>NC_142314.1:15671447-15983026 GCF_054855325.1 Carica papaya
AATTTAAAATGAATTAGAAAGAAAATCAATCATAAAATGACAAAAAATACTCTTTAAATTTTTTTTTTTGTCAAACATTGACCGGGTTGGGTCAACACTAGTTGAGTCCAGGCCGGGTTGAGTCTGGACCAGGTTGGCCCAGCCCAAACGAGCTTGGGTTTTGGGCCAGCCTATTGGACCTTTTCTTCTCTTCTTGTGGACCAAGCCCACCTAATTATAATTATTAAAACTTAAACTTAAATAACTCATTAAGCCCAAAACACTTACTTTTTTAATTTTAAACAGAAATTTAAATAGTAAATTAAATTTATGCAATCTCTAATGGCGACTTTTAAATGTTTTTAAACTAAATTAATTTAGCCATTACGGACTAAATTTCGCAACCGTTTCGGTTGCCGAATAGTTATAAACCGCCCTCATGTTCGGTCGTTGCTCTATTTTTTTTTTGTTTCATATATATATATATATATATATATATATACATATATACTTAAAATATACATATACATATACAATACTTAATTTTTTAATATATATTTCTTAATTTTCTGCATATATATATATATATATTTTCAACTAAACAAAAACGAATCCAAACTCTAAAATTTTGAATTTAAAATCTAAAATTTAAAATTACATAACAAAAAACAAAAAACTTTCTCAAAAATTTAATACGAAAAATGACTCTAATACTAATTATTAGAACAAAATTTTTTTTCAAATCCGTAGATCTGTAAAAATTAAACATATATCATCGTACTGAATTAAAGATAAATATAATCGAAAGTGTACCTGAATTTATCACAGAAGATTTGTTTACATCTGGTGGCAGGATCTTCCGAATCAATATGACGTCTTGAAATTAGTTTTTTCTTATGATAGAATTCTAGAAAAATAAAAATGAAAGCCTTATAATTCGGGGACTATAACCGCCTGTTATATTAATTAAATTCTGTAATTTTCATTTCATTTATCATAAAATAAGAATATTATAAAAATAATATCTGCACATTACAAGTCTATAGTTAAACCCGATGCATTAACGCCAAATATTGTTTAATCATATTTGATCATATTTAAACAAGCTCATTAAATTGATAGTCTGATACGCATACTAAGATCCACATTATGCCTATACATTAGAAAAATTCAACATGCATGACTTCCATCTTGGTCAATTATTATAGAAATATCCTTTAATGTTTGATTTCTCCCCCCTAAAGAATGGATTTTTCTGTTTAATTATCATTTTATCAACCTATATAATTTCTTTATATATAACTTCCCTCTCGGTTAATCATCATGTATAACTAAAAATAATAAATTAAAGAAAGTATTAAGAACGCTGAAAACATTATCTTCAAATAAACATACTCCAAAACCATAAATCCATAAATGCTACATCCTTATAAAAGATTACCACAAAAGAAAACTATCATAAATATAACTAATGATTGAGAGAAAAAAAAAAAAAAGACATAGCCAACATGTTGAAAGCTTCACTAAAGGCTTCTTTCTCTTCCAGCGTTAAGATTTAGATAAGTTTCTCCATCTCAGAAACTTACTTTTTTTTTCTCTCAAACTTCTAAAAGATAACTCTTTTAAAGGCTGCTCTGTTTTCACGCTCCTCTTCTGGCTCTATTTAAAATGAGGATACTAAGATTTAACTTAAAATAAGCATTTCTCAAATAAAAATCAATTAATTATGGCATGCATATTAATATTAATATTAATTATATATTATGTGTTTGGTCTAAATATTAGACTAATAAAATGATTAATTAAGTTATAAAATCATTGAAGTTTGCAATGTGTTAAGATCTTATATTTTATTTTATTTTTATAATAGACTAAAATAAAACAAAATATGTTACAAAAATAAATAGGTTATACTCCCACACCAAATAAGGTTCTTCTAGAAGTTTGCTTGTATTTATTTTAAATTTTCCTATCAAAAGTGAAGGACAAGATACGTTTTATATTTTTTTTATATCAAAATTTCTATATATTAAAATTTTGTTTTCTTTTCAACTAATAAATTTATTTTTACTAGAAAAACTAATTATCTAATTAAGAGTTTATTATAAAATCAATAGTGGAAAAGTATATCTCTTTAATATATAACTTGTTTTGTATGAAAGAGACTATATTTTTAATGTATATGTATTAACCTCACATTATGCTAATTTAATATTTTTAAACATAAAAATATTAAATTAATTTATACTTAATAGTTATATGTTTATTACCAATTATTTAAATATTTTTTAAAATTGAAATAACAATAATTTAATTAATATTTATATTGAACCAAATAGATAAAATAACTAAATTAAAATAAATATTATAAAATCATTTAAATTATTATAATACATTTTACCAAAAACTGTTACTTAAGTACTTATAATAATTAAATTTTATTATTATGTAAATTTTTTTTGTCATTTAAAAATTTATTATTAATTTTATAACATAATTAAAAAAATACATTACCATATTTTACTGGAAAAATATTTTTATAATATCTTTATTCTGTTTCCTGGCATGTCCATAACAAAACTTGGACCGAACTAAACCATATCCAAACAGGCCCATTTTTGTGCTTAGCTTGTTATAATAAAGCCCATTACCATCATAAAACGCAGCCGTTTTGCCAAGTTTCACATCAATCGCGAACCCAAAAATCGAAGGGTCCTTCTTTCGCTTGTTTGTTTCTCCTCACACACCGGCATATACTCACAAAGCAGCCTCTCGATACTTCTGTTGTTCTCCTGTTTGGTTACCCAGAATCCGGAGGAAATCCTGTGAGAAATGAGCGGGACGGTCAAAAAAGTTGCCGATGTGGCTTTCAAAGCCTCGAAGAACATTGATTGGGAGGGTATGGCTAAACTCCTTGTAACCGATGAGGCTCGCAAAGAGTTCGCCTCTCTCCGGCGAGCCTTTGATGAGGTTAACACCCAGCTACAGACTAAGTTTAGCATGGTATCTTTCTCTCTCTATTTTTTGTAGATCTTTATTTTTCTTATTTTTTGGATTTTCGGTAATCGTTTGTCTAGATCTTGTTATTCGTGGGATAAGGTTTGCGATTGGTGGTGAATCGATGAATGTTTTCCGTGCTTTATTGTGAACGAATCCTTGATTTGCAATTCTAGTATGGTCAATTGAAATGTGAAGTGTTTTATCTGTACTTTTTTTCTTTTTAAGAATCTATTGTTATTGCCAAGTAGAAAATGAAGGAAATGCGTTCGGTGAAACTAGTTTGTTACGAAAGTTTATGGGCAATGTGGTACTAATGATGAACTAATTCTAGACACGAGTTCAACGATTACTTTTTCTTTTGCTGTTTGGTTGACTAGAAAACAGATGGAAAGTCTGGATCTCTGTTAGGACATTTGATGTGGTATAATGACATTGCTTGATCTGACTAATAGCAAGTTGCTATGTTACAGTTAGTCCCTCGCTAGAATTGCTGGACAACTTGATTTTTTATTAGGTTTGAAATAGATTAAACAGTAGGCGATTAAGATTATCAACCCTTTTTTTAGCTGCATAAGTTTTTCCTGCCATGAAAAATCTTTAAGGAGTTCCTTTCTTTCTGTGTATATTTGTTGAGCACAGTTATGCACTGTTAGTTTCCAAATGAATATCAGAGACTTTTGTGTTCCACATTGAAGAGGTAGTTCTATCTTCTCTTTTGCTAGCTTGCTAAAATTAGACTCCTTTTTACTTAATGGTATTTACTTTAAGCAGGAACCTGAGCCCATTGACTGGGAATATTACAGAAAGGGAATTGGCGCTCGTGTGGTGGACATGTACAAAGAGGCTTATGACAGTGAGTTCTATGATCTCATTCTTCTATCAGAAAAGAAAAGAAGTTATATGACTCTCGTTCATGGCTATATAACATTTTATATTTTCTTTGTTATTTTTTGCTGTGTTGTGCTTTATGACCAATATATTGGAGTTAGTGTCAGAGACCTTACCCATGGTCCTGACTGGATTTCGACGAGAGCTAGAGGAGACGAAGGAAGAAACATAAGCAAGAGAGAGAGAAAGAGAGACAGAAGAGAGCCTTAGAGACTTTTGATGTTTAATTTCTGCTTGTTCTTCATTCAAACCCGAGGCCTTTCTATAGGCTGAATTCGGGCTGGAAGGACACACCAGTTTGTTAGGCGCTCCTGTCTGTTACAACTTCTGTATGTAGTTGTTGTTACAACAACCTGCAAGTGGCTGTAGTTTCCGAACAATTCCTTCTTTCTCGATAACTCCCTAGGCAAGTGGTGAAGAGAAAAACTCTATTCTGCCTTGTATAATTTGACCCTTTTGGCCCTGTACAAACTTTTTCACAATTTCTCCTCCTATAGTAGACTTTAAGTGGTTTTGTTACAATACTTTCCACAAGTAGTAACCTTGTCCCCAAGGTTGAGATTAGGACATTGTTGTCGGATGTGTTCATTCTTCCCACATACATTCTTCTGTTGTAGTGCCTTCCCACTGGATAAAAACCTGGTCTGCAGGATGATTTCCACGATGGATGGTCTGATGTTTCAAAACATGATGTGGGTGAACACTCACTATGCCTTCTCAAGTTCTGGGGGCGGGGGGTTGTAAGTTTTGTCTAACCACTTAGGTCCTTCACCTTGTTGTGCTGACTCTTGCTTGAATGGTTTCAGTTTGATTAGCATCCAGTTTTGTCCTTTAAAGCTTCTTTCATTGTTTGCTTACTGTTTGATTCTGAATTGGCCTTTTATAAGTTGTTGTTTGATGATTCTGTTAGCCTCTTCCCTTTGGATAGGAACACTTCTACCTAGGGCGAGGCTGAATAAGGATCTACAGTGTCTAAAAAATGTGGAGGAGCATATTTGTAGAGTGCTTGGAAGAGTGTTGTCTTAAGACTTGTATGATAGGAAGTGTTATACTACCACACAACAGCATATTCGTAGAGTGCTTGAAATTTCTTTCACTTTCACTATCGTTTTATTTTGGAAATGGTGTCTTAGAAAATAATGGTTGCCACATTTGTAATAAGCTACCGTTAACTTCTTAGTTTCCTTTTCTCTTCCATGGTTCTTGGAAGCTCATTCATAAATCTTTGTCTCCAGCATCTCCGATTCTCCCGAAGGGTGCATGGCCCTCTGGGAAAGTATGAGCTCTGTGATATTTCTATTATGGATTGGTCTTGGAGCAGGGCCTGTCAAAGGCTTGGTTGAGTGTGTGTAGTTTGAGCAACTATATCATAGATTGCGATTCTGCATTGAAGTTGCTGATAAAGTTGGAGATAAAGAATTTCCCCAAGAGTGTAGGATTATCCGCATTCATTAAAGCCTGTAGATGTTCAAATTGTTCTTGATATTCTAGAATAGTGCTGGTTTGTGCGAGCTTATTGAATTCTTCGATAGAGTCTTTTCTTGAGGCACCTCTAAACTGATGCAGAGTTCTTCCATGAAAAAATCCCACTCAAACTTGTCATTTTTTTCCAACCATCCTTGATATGATTCATCCATCACTTCACCGAGGAAGAGAGATGCCACTTCCACCTTTTTGCTCGTCAAGTATACCGTGTACTAGAAAATGTCGCATCTTTGATTCAGGCTCAGGGATTTTGCTCCTTCGAACGGCAGAATTTCAATTTTTGGCAGGAAAACAGGAATTCGGCCTGGCCCGGTTGTGTGTTGATGACATTTTTTCATCAGGGTTGCAGTAATGTTTTTCGACTGATTTGCATGGAGACAGGGAAGACAGGATTCCCCTTTGCCTGGTGTTTGCTGGAATTTGCTGTATGGACGGGTTTGACACCTCACCAATTCTAGCACCAGCCTGTAAAAGCTCCACGATTTGGCTTCATTTCTAGTTGTTTTCATATAAGATATGCGCAAATAAATGTCTCTTCTAGTAGGTGGTTTTGCTATCCATTTTTTATCTGCTTGCTAGGCCCACCATGTCATGGTCTTTGATGCAAATCACCATACCTTCTCTGGTTGGAGTGAGTAGGTTCTTAAGCTGTTGGTTTGTATCTGAAATTTCTGTAAATATCCCTAGTTTATTTTCACCTTATTTTTACATGTCAAACTAACAAACAAGAAGGTGAGGCAAGGGTTCAGTCTATCTGTCAAAGTATGTCTCCATCTGTTTATGAAAAGTCTACCTGTTGATCGCATTTTCATGTTTACACAGTTTATTTCCTTCGTTGCAGACATTCAGATCCCCAAGTACGTGGACACAGTCACTCCTCAATACAAACCAAAATTTGATGCTTTGGTAAGGAATGAAATTGGTGTTCAATGTTGCACTGTTCAGAACAGTTTGTAACTTTTGTGAAAATGATTTGTAGATTTACATTTATTTTAATTAGGAGACAGGTGAAAATTCTCATATAATGATAAAAATTAACCTTATATTAAATTATATGAAATTTTGAACAGTTCCAAGTCCACATGAAATTGTATATGTGGTCATTTTATAATCGTTTTTTAAGTGACATTTATATATGCTCGTAGTTGAAATAATCTTAGATTTTAAAAGTTTTTCCAAATGAAGCATAAAAGATTTCCACTCCTAGTAAACTGTATTGATACCTAGTGAATTTATGTGACCTATAGTTGGTGGAATTGAAAGAAGCTGAGCAGAAATCCCTGAAGGAGTCTGAGCGATTGGAGAAAGAAATATTGGAGGTTCAAGAGTTGAAGGTAAATGTAAAATCAAAATATTTCTCAATCTTCCTCAGTTCAATTTGGCTGCTCTTCTTTAATCTCAATTTATGAGCCTGGTTCTTTTCCATTTGTTTTCTTATGATTTTTGCATGTTCATTTGAAAAGAAAAAGCTCAGCACCATGACTGCAGACGAATACTTTGAGAAGCATCCAGAACTAAAGAAGAAGTTCGATGATGAAATCCGGAATGACTACTGGGGATATTAATCGGATTTTCTAATTTTAGCACCAAAGGTTTGGAGCTCAGCAAGAATTTGCTTTCCCGGATTGTTCTATAATAAAAAGTCCCGTACTGTGTAACTTGGTTGCCCTGGGTTTGAAGAATTTGAGCTTCAGTATCCATTTTAACAATCAGAGGTTCTCATGTAAAGGATGATTTCTTGTTTGAACAATACATTTGGAGCCATAAGCTTTCCCTCATTTTATCTGATCTGCCCTTAGGATTATGTTTTTATTTGAATTATAACAGTATCCGAAATTATTTATGAAAAATATTTTATTTTTAATGGTAGAAAAAAAATTGATTTAAGCTTTTCTATGGAATAAGTTCAAAATTTATATGAAGTTTTATAACAAAAACATATTTGTTAATTATAAATTGATAAGTATTACTTAAAATCATAAAAGTTAAATTTACATATATTTTTGTATAAAATTAAAATAATATGTTTCAAATCCTGTTAAGAGTAATGAAATAAATGTGAATTATCAAAAGAATTTTATGTTATTTTTATTGTATTCCAACGATAGCCTTAATTAGATTAGCCAGGTAGTGGTGCTTATTAAAATCATGCAACTTGTCAACCTAATTATTTTTACTTTGGACAACATACTTTTTAAATTTTAATTTTCTAGTTTATGTTTATTCTAGTAAGAAAAAATTATATCTAAACTAGTTCATATTAAAAAAAAATGGTAGCAAAAATGATGATAAAATTGAAAGTTTTAAAATATTATTTTGGGGTTTTCTTATAAGTTATTTTTATTCGTGTTTGATACTTTATATGTATTGTATTTTTATAAATAATCAAATTTATAAACATGTATTTAGAAATTAAAAATTGTGAAGAAATTTTCGTGTAGGAGATACAGTTTCATATTTATTGAGCTTGGATTTGCTGAAATTTATAAAATAACAGCAAATGTGATTATATGGGAAATATCTTTCAATTCATTATCCCTAGCGTGTTTACAGTACTGGATGGTTGATCCTACACCATTTATATGGGAAAAGCAAAGAATAAATAATAGTGAAATTTAAAGTTATATTTGCAACAAAATAAAAAATGATATAGAATTTATTTATAAATTTGTATTCATTTTAATTAATAATAACATAAATTATATTAGAATATAATAAAATTTGACCCATATGGAATTGCATGTAAAATTGATCTTATATGAAATTCTATGTCAAATTAAAACAATAAAATTTTATTAAAAAAAGTTTGCTATTTTGTAATTAAAATATATTTAAATATGTAAATGAATCGAACAAAATTCAGGATTTGTTATCAAATATTATTGATAAGGGCATATTGTCTTTGATGCCAAAATTGACTACACACTTTCAACTTACAAAATGAATAAATAATGACTCTCGAGTTTTATACCAAAAAGAACACTTCAAACTTAAGTAAAGAGATTGAATTTGTAAATCTATAAAGTATGATAGAGCTCTCAGATATTAGTTAATGTACAATAGAGAGAATTCTCTCTAACCATTTGACTACTTATATGTAGCCAATTTCATAGCTTACATGGATAATACCTATTAGTTCATGGATGTGACTAGAACTTAGTGTATGAGATATGGCATCACAACACAAGATTTAGCCATGATCTTTAAGGCTTGACTGTTGTCAATAAAGTTTGCTAAGTGTCTTCTAATTAGTTACCACATATCTTCAACTTGGTTGTTAGGTGTTATATTACTTGGTTTTTAAGTATTATATATTTGTAATTGTCGCATTTACAATATGCCCTGTTACATTTTAACACTTTCATTTTCTAGATGTATCATATGTATCAAGTATTTCATACTTCAACTAACTTGTAAATTAGTGAAATTGTTTTAGAAAAATTATCATTATTTCCCAAAAAAAACTTCCAAGAGAGTACCTTGCACATGTTTAGTAAATTTCTTCTTACTGTCCTTTAGAAACCGATCCTCCCTCATTGGCTCATTATGCAAAGACAATATGCCCTTTATGGATAGGTACGTAAAACGTTAATGGGGGAACAAACATATTTGGCGCTTTAGAAACTAATGATTTTGTCAATCATTGACAGTCAAGTGGTGTCTTCACTTTCCTCAAATAGGTATTTTCATCCTTTAAAGAATGGATTCATCATTTCACTCTTTTAGGACACACTAATCTATTAGTCATTGTTTTTTATCTTGAAAAGTTATAATTCCCTAATTTGTATGAATTAATTTTGAAAATAAATTATTCTTGGTCATTATTATTATTATTAATATTACTATTGAATTATTATTACTATTATATGAAAAACAAGAAAAGAGAGAAGAAGAAAAAGAGAGAGAAAAAAGAACAAATAAAATAAGAGAACAAAATAAAAGATGAGAGAAACATAAATAAAAAGAGAAAAAAAAGTGACGTGATACCAATTAAGGAAAAGCCTTGTCACAGGCCAGAGACTCTTGTTGTAACACTCCACTCGCTAAATTTGTACCTGCAAAGCCCTATTTATTCGGGTCTTAAGGTCACTTGAACTTATTTAAATTTATCTCTTAGTTTTATATTGTGTTTCGTGATTTAAATTCGTAATTTATTCTGATTTTATTATTTTATTTAATTTTATTTACTATTATTTTTATTTGTATTTATTAAAAATAATTTTCAACTAAAAAAATAGGAAAAAGGGGCAAAATTCTGTGGGAAAACGCCCGCAGGAAAGGCTTGCCCGCACGGGCATTGCACATTGTGCGCGTGCATGCGTGCGCAGCCAACGTAGGATGTGCGCATTATGCCCACGTCCTGTCCGCGTGGGGCATAAAGCTGCTCTGTGCACCGTACATAGGCCACTTTGCGCGCGTCACATCGTGCGTGGACAAGGCAAGGCACCATGCGGCCTGTGCACGCGTCATCCGCGTGGTAGGCCTGCGTATAGCGCCCTGTGAGCTGTAGGCCTTGCGCGTGGCAGGATAGCTTGGTGCTTACAGGCTAGGCCTGTAGCATGCGGCCGGCCTGGGGAGGCGCACTGTCGCCTCGGGCAATGTGCTACGCCTTTGGGTGCTGTGCACCGCCTTGAGTGGAGAGTCGCCATCGGTTGAGGATTCTTCCTCTGTTTTTCAAATCACTCATCTTCCACTCAACTTTCTCTCTCCTCGCCGGATTTCACCACTTAGTGCAAATCCAACGGTCTTCATTTTCCTCATAACTTCCATTTCATTCTTCTATCCTGCAAGAGCTTAGAGAGAGAGGGAGTGATTTAGAGAGAGAATTAGAGGAGAAGAAGAAAGGTGTAGTAAAACTTCAAGGTTTTGGTAAGTAATTTAGTATTTTCTTAAACATCTTAAGGAGCATTTCTAGAAAATAAAAAATTATGAAGTTTATGCTTTATATTTGCATGATTTATATTTAATAGTTCTAATAAAGTGATTTGTTCTTGATTTCAAGCATTTTATGTGATCTTATAGGCACATGGTGATTTACATGTAAATTAAATAACATGAATCTGATGATAATTGTCTGAAAAATATAAAGAAAAAAAAAGAAAAGAGAAAGGGAATGAGCCTAAAAAGGTCCAAAAAATAAATGTATCTGTATTGATATGCATAATGTATCAAGTGTCTCGTTAGACTTTTTATCTCTGAAGGATTTCTGTTTCTCCCTCCCCCATCTGATCTGAAAAGACGTGAAAGGACTGCTTCCTGTAATGACAGCGTACCCTCTGATGAGAACGATGATGCGAATATCTGTTAAGGGTCACCTTTAATTAAGTATTGTCATGGCTATAGAATATCTGATAGGACCATTGTGGTTGGTATGGTCGTAGTCATAGATCGTACCATGGTTTGACAAACTAGAAATATGCCTGAGTAAAGTGTTGTAATATATTTGATCTGGTCATTCTACATGAGTAGTTGAAAATCCGTATCTACCCTCAGAGATAGAAGTTAGAACGATTTCAAGAAGTATGACATGAAAATATGAACTTTTCATGATTTGTTTGATTTTCTCTATTGTTAAGTATGATTTTGATTTGATTGTTGTGACTATGATATGATGGATATGATATTTTCTTTAATAAATAAAAGTATTTTCATAAAGTAAGAAAATGTCCTGACCTGACCTGATGGTAAGTATTAAAATCACTTTAAAAATCTTAAAAATCTTAAGATATCATTTAAGTATTGTTTTTCTTACTAAGCATATGAAAATCACTTTAAAAATCTTAAAAATCTTAAGATATCATTTAAGTATTGTTTTTCTTACTAAGCATATGAAAATCACATTTTCTATACCCTGTATAGATGAGGAAGATAGTGAGGAATCGATCGCTGACCTACTCCTTGAAGTCTATGAGGATCCCGTAGATCTACAAACTTTGAGTAGATGACTTGTCCCATATTCTGATGAGTCCAATCGCATAGTGAAAGAAGTGGTCATTTTTTATTTTGATTTTTTGTATTTTGTTACCACTTATGGCCTCAATTATATATATGTATAATTGGAACTCATATTTTTGTAAGAGATTTGTAATAATTTGCTCTGCTGCATACAATTTTTATTATGCACTCATAATCTGTTTCTGTATCTAGCACCCTTATACCTTAATTTGCATTTGGGATGTCATAGATGGTATCGAAACAGTTATGCAGACCAAATCCCTTACAACTGAGGTTGTAGGTAGAAAGACCATTAGGACATCTAGAAAGATGAGTCATCTTTTCGAAAACGAGACCACCAACTCGTGTCTTCCTTTCTTTTGTAAGAATGACGCGAGGAAGACCTTCCGTAGAACATACCAAAAGACCCGAGGCCTAGGACCATCCAACGAGGGCCGAGTTTACCAAACTCTTTCGAGCTATCCAAAGATTAACCGCAGCCATAAGACAAAATCAAGCCAACCCTTATTAGCACCCTATTTCGGAATATCGAATAACCGAAAGGTCTATCTTAGACAACATAGCAGAGTTTAGGAAGCTTAACCCGCCACACTTTGAAGATGGTCTTGACCCCTTAGTAGCCGAAGCTTGGATCCTGTAGATAGAGAAGCTTTTCTCTATCCTAGACCTAACCGAGAAACAGAAAGTTCTCCTAGCAGCCTTTATGCTAACTGGTGAAGCAGAACATTGGTGGTGACTTAAGAAGAAAGTCCTGCCTACCCCTACCACCTGGAAAGTTTTCATGGATGCATTTTTTGATAATTTTTTCCCAGCCTATGTTCGAGAGAAAAAGGAGGAGGAATTTCAAGACCTTCGCCAAGGAAATCTGATGGTTGCCCAATATACAGCTCGATTTGTCCAACTGTCTAGGTTTGGCCCTCTAATGATCACCCCCAAAAGTCTTAAAATTAAGAAGTTCTGAAAGGCTTTCGTGCTGATATCTACGATCGAGTTGCGATGCTAAGACAGCTCGTACGCCGAGGTGCTAGAACATGCTCAGTTGTCCGAAGACCTCATCTTGGCCAGACACCAATGTATTACCTGAGTTGGTACACAATAACAACAACAACAACAATCCAAAAAAGGATTGCCCGACCCAGTAAGCAGCCACCCTGATAAATGTACCCGAGTAGCCTTTGCCCCTACTCTATCTCCACCTATTGAATAGTCTGCCTGACCTTCCCAACCATGTCAGTATTATGGTCGCTCGTATGGTGAATTATCCTGTTGGCATATTAATCACGCTTGCTATTGGTGCGAAAGCACTCAAAATCTTATAAAGGACTGCCCTCAGCAGCTGAAGGATGTGGCCAGACCTGTAGCCTAGGATTGTGTGTACCACCTCGATGAACCTAGTGCCCTCCCACTCCTATCATTATTTAGGGTATGATTACTATTCATGATACTTTTTCCATGGCTTTGATTGATACAGGTGCTACCTACTCTTTTATCTCTTGTGCATTTGTTTGTAAATTAAATATTAGGCTTGAACTTCTAAAAAAAATATTAGTTGTTTAGAAGCTCATTGCGTGTATAAAAATTATAAGATAAAATCTTCAGAAACAGAAGTATTTTTAAACTTAGTGCTATTAGATTTCTCAAGGGTTTGACATTATTCTAGAAATAGATTGGTTAAAAAAAATATAGGGAAATTATTAATTATGAAAGTAAAGTTGTAACCTTGTGAACTCCGAAAAGGAAATAAAATCTATTTTTCTCAATAACAATTGAATAAACAGGAATATGGATGCTGATCCTACTATGTATCCTATTCCCATTATTTGCAACTTTCTAGGAGTTTTTCCAGTCGAATTACCTAGTCCGCCTCCCTCGCGAGAGATAAAGTTTTCTATCAAACTGCTTCCTGAAACCCAACCGATTTCAAAACCTACCTATCATATGAGTCATGCTGAGCTCTTAGAATTGGAAAACCAGCTTTCTGAGCTTCTTGGACAGAAGTTTATTCGCCCTAGTCACTCCCCTTAGGGTGCTTTAGTGTTATTTGTGAAAAAGAAGAATTGCTTCCTCAGACTATGCATAAACTACAGAGAACTCAACTGAGTAACAATAAAGAGCAAGTATCTTCTACCTCGAATTGATGATCTTTTTCACCAGTTGCAAGGAGCCATAGTCTTCTCCAAGATCAACCTCAGATTGGGATAATACCAGCTAAGAGTCAAAGAAAAAGATATTTCGAAGACCACTTTTCGGTGTAGATATGGCCTATACGAGTTCAAGGTAATGTCGTTCGGGTTAACTAATGTCATTGCTGCCTTCATGGATTTCATGGATAGAGTTTTTCGGCATGCACTAGATCAATACGTCATCGTATTCGTTAACAACATCCTAATGTACTCCAAGAGCCCGAAGGAACATGCGGTCCACCTATCTAAATTACTGGGGACACTTCGTTAGAACCAACTATTTGCTAAATTTAGCAAATGCTCTTTCTGGTCGAATTGAGCTTTCTTTTTTGGTTATGTGATTTCAAGTGAAGGAGTTTCTATAGATCCAACAAAGGTTGAAACGGTGATCAACTGGAACTCACCCACCAATGTAGCTGAGGTACGTAATTTTCTTGGCTTGACAGGTTACTACCAACGATTCATCGATAGATTTTCTAAGATTACTGCTTTGTTGACTCGACTCACTCGAAAGTGCGTACCTTTTGTCTAGGATTACGAGTATGGTGAAAGCTTTATAGAATTAAAGCATCATTTTACCTATGTTCTGGTGTTGATCCTCCCTAACGACATTGAAAGATTTTAGGTTTACTATGATGCATCTCATGTTAGTTTAGGATGTATTTTGATGCAACATTGTAGAGTGCTTGCTTATGGATCCAGATAATTGAAACTCTATGAGCGAAACTACCCTACTCACGACCTAGATTTGGTAACCATTATCTTTGCCTTGAAGATATGGTGTCATTATCTATTTGGTCAAACCTTTAAAATTTATACTGACCACAAAATTTTAAAGTATATTTTCTCACAAAGGGAGTTAAACATGAGATAGAGATGTTGGATGGACCTCTTGAAGGACTACGACTGCAAGATCATCTACCATCACAGTAGAGGGAATGTAGTGACTGATGCGCTGAACCAGAAGGAGTCTGCAGTGTTGGTCCAAACCATGGCCTCCAGTTGAAAGTTAGTAGATGCTATGCAGACACTCTGCCTCAAGCACTATGGTAATGGTGCCTATCTCGCTCAGATCCAAGCTTTGCCTTATTTTTTCATGAAGATTTGAGAAGCTCAGTCCACAAACTAAGAAATCACAAAAAAATTAAGTAAGTTCTTTTCTGATGAGTTTCCTAATGTCAGGCTCTCACAAGATGTTGTGTAGATTTTGGGACCAAATTTGGGTCCCTGTCGTTGTCAAGGCTGATGTTCTCAAGGCTGCCCATGCCTTTAAATTGTCCATCCACTCTGGGAGTACCAAGATGTATTGGGACTTGAAGTACCAATACTAGTGGTCGAGATTGAAGAAGGACATTGTTGACTATGTCTCCCGATGACTTGCCAACGAATTAAGGCAGAACACCAAAGATTCGGCAGTTTGTTGCAGGGCCTACCGATTCCAAAATGGAAGTGGGAGCATGAAACTATAGATTTTGTCACCGGCCTACCCAGGGCCTGTTTTGGTTGTAATACTATTTGGGTCATCGTTGACAGACTAACCAAGACCGCCTATTTCTTACCCATCAAGACCACTAACTCCACCAGCAGATTAGCCCATTTTTATGTCGATGAAATTGTTCGATTCCATGGTGTTCTCTCATCCATTATATTCGATCGAGATCATCGATTCACCTCCTATTTTTGGGATAGCTTTTAAGAAGCGCTTGGGTCTAGATTGTACTCCCACACTACTTATCATCCTCAAACTGATCGTCAGTCTGAACGTACTATCCAGACATTAGAAGACATGTTGCGTGCTTGCGTCCTTGACTTTGACGATAACTGGTATGAGTATCTTCTCATGTGTGAATTTGCTTATAATAATAGTTATCACTCCAGTATCGACATGGCTCTATATGAAGCCTTGTATGGTAGGCCCTGCTGTTTTCTCACTTGCTAGAGTGAAGTTGAAAACCAGTGTCATTTGGGACCAGACTTCATTTAGGAGACTATTGAGAAGGTTGCGATCACCTATAGGAACTTGGCTACCACCTAGAGTTTCTAGAAGAGTTACATTGATAATTGTAGAAGACCTTTGGAATTCACTGTTGGAGACTAAGTCTTCCTCAAGATTTTTCCCTACAAGGGGAAAAATGCAGTTCAGAACAAGAAGAAAGTTGAGCTCCCGTTATGTGGCACCTTTTAGATCTTGGAGCGTAGCGTACCGCCTTACTCTGCTTTGAGAGTTTGTGGGTCTACATAATGTTTTTCACGTCTCCATGCTTAAAAGATACCACCCTGACCCTTCTCATATCATTTATCACGATGAGACATAGGTACAAGCTAATATGACTTATGAAGGACTCCTCGCAGAAATTCTTGGTTGGACTGACAAATTTTTACGCAACAAGATGATCCCCATTGTGAAGGTGCAATGGCAGCACCACACTTCGGAAGAGGCGACGTTGGAGTTGGAGAGCAAGATGAAAGAGAAGTTCCCACACCTATTTGAAATAAATATGGGGGACAAAATTTTTTAAGGTAGGGGAGATGTAACACCTCGCTCACCATTGCACTAAATTTGTACCTAGAAACCCTTATTTATTCGGGCCTTAAGGCCACTTGAACTTATTTAAATTTATCTCGTAGTTTTATATCATGTTTCGTGATTTAAATTCGTAATTTATTTTTATTTTATTATTTTATTTATTTATTTTTATTTACTATTATTATTTTTTTATTTATTAAAAAATGATTTTAAGGAAAAAAACGAGAAAAAAAGGGGAAAAATCCCGCGGGGACTCGTCCGTGCAGGCATCGCACGCTATGCATGTACGTGCATGTGCGGCCAGCACAGGTGTGCATGTCCCATTTGTGGGGGCACGAGGATGGTCTGCGCGCGCGTCCCATCGCACGCAAGTGCACGTCACATCGCACGCAGATAGGGCAAGGTGTTGTGCACCTTGTGCTTGTGCCATCTGCGCAGTAGGCCTACACACGATCAGTAAAGGGAGGTGCACTGCCGCCTTGGGCAGTGTGCCAATGCCCCTTGGGCACCGTATGCTTCCTTGGACGATGTGCCATCATCGCATTGGGTGGAAAGTCGCCACCAGTTGAAGATTCTTCCTTCGTTTTTTATGCTGCCATCGTGTCGCGTCAAATCCCTAATAGTCTTCTCTACTTTCTCTCTCTTTATTGGATTTTGCCACTTGACACAAATCCATCTATTTTCTATAAATAGGGACCCGTTTCTTTCATTTTTCTCATCATTTTCATTTCATTCTTTCATCCTCCAAGAGCATAGAGAGAGAGGGAGTGATCTAGAGAGAGAAGGAGAGGAAAAGAAGAAAAAAGGTATAGGAAAACTTCAAGGTTTCGGTAAGGAATTTAGTATTTTCTAAAACATCTTAAGGAGCATTTCTAGAAAATAAAAAATTATGAAGTTTGTGTTTTATGTTTTGCATGATTTATATTTAATAGTTCTAATAAAGTGATTCGTTCTTGATTTAAAGCATACTATGTGATCTTATAGACACTTGATGATTCGATGTAAATTAAATAACATGAATCTAATGATAATTATTTGAAAAATATAAAGAAAAGAGGAAGGGAATGAGCCTAAAATGGTCTAAAAATAAATGTATCTGTATTGATATACATAATACATCAAGTATCTCGTTAGACTTTTTATCTCTAAGGGGTTTATGTTTCCCCCTCCCCTTCTAGTTTAGAAAGATGTGAGAGGACTGCTCCCTATGGGTGACAGCATACCCTCTGACGAGAATAGTGACACGAATATTTTTTAGGGTTCACCTTTGGCTAAGTATTATCATAGCTACAGAATATTTGATAGGACCATTGTGGTTGGTACGACCGTAGTCATAGATCATACCATGGTTTGGCAAGCCAAAAATGTGATTGAGCAAATTGGTGTTATATATTTGATCTATTCATTCCACATGGATAATCAAAAATTCGTATCTGCCCTCAGAGATGGAAGTCGGAATGACTTCGCGAAGCATGAGACGAAAATATGAGCATTTCATGATTTGTTTGATTTTTTTATTGTTAAGTACGGTTTTGATTTGATTGTTGTGACTATGATATGATGGATTTGATATTTTCTTTAATAAATAAAATTATTTTCATAAAGAAAGAAATGACCCTGACGTGACCTAATGGTAAGTATTAATGACATAATTATTCACTTTTAAAATTTTACGATGTTATTTAAATACTATTTTCTTACTGAGTATGTGAAACTTACCCTTTCCATGCCTCCCCAAGATGAGGCAGATAGTGAGGAACCAATCACTAACTTACTCCTTGAAGTCTATGAGGATCCCATGGATCCACAAACCTTGAGTGCATGACTTGCCCTGCACTATGATGAGTCCAATCACATAGTGAAAGAAGTGGCCCTTTTGTATTTTGATATTTTGTATTTTATTGCCACTTCTAGCCTCAGTTATCTATATATCTATATGTGTAATTGGAACTCATATATTTTGGTAAATGATTTGTAATAATTTGCTTCGCTGCATATAATTTTTATTATGCACTCGTAATCTATTTTTGTATCTGGCACCCTTATGCCTTAATTTGCATTTGGCATATCACATCTGTGATCACAGAAGCGCAAAAATGGTAAAGCAACAATGTGCTTCCAGTGTGCACTAAGAAGGGTTCCCGAACTGAAAGTACCCAAATAGAGTCCACCTAAGTGCAAATCCAAGGCCTGAAGGAAGGTAATTCAGAAACCCCAAAGGAATCAAATGGACCTGAATCCTAGTTTGATAAAAAAAAAAGAATTAGAAAAGACAGGAAATAAGGAGATTATTGGGCCTCACGACCAAGGAGAGGCTTGGCCCCAGAATCTTGCCGCAAGGAGGAGCCCAAGTCGCAATTTAGGTGTGGGTTCCTATTAGGTGCACGTGTGTGGCAGTACACACGTGCGAAGCATGGTGCCCACACATGTGGTAGTTTAACCCAGTGGACAAGCACATGGGGCACGCAAGTAGTAGTCGCATGCCATACCGCGTGCGCACAAGTATACACGCAGTAGCTCATATGCGCAGTGTCTGCGCATGTGCAGACAACACTAGGTGTACACCCAGGATGCTGCACGCGCGCGAGGCTAACCCGCGTGCCTCTAGCATGCTACCTGCACGGGCTTGTGGGTAGTAGGCTTATGAGTCCTTTTTTGGATTCCTTTTTTCACCTTTTCCAAGTTTTCCAAGGATTTCAAGCATTAAAAGAATTCTATAAATTATCTCATGTGTTTAAAGTCCAAAATTATAGGAGAATTTCTACTAAAATTGGAAGTCCAAGGAAGATCAAACCACTTAAAAGATTCCCATAAGGAGAAAAGAATCTTTTATTATTTATCTTAATTATTTTAGAGTATCTTATTAAGTTTAGATAAAGACTTACTTATTTTAATATTTTTATATTAGTTTTCTACATAAATGTTGTTTAAGAGTCCAAGTAGGAAGTTATTATCCTACTCTGAATTGAACTAAGCAATAAAAGCCTATATAAAGC
The DNA here is from genome assembly GCF_054855325.1 of Carica papaya. Taxonomy (NCBI): domain Eukaryota; kingdom Viridiplantae; phylum Streptophyta; class Magnoliopsida; order Brassicales; family Caricaceae; genus Carica; species Carica papaya. The sequence continues at coordinate 15,690,461 of NC_142314.1, forward strand.
TTCAACACCTTAGAATGTAAACACAATTCAGTTTATTCAATAAAGTTTAAAGCTTTTGCTTTCTTAAAATTAGCTGAGTGTTCTTCAAGTTTCTTCAAGTTAGGGATCTTATAAAAACTTGTTGAGTCGAGGAGTTGAGATCGACTTATTAGATAAGCCGTGACATCTTTCCTTATTCTTTTTATTTTTTCTATTATCTTGTTTTTGCATGCCATATAGGTGGGTGTAGATTCAAGTAGGGAGAGTGAATTAGGTGGTTATGTCTTCTGATTGCATACGTTAATTGAGGTCCTGGGAATTAACACGATCCTCCCCATTACCTCCCACGTCAGTTGGTATCAGAGCTTAAACTTCTTGTATCTTTACTGCTTTAGCATTTTTTGTGACAACCCTCATTCTATAATCATAACTCTTGATCTAGCGTCAAGTAGGTTTTTAGTGTTCAAATCCATCCTTCAACTAAGTTATGGTAGCATAATTCAAAAATTATTGTTTGATTAGTTAGTAAAAAATAAAAATAATTGACTAATCAGATAATAAAATCATGAGGTAAAATTTCATATGAACTCTCTTCCTCTGCCGTTCTGGTTCTCTTCTTCGTACACACTCTCCCTCTTTTGTTGCTCACATACCGTAAAGCATGTCGTAAGCTATACTGAGAACCTGCCAGCGTAAGTAATAGAGTTAGTATTCGCAAGTTTGCTACAACAAGTAATTATGCAAAATCATTAAAATAAAAATTGAATTTTCATCACTTACAGCACAATTTTAAAGAATGGTCAGGACCTCCTTCCTTTTGCCAGCGACGTGAGAAACAAGACAAACATACTAAAATCTATGAAATAAAATGTGAAAGACAAGAAGAAAGAGATACCTGATAAAACACATCATCTCATAGTACCAAACCACTGTATGATAGACCAGCTTCAATATCCTGATTACCAATTTAGTAAATGCAACATTATTAGAAACATTGAAGAAATAAAAAAAATCACTGACCAAGTACTCCTGCAATCGAAGAAGACGAGTTCCCGCCATCACTAGTATCTGCCATCAAAGAATAAAATATAGGGCACGCGAGAATTCTCTCCCTTACTACACAATAGATCATGCGCACATCCATAAACATGGGTAGGCCAAGCTTCATTGGCCAGCAGACTGCCCACAATAGGCCGTCACTTCCCCTACAGCTTCTCTCTGCAACATGGAGCACTATGATTGAATCAAGCCAGCTTGGTTGACCACTCAACCGATTGATGACCAGCTTTTTCTACATGTGATCCAATGGATCACATCGCTCTTGTTTTGCCTATTTAATCTTCTCTATTCCTCATTTCTCTTCTCCTCTTCAAAGAGAGAAAACCCGAGAGAGTTGAGAGCATTCTGGTGAAGAATTCAAGTGATTCCTGAGAGAAGGTCGTGAGGTTGTTGCTACTGCATCCTCGTTTGCTACTGCAAGTTTACTACTCCATCTACCTTTTCTTCTTCGAGAGGTAAGGCATCCCTTCCTTGAATTTTCTTTCAGTTATCATTTTCAGCACAACAGCCCTTTTTTTCAAGCTAAGACATGAATGGCTTCTATTTTCTGGAAGCAGACCTGCGCCCTTGCAATAACTTCTTCTTCCATTTTAGGGACCCTTTTCTTAAAGACACGAACCATCACCTCCAAAGTAGGTAAGGAGTGGATTATTGCTTCAACGCTTTTAACAAAATTTTTAGATGATGTTAAAATGGTTCAAAAAGATTTAGAGTCGCATGCATGTTCACTTCTGGCTTTGGTAATACACATACATATTCGAAGTGATTCTTAATTTTTTTGCTAGTTTTTGGATGCTTGATAAAATTTCTTGCTAATTATCGAATGCTTAAAATGTGATTAAAATGATTTTGGGAGGAAAATGAACTAAAATGGAAGTAAGGAAGGTTAACAGATTGATTGTCATGCACGATCGTGCTGTGTATGTGTGCACACGGGACACTGTCAAGACACACTTTAGTGCTGGGATAGGGCCCCTGGCATGTTGTGTGTGAACATGCGCACAGGCTTTACTAGGTGCGCATGCGAGCTGAGAGAGCCGCAGTGGACATGCACACGTGTGTGCAGGATTGACACAGTATGCCTGAATTGTCGAGGCGGACCCTGACATGCATGAGACATGTGTAAGCATGTCATTCTATCAAACACTATGCGTCGAGAGAGTGGGTGTGATGGCACCCTGTACCGCACGAGGAAACGTGAGCGAATTAGCATACTGTGTCGCATGAGCGCGCGCAAACATGCTATGTTTTGTGAGCGTGAGCTGCCATGCTATGCTGCATGAGCGTGCTCAGATATATTGTGTATCATGAGCGTGCATTGGCATGCCCTATCACATGAGCATGTGTTGGCATTGTATGTCATGGGTATGCCCAATGACATGCCGTGTCGAGCGAAATGGTAATGTGCACTTGCGCATGAGGACTTGTCCTGCCATATCTAAGTGCAAGGATAGCTTACCTCGGGCGTGCTGCAACATGCAGCACGCCTATTCTATATGGCCTTGCTAAGCACACCTGTGTGTCGAGAGGGCCGTGCAGTTGGTCTCTACCTTGTCTGATTAGTTAGTGTAAGAAAGGTTTCCCTTTATGGGCCCTATTGGGTTGAGTTTGTTTGAAGGCCTTCAAGGAGCTCATAAAGTGTTAATTGGCCTCAATTGGGCCCGGGTTTTACTAGTGGGCTACCCAGAATTGGGTACTTGGCTTAATTAGGTTCGTATTTAGCTTAGTGGGGCTCAATGGACCGTAATAGGTTTTAAGGACCCTCATGAGCCGAGAGTTGGTTTAATGTGTTGAACTTACTGATACTCACTGATAAAACACCTAAACCAGAGGTGTAAGAAGCGAGCAAGTGTAGTTGAACTTTTGAAAAATGAGAGAAAGCAATTGCGAGGTAGTGATGCTCTAAGCTACTCTATTCCCCACCAAGTATCAAATAGCGAGGTCAAATCCATCAAACATAGTTCACATCCTAGAAGGAAACGACACCAGAAGGCGCCAGAAACTAGAAGGGTAACAGGCCTTACTGCTAAGCAATGATTTGGCCCGAAAATTCTAACCCAAGACGAAAGCCCAAATGTCATATGGGTTTGGGTACTCGTGGGGTACACATGTGTTGCAATGCACGTACAGGATACTTGGCCCGCACACCTATCGGTGTTCCTCGGTGCCATGTTAAGGCAGTCAGAGTGACCTTATACTCCGCAAGAAAATCGAAGACAGACAACCTTTTTGAAGCAAAGATCTGGAGGCCCACAAGTAGGCAAGGAGGCCCACACGTGCGTCGGACATGTGACTTTTCTTGCATGGTCCCTGAACATGCACGAACCGAGCACACGAGTGCTCGGAAATGCACATGCATGTGGCCCACTAGGCCCGCGTGGAATCAACGGTGCGCGTGTAGGCCCACAGGCCGAACGCTCAACTCGACAGATAGTTAATGTGTTGAACCGAGAGTTGGTTTTAAAGAATCAAAAGGAAGTCCAAGCTTTGGGTCCAACTCGAGAAGACCTCAAGGCCTTATGGCCAAGACTGGCCACGACCTAAAGATGTCGCATCCATGGGCAACCCACACCTGAGGAAGATGTGCCACATGTGCACCAAGTGTATATGCACTACAAGGCTCGCATGCATGCAGCTTCAGGCTGGGCAAGAGCCCCGCCTGCATGACCCAAGAGACCCTCGGGCCCCACATGCAGAATCAACTACGCGCGCAGGCCCAAAAGGTCGAATGCACACCTCACGTGGACGAACCCACAGACGACCTAACGTGCCCAAGCTACCCTGCAATTCCCGCGGGCTTTCCCCCACGCCACCCGTGTGGACGGGTTGGTGCAGCCTAATTCGGATAGCCCAAGCGGCCAACCCTTTTTCCCTTTTATTTTATTTAAAATATTTTTAAATGGCTTGGGACCCACTTTTTAAAACTCATGTGTTAAAATTAATTTCCACATGTTTTTTAAATGAATTTCATGTGGGATAAGGATGAAAATAAATTTAATATTATTTTAATTAAACTCTATCCCTTAAGAGTATTTAATTTTATTTAGGATAGAATTTTTATTTTATTTTGTATTTATTCTAGATTAAGACAGAATTTTATCTAGGTTAATATTTTATTATTTATCTCAAGATTTTTGTACTCATCTAAATTGTCCAAGAAAGGCTATAAATAGGTCTTTGCCCCTAGGATCTAAAACATACATTTGAGAATAAATTTGAGAGAATTCTTGAGAGCTTCAACTTTTTTTTTTTTAGTATTTTTGCTAAAATTAACTTCTTCAAGTTCTTTGAGAAGTAGGAGTCTTCAAAAGTCTTGTTGAGCCAAGGAGCGGGGATCAACTTATCAGTAAGTCTATGACATTTTTTTTTTCCTTATTTTATTTCCCTAGTCTTTGTTTTTTCTTTCCTTTTAAGATTGTAGATTCAATTAGAGGGAGGAGTTTTATTCTAGATGGTTACTGTTTTGATATTGCATATATTGAGTGGATTTTCAAAAGTAGATTCGATCCTCCCCATACACTCTCACGTCATCTGGTATCAGAGCTTTAGCTCCTAGAAACTTAAATCTATTTTTATTTGCTTTAGCATATTTTTCTTAAATTAGCATTCAAATTTATTTGATTGTTAATTCATATTTCATTTTGCTTGAATTCATATCTATCCGTTCAATTCAAATAGTTCGTGTTATTATTTTTTTAAAAAAGGAAAAAAAAAATATTATCAAAATATCAAAAATACCCCAATTGCACCACATGAGGCAATTGGCACCTTTGTTTGCATTTTACATCACAAAAGCAGAATAGTCGCCTAATTGGTGATTGAAAATTCTTTGAGAAATTAAAGGCAAAGTACATTGCCTAACTAGTGTGAGCGGAAACTTTTGTTTTCATTCTGAAACATTATCCATATTTAATTTTTGAATCGCATTTTGTAATCTGCATCAACATTGCATAAAGAAACTTGACTAGCCGTAGAGCGTAGCTGATAAATTAGAGATAGTATAGGAAGATACACCTACCGATTATATCCATCGTGATTGATCGGATCCCTATGCATTAGTTCGAATTGTCGTTCTTTGTGATCTATTTTCCATTCTTTATTTTATACTTGTTCCATTGTGTAATTAAACGACTAATTATTACTAGTTGCTTAACACACAAAGGGCACACCATTTTTTTTTTCTGTGTGCTTATTTATGAGCTTCAATAAAAATCAGAATCCTTTAGGGTTCTTTGTTGTGTCATAAGGACTAACATACAAAGCCGATTCAAGCGATTCCGATTCTTAACACTCAACTCGACAAATGAAACTATCAATTGAGGGATTGCAAGGTAAACACGAGCAAAGGTGAGGGAGAGAATGTATTTTTTTCACTAACCTTTCTTGCAGGTACTACACTATGTCTCAATCCATCGAAGATACTCCACTTGGGAGTAATGTCTTTGTTGTCTGAAGAGCTCTCAACATGCAAGTTAGGAGTGAAGACAAGAAGTAGAGGGAGAACATTTTCCACAGTGATGTCTTATCAATGATAAGGTATATGGAATGATCATTGACAGTGGTAGCAGTGCTAATGTGATAAGCACTCTATTTCGTGGAAAGAGTAAGGTTGACATGCATCAAGCATCTAAATCGCTACTAGTTATAGTGGTTGAATTAGTGTGGTGAAGTCCAAGTTATTGAACAGGTCATAGTACCATTCTCAATTAGAAAATATCATGACGAGGTATGTTGTGATATCGTACCTATGCATGCTAGTCACCTGATACTTGGGAGACCTAGGCAGTTTGATAGACAGGTATAACATTTCAACCGCACCAATTGATATTCATTGTAAAAGGACGATCTGAATCATGTCCTTACCCCTTTATCACCAAAAGAGGCACATGAAGATCAGGTCAAAATTAAACGGTCTTTTGATGAACATTCAAGAAGGGTAGAAGAGAGAAAAAAGGCTGTAGAAAAAGTTAATGGCCCATTGAGCATAAAGGATGCTCAACAGATAGCTAAAGATCGTCCATTGCAAGAAAAACCAAGAGAGAAAAAAAGGGAGTATCCTGTAGACAGAGACAAAATGTTAAGGAATTTCTCTTATGAAAAGGGAAGTTTGATTATCCTTACCTACAGGGAGATTCATTTTGACCTTAACTACTCTTTTCATAATCGTCCTGTTTTTCTCTTACAGATAATTACCATGGCAAGTGGGCAACAAAGATTTGATCCAGATTCTGGAGGAATTGTGAATCAAGTCATGACATGCATCAACAACAAAGCGAACATGTCAGGGAGGTATGACGCATTTCCTATTGTAAGCACTAATCATTTCCTTGATGATGAAGGAGTAGCTTTGAGGACGAATCTTTTTGAAGCCAGATGATGTGATATTGGATAGCCCAAATTTTGTGTCAAGGATGCCAATTTGCATCAAGGAGGAATCTAGCAGATCTCGACTCAAACAGGAAAGTAAGTTCCAATTTCCTATTCAAGAATACCCAAAATAGGAAAGTAATTTCATCGTTAACTACTTTTCTAATTAGGATTATTCCAAGAGATGGACCAAATTTGTCCAAGACAAAAGGCTTACAACCCAAGTAAGATTAATGGTCTTAAATAATCAAAAGAGCTTCGACTTTTCTTTATTTTAGCATTTTTGCTCAAATTAACTTCTTTAAATTCTTCGAGAAGTAGGAGTCTTCAGAAGTCTTGTTGAGCCAAGGAGCGGGGATCAACTTTTCAGTAAGTCCGTGGTGGGAGGTGTTAAAACCAGAGCATTCAGGAAATGAGAGACTGCGAGTGAGCGTTCGTGGACATGTTAGTAATTATTCTAAGAGAGGGGCCACGACCCAAAGATATCGCACCCATGGGCAGCCCACACCTGAGGAAGACGGCCCACATGCGCACACTAAGTGCATATGCGCTACAAGGCCCGCAAGCATACAGGTTCAGGCCGGGCAGTAGCCCTACCCGCATGACCAAGAGACCCGCAGGTCCCACACACAAAATCAGCCGCATGCGCAAGCCCAAGAGGCCAAACATGCGCCCCGTGCAAACAGAAAAGTAATTTCATCCCTGACTACTTTTTTAATTTGGATTATTCCAAGAGATGGGGCACGACCAAGGATGTCGCACCCATGGGCAGCCCATACCCGAGGAAGATGGCCAACATGCACACACCATACATTCAGGAATGCGTGCACCACCTGCTCGCCCTCTTGGGCCTACATGCGCGGCTGATTTCGCATTTAGATGGCCTAAACGGTCCAAGCCCACCAGCTCGCGTTTCGTGCGAGCTCTCTCTCTCGCACCATTCGTACGGCCCGACCCAATCCGGGTAGCCTAACCGGCCGGCCCCTCTTCTCCTTATTTTAAATTATTATTTTTATTTAAATTACTTTCAAAATGGCTTGGGACCGATTTTTTGAAACCCACGTGTTAAAATTAATTTTTACATGTTTTTTTAATGAATTTCACATGGAATAAATATGAATTTAAATTAAATATTATTTTAATTATAACTCTATCTGTTAGAATTATTTAATTAATTAATTTAGGATAAGATAATTATTTTATTTTGTATTTATTCTAGATTAAGATAGAATTTTATCTAGGTTAATATTTTATTATTTATCTCAAGATTTTTGTACTCATCTAGATTACGCGAGAAATGCTATAAATAAACCTTTGCCCCTATGATGTAAAACATACCTTTGAGAATAAATTTGAGAGGATTCTTGAGAGCTTCGACTTTTTTTATTTTAGTATTTTTGCTAAAATTAGCTTTTTCAAGTTCTTCGAGAAGTAGGAGTCTTCAAAAATCTTATTGAGCCAAGGAACAGGGATCAACTAATCGGTAAGTTCATACCATTTTTTCTTTCGTTGTTTTATTTCCCTAATCTTTGTTTTTGCTTTCTTTTTAGAATTGTGGATTTAATTAGAGTGAGAGATTTTATTCTAGATGGTTAATGTTTTGATGTTGTATATGTTGAGTGGGTTTCAGGAGTAGATTCGATCCTCCCCAGACCCTCCTGCGTCATCTGGTATCAGAGCTTTGGCTCCTAAAAATTGTGACATCCCCAATGCAAATTAAGGTATAAGGGTGCCAGATACAAAAACGGATTACGAGTGCATGATAAAAATTGCATGCAACGGAGAAAATTATTACAAATCCTTTACCAAAATATATGAGTTCCAATTACACATATATAAAATTGAGGGCAAAAGTTCAACAAAATATCAAAATACAAAAGGGCTACTTCTTTCATTATGCAATTGGACTTATCAAAGTGCGAGACAAGTCATACACTTAAGGTTTGTGGATCCACAGGATCCTCATAGACTTCAAGTGGTAGGTCAGCGATCAATTCTTCACTATCTTCCTCATTTGGGAGGGCAATAGAAATGGTGAGTTCTATATACTCAGTAAGAAAAACAGTATTTAAATAACATCATAAGATTTTAAAAGTGAATAATTATGTCATTAATACTTACCATTAGGTCATATCAAGGTCCTTTCTTACTTTATGAAAATAATTTTATTTATTAAAAGAAACATCAGATCCATCATATCATAATTACAACAATCAAATTAAAATCGTACTTAATAATAGAGAAAATTAAATAAATCATGAAATGCTCAGATTTTCGTGTCATGCTTTGCGAAGTCGTTCCGACTTCCATCTTTAAGGGCAGAAATGGATTTCTAACTACCCATGTAGAATGACCAAATCAGATATATAATGCCAATTTGTTCAGGCATATTTCTGACTTGCCAAATCATGGTACGATCTATGACCATGGTCGTACCAACCACAGTAGTCCTATCATATATTCTATAGCCATGGCGGTACTTAGCCAAAGGTGACCTCTAATAGATATTCGCATCACCGCTCTCGTCAGAGGATACATCATCATCCATAGGGAGCGGTCCTCTCACAACTACCCATGTGGAATGACCAAATTAGATATATAATGCCAATTTGTTCAGGCACATTTCTGACTTGGCAAATCATGGTACGATCTATGACCATGGTTGTACCAATCACAATGGTCCTATCATATATTCTATAGCCACGGCAGTACTTAACCAAAGGTGACCTCTAATAGATATTCGCATCACCGCTCTCATCAAAGGATACACCATCATCCACAGGGAGCGGTCCTCTCACATCTTTTAAGACCAAATGGGGGAGGAAAAAATAGAAATCCCTTAGAGATAAAAAGTCTAACGAAACACTTGATTGAATCTCCTTGGATATTTGTGTAGAACTTGAAGTCTTATTTTTCTAGCTTACTTACTGCTATGGGAATGTAGAATCCTTCATATTTTTGAATTTCTAAAAGAGGCATGGCAGGTGATTCCTCTTTGACACTCAAGTCTTCCAACCTAGTCTCCTTAGGATTCCCGAATCTGGATTATTTTAAGATTCCATTGGTTGTGTTCTCAAAGGGGTCTTCTTCTTGATTTTTCCTCTCAAAATCATATTACTCATCTTCTTTATCCTCTTTGGAGTAAAAAACCACAAAACAACTCCTCTTGCGGCCAAGTTACTCCTTTCTTGGTGGAGTGCAAGTTCATCTTCTGGGTGGTTGAACCATTGGTGGCCAGTCTTCTTTAGCCTCTTTGGGCAGCGGCCTTGCTATCTTAGGGTCCTTGAGGTTGGACCTTGGGCTCAAGGCTCTTTTCTCCTCTCGAGTTGGGTATTGCAAGCCCATTTGGGCTATTTCTAGATGGGCCACTTCATGGGCCTCTAGGATTCGGCCTTTGGGTGCTTGAACAGCTTTCTTGGGTCCCCATGGTCTCCTCTTGATTACGGCCTGTGAGTTGGGCCTTGGAGAGGCCCCAACTGCTCGACTTTGAGCCCACAAAGCCTTGGCTTTGGACTTGGACCAATACGGCGTGGGACATACAAACGGGTACCCGCATGGGCAGGTCCATAGATGTGCAGGTAAGTGACCTGTAATTTGGTTGCTTTCTGTGGGTTTCCCTCTTGTCTTGGACTGGGATGCGATGCTTCCATATATCACATCAGATTGCTAGTTCATTCTGCATCTCACTTGAATTCATTCTCTTTATTGTATTCAACTGATTGTGTTTATCCCATTAAGAAAAAAAAAAGAAGCCAAAATAAAAAATCCAAAAATATCTCAATTGCACACCGTAAGACAATTGATATGTTGCTTGCATTCCAACCCAACAAAAGAAGAGTAATCGCCTTTTAATGTTAAGGAAAACCTTTAAAGTGTCAAATGAAGAGTAAATCACCTACTAGGTATGTGACGTTGTTTTAATTATTCAAAAGCAATGAGGTAAATATATATAATTACATAACTATAAACATGATTTGTATAAACTAGATCATCCATACAACTTAAAACTGTAATTACAATTGAATAATATAAAATGTACATGTAATCAATACTATATGTGTAGATAATTAAAAACACATGGTTATGTTACTTAAGAGAATTATTCAAAAAGCAATGAGGTTATAACATTCCACAATTCTAAGTCCTGATTTTATTTATTAAACCCAAAAGAAAACTTATAAAAATAAGAATAAACTAAAAAGAATAGTAAAATATTAAAAATACATTAATAAAAATTAATTAATAAGAAAAATATAAATTAACAGCTTAATTAATGGGCTTTATTTCAAGAAAATAGCGAGAAATAAACCGAAAAAAAATTAAAAATGAATTTAAAACCCTTAAAAATATAAAATAAATATTTAGGAGCTTAAACGAGGGAAATCAGTATGTTTGGGGGCCTTTTGGACATGAAAAGGGGCTTAGGTACCTAAATGCAAGAATTTTTAGGGAGCTGCTCTCTGCAATTTCTCAAAAGTGGGCCACGTCAGCATGTGACCTATTTGTAGCTATAGTGGGCATTAGACACATGTAGACACACCAGCATGCTTGACACATGACGCGTGCATGTGGAGGGAGTTGTTGGTATGGCAATCACGTGAGGGGACGATCAGATGGTTCAAGTTGTTTTTTGCCTTGCCCGATCCCGCAGTCAAGATTTGTTCCCACCTGAAATTTGAATGGACATCTCTGATTCCATCACGTATGGTCGATTGAACGGATGAGATCCATTTCCGCCCAAGGCATGATCTGATGGTCACGATGGATTCTTTCTCAAATGTGATCAATGGCTCATATTGATTCTCGTTAGAAATTCGAACGGATAGTCAGATCTGCCTTCTGTCCAAACTGATCGAACAGCTCATGAACAACCCATGTAACACGCCAAAACCTTTTCGTTTAACCATGTGCCAAACTCTATTATTTTGGTTCTCATGGCCATTTAAAATTCAGTTTGCATTTAAAATTATCAGTGTTTTTGCTTTACATTAACTATCGTTATTTTAATAGTTCTTATTTATTTCAATTATTTTCAAATTATATTTATGGAATTTTCAAGAAAAATTGGAAAATGAAAAGACAGAGATAAACCCCCAAGGCCCCAGGAAAGCAGCCTAAGAGCTGACAGCTTGCACGTCCACGTGTCCACGTGCTCCCACGCGCGCTCGTGAAGGTGCTGTGCACGCACTTGTGAGCACGCCCCTGTGCGGTCACATTGCGTAGGTGGCTTGTGTTAGGTGCCTATGAATGACACTATGTGTGTGTGTGTGTGCCAGCATGCCAATGCCTACATGCAGCACTGCACATCTACTGTGTGCCCTCTGTGTGCGCTAGCAGAGTGCAGGCGCGCCTTACCGCGTATGGCCCGCGTACCGCACGGACATGTCCTCCCTACTGTGGCAGCCACCTAACCACCAAGTGTCCCACTTAGATGTCTACCACGTGATGCACATCTAAGCTGCCTTCCTTTCCTATTTAAGGCCCCTTTTCCACTTCTTCCCACATTTCATTTTTTTCTTCCACTTTCACCTTCTAAAGAGATATTTTGAAGAAAAAAATAGAGGAATTTTAGAAAGAAAAAGAGAAAATTTCAGAGAGTACAGGAGGAAATTTTACACCTATGGCCAATGGCTAATAACTAAATAGAAGTGACATCTTAATTACCTAATGGGTAAAAAGGACCCCGATAACAGAAACATATACGAGTGTTAATAACTAGATTAACATTGAAGCGAAAAAATAAAAATCCATTACACAAAAATTAAGGTTCATTTTACACCCAAGGCTAATGGTTGGCTACCAAAATATGAATGTACAAATAAGAGTCATTTAAAGGTTTATAAAAGAGTGCAGACAATATAAAACACTCGTAACCATCCTAAGGATCCGAGAAGGGATCCAGACGGCTTCAAGAGGCAACAGAGTGAACGCGTCATTGCTTTCATCATCTGGTGGGGCACAAATTAGGGATGAGTTTTATATAAACTCACTAAGGGAACCAATATTTAGATTACACTCCTAAGGTTTAAAGAGTGAGTAACCTTGAAGAAGAAATGTTAAAATTCATAAATACAAGGTTTACCTCATAAGCTCCCACGAGCACATTTTAAATACTTATAAAAGATTGTTATTTGACTTATGAAAACAAATAACCATATCAATTTAGTAAAGATAGAGAAAGCATAAAACAATTCATGAACAAGTAATTCAACAAAAACTATTTGAACACTAAGATTTTAATAAAAGTACAATTCATAATTAACCTCAACTATATTCGTATTTTATTAAATCTTTTACTGACCTTTACGCGAAGCCATTTTAATATATATCCGCTGAGGATACAGGGGGTCCCTAACTACCATTGTGAATAACCAAATCATTTAAATTTCCCCATTAGGACTAGTTCATTTTCCATTTTTGGATAGTTTCATAACGATATTGGGTTAGTTCCATAACGATGTTAGGTATAATCTACAACTATGGTCGTACTTTGCCATTGTGGCCCTACATATCATTCTATGAATCCACTCTCGTCTGATGGAGACACCAATCATTCACAAGGAGTGGTTCACCAATATTTGTTCAAAGTAGGGGAAAGTAGAAAATCCTTATAGATAATAGTTAAATGGATTTTCATTCTTCTTTCATATTCAGTATCCACTTATGACTATCATGTTGTTATATCCATCATATACCCATAATTATTTCACATCCAAAACCCGGTAGGGCTCAACAAAATATTTGGCCAAAGACCCATTATACCCGGATTTGACCATCAGGATATTCTTTGAAGCTGAAGCTCCTTAGAGCAACCCTTTTTTCCATTACCAAAGGTAAGACAAAGGGTCAATCCCATATGTATCCCAAATCATCATTATAACACATTCATCAAGATTAAATATCATAAATTTAACAACCAAAATAAGCATAGCAATTAATTTAAATAAATCTCTAATTTTACTAAATTAATGAACTAAAAAGAGCACTTACAAATGTAAATGAAAATACTAAGGATCCCTTACTTTAACTGTAACATATCTAGATCCATTTCTCGGGTGAAGAAGTAAAGGGTCTTATGAGCTTCCTACTTCCTTCCACTTCTTTCTCTCTCTAAAATTCTTCTCTTTCTCTCTCTAATTTGTTAAACTTAAAAGAAGAAAATGGTGAAGAAATAAAAAGGAGAAGGCGGCCAAATTCATGCCACTTGGTGGAGATCAGAGAGGCTAAGTGGAGCAAAGTGGGCGGTTTGGGACTCACACGACAAGGGGAGTCACCTGACGTGACAGTCGGTCACATCACCATGGTGGCCTGCGACTGGCAGCAAGCAAGTTGCCCAGCCACCCGCACAGCCGGCCATGTCGTGTGCTATGCGCGGCGTGTGCGCACGCAGGCCGTTGAAGCGCGAGCCCATGGGTTTTAAATTTTGTTTTGTTTTGTTTTGTTTTTCTTTTCCTTCTCCTTTCCTTTTTCTAATTTTTTATAAATTAAGCTCAGATAGCTTAAATAAATTAAGAACAATTTTTTTGAAATACTTAACAAAAATAAAATTAAAGTAAAAATAAAATTTAAAGCAAAATACTGATGAAATTCAAATGGCGATGAGGCCCAAAAATAATAGAGTCTGATATCTTGGTTTGGTAGAAGGTTTGGGGTGTTATAGTGTTAATTATCGTTATTTAATAGTTTTTATTTATTTCAATTATTTTCAAATTATATTTACAGAATTTTCAAGAAAAATTAGAAGAAAAATTAAAAAATGGAAAAATAAGGACAAACCCCTTGGCCGCAAGAAAGTAGTCCGCAACCCGCATGCTCGCGTACCCGCACGCAAATGAAGGCGCTGTGCACGCACCTACGCACGGTGCTATGCCTACGTGCAAGCATGTCAGCGCCTGCGTGTAGCACTGAACACGCATTGTGTGCATTCTGTGCATGTACAGTGCGACACTGTGCTTGCTAGCGTGCACACTAGCACCTGACTGTGTGTTGTGCGTGCAAGTCATGCACGCTAGCAGTGCACATGTGCACCTTACCGCTCATGGCTCACCTACAGTGCGCATGTGCACCTTACCGCGCATGGCTCATCTACCCTGCGAACATGCTCTCTTATCGTGGCAACAACTTAACCGTCACGTGTCCCACTTGGATGTCTGCCATGTGGCGTACATCTAAGTCACCTCCTTTCCCTATTTAAGGTCTTTTTTCTGCTTCCTCCCACGTTTCATTTTTTCCTTTCATTTTCACCTTCTATAGAGAGATTTTGAATAAAGAAATATAAGAATTTTAGAAAGAGAAAGAGGAAATTTTAGAGAGAGTAAGAGGAAATTTTAGAGAGAGAAAAAAACAAGAAAAAAGAAGAAGAAATAGGAGTTTTAAGAGTTTGTTCGAGGATTACTAAAGTCCTTTTTGCCCCTTTTAAAAGACTAAATTGACTCAGTTTTGGTAAGGAATTCTTTAATATTTTTTCTTATATTTCTAATTGCACTTTCTTGTTAAATTAATTTGGGATATCAATGGTTTTGATGCATGGGCTTCTATGCTTGATTGGTGGTTGAGTATTTGAATATGATTATGTGAGATATTATGCAAGATGGTTGAGCTATATATAATGCATGAATTTCTATGAAGACTAACATTTGTTTGTTTAGATAGGTGACACGATCTTATTGAGTATGATGACTTGATGCATACATCCTTAGGGTGATGGATTATTGCTTATTGAGGAGGTATTGAGCATGATACATGAAAAATGAGCATGATACATGAAAAATAAAATGATTGAAAATTGCATACGGGTTTAACCCTTCACCTTTCCTTGGTGATGGCGAAGAGTAGTGGGCCTTTGCTCAAGATGATGACCCGAAGGTCAAAGACCAGGTAAATATGGGCCTTCAGGGTAGATAAGTGAAATAGGTCTTTGGGCTAGATATGTGGTTGAATTCCCGATGGATTCGAAATATGGAAATTGTTGTGTTGAACACAAAATATATAAATAAAAAGAATATGGAATTTGTTGTGAACATGGAGTAGATAAGTGAAAAGAATGGAAAAATCAGTCTGATTATTATCTTTAAGGAATTTTTGTTTCTCCCTCATCTGAATAAATATTGATGAACCACTCCCTGTGATGATCAACATTCCCTTTAAAGATAGTGGATTCGTGTTAGGATATGTAGGGCCATAGTGACGATATACGGCTGTGGTCATAGTTTAGATATGAAAATGGAATTGGCTTGATATGGGGGTCGATGATTCACAGTGGTAGTCGGGGATTCCCTCTACCCTCATGCATATATGTCGAAACGGTTTCCTACGGAGGTTGCTAAAAGACATAATAAAACATAAACATGACTTGAATACTTATTTAAAACTCTATAGTGATTTCATATAATGGTTCTTCCACTTATCTTAAGATTACTGATATACCATTCATTTGATTTCTGTGGAACATTTGACATGCTCGAATATGCTTGCTGTAATGTAATACACCTGTTTATGATATTGATTTATTGCTCTCTTTACTATGCTATATAACTGGTTCACTGGATTTTTTTAAGAATGACAAAGGGTTTTCTAAATATTTGAATGTATCCATCCTGCAACAGCTCTCTGAAGTAAGAAGTTTATATAAAAATATTAGTTTTTTAATTACCTTTTAAACTTTAGTTGTATGATTTTAAATACTATTTTTCTTACTGAGTTTATATGGAACTCACTCCTAATCCATGCTCCCCCAAATGATGTGGAAGTTGAGGATTTAGCTCGTTGAGTTGTCTCTTGAAACTTGTATGGACCCATTAACAGATCCTTGGTAATTCTTCAGGACATAATTCGAATGCAATAATTTATTCCACACTCTGATGTAGTAATTTACAAGGACTCTACTTTTTGTATCTAATACTTAGGAACTGCTAATTTATGGCCTCTATTGTAAGATTTAAACTTAGATTACTTATAAGGGATTTTTAATTTTTACTTCAATGTTAAACTTGTTTTTAGCAATCGTAACTACTTGGTAGTTGGCTTCATTCTACCCATTAGGTATTTGGGATGTTACATCCCGAATCGAAGATTTGATTGACGGTCTAGATCGATTGGAAATTGATCCAATAGTCAGAATTTTCAAAAATGCAAAAAGACCAAAATATCTTTAATGAAAGCCTTGATCTAACGATCACGATTTAAGGGATCATGGTGGGATGGTCGAGATTCACTCTCACATGTGAAAAATCAAATTGCCCCTGGACATTCTGATGACCTGGATCTTGTGGTGGAGATTTGACGACTGAGTGTGGGCTCATTTAAGGGGCCAATTAGGGTTTCCCCTCATTTGTTAGAGTGGCACGCAGTGGAAAGGATGACGGGAGAGAGATCGTGAGGTAGCAATCTCAACCTGATGAGTGAGGAATCGAGATTGCATGGTGGCGATCTCGACTAGAAGAAAGGAAAAACAATATCACATGATGGCAATCTCGATCAAGAAAGGGGAAGAAGAAGATCGTACAGTGGTGATTTCGATCGGAGAAGGTTTGCATGCGCACTATGATTGCGAGTACAGGTGGCATAGGTGTGAATCCACAATTCGGTCGCGAGATCTATAATTGCATTTGCAGGTTTGAGTGAAGGAGCAGGTCATGCGATTTCGGCCGCAGGTGTGGGTCGAGAGAGGAAGTTGATCCTCGGCTTCCACCGCAGGTGCATGCATGAAAAAGGGAAGTGAGGTGCGGTTTTGATCGCAGAAAAAGGTGGTGGCGAGTTCAAATGCCTCCAGCATGTGGGGGGTCCCTATGCTGCCATGAGGGTTCGTGTTTGTGTCAGAAAGGGGAGGGCCGCACCAAACAGGTCGCGGGACGGACTGAATGTGTGGTGGATCTACCAACCAAGGCTTCTTTGCCGTGGTGTGAGGTAACAATCTCCTCTCTAGTTTTTTCGCTTGAACTGACAGGTTCTAATCGGTTTTTGGAATTACAAGTGTCGAACCGAAACGATTCAACCTTTATGTCACAAACTGAGTGGCATTTTGGGAAACCCAAACCTTCAACCCATTATAAGTACGTAGATCTTGTGTTTTTAGATTTTGTGATACCAATTAAACGTACATCTGTACTGTTAGTTAGTTTAAACATTATAATTAGTTTGGTTTTAGGAAAAACATTATAATTAGTTTGGTTATAGGAAATATATATGTAAGAAATCAATTTTAAATACATGTTTGGATTTAGATCTCGGTTCATCCACTAACCGAGATGAGATATGTTACTATAGGGTTATTTTCCGTTACTGTGAGGCTTGATGAATGAAACATATTCAAAAATGGGAGTCGGTAAGTGTTAGATTTCCTAGTTTTGATTTCGGTAAAAGGATTCTATTAACGATCAATTATAGATTTGTTTAGGTAAATTTGGAGTGGGGAATATGACTGGGGTTAAATCTTTAGATTTAGTACAGAACCTTGCCATGGTTGAGGTAAGAACAATTAACGTATATAGGTGTGTTTTATAGATTTGCATGTGATCAGTAATTATTTTAGAATAGCTAGCATGCATTTACTTTGTTGGTTAGTGATTGATAGGTGTGTGTGTACTTACACATTTTAAATTGAATGGTAATTTGATATTCTTGATTGTGTGTAATGTTTTTTGATGTCCCAATGCCCACGAGGCAACGACATCCTACTAAATAATCAAAATCTATGCGTTTGATTATAAAATGCATAATTATATATATCCGTTACAAAATACATAGATTATATATTGAGCTAACATGATATCAGTTCTTATTTACAATGTGATAGATAACCTATTTTTTTTACATTTAATTTAGCCTCACAAAATACAAAAGAGTCTTCTCCTCTCTCCTAGTCATCCTGTAAGGGATCCAGACTAGGGTCAGCTGGAAGATTTATAAAATCATATGAGGGGATTAAATTTGGGTGAGTTCTAATAACTCAATAAGATAAACAGTAATAAAGCAATACAACCAATATTTTAAAATATATATTTAAATCAACAATGAAAAACATAACCTCTAATTTTACATTAGCCAGATCATTTTATCACACTGTTTTAACAATAAGCCACATAGCGCATAACACACATATCAATTACGCTCAATGTCATATTCGATCAAATTGTTGATTCACGCGCACAGGATTTAGACTTTGACTCATCTTTGAAAGTGTTAATACAAGTTATTAATCTTAGTGTCATTTCATTGTTTACGTTCCTACATGTGCAGTCGCTTAAACCTGTACCAAGGAGGATAAAAGGGACACCAAATATCAATGTGAATGGGTACCGTAATCATTCATAACATTACATAGCATAACTCGTAAAACAGTTATAAATCATTCGGTCACTCAGGGTGTTGTCCCATATAATTCACTCTAGTTGCCTGGTCCAACTCTTTTTAGAGTATGAATAACATAGATCCAGCTCAACCATCAAAGCTGTAACCAACATCCAACCAATGGCACATCACCCATTCACAGGATGAAGGCTTTGACATAAACATGCATTACAAAACCCCTCCAAGGTAGCAAGGTGAATAAATTTAATTAGACAACTTTGTTTGTTGTGTTTTATTATACACGAGGGTTTATTAACTTTTTGAACATTTTTAAAAAATGTAGACCTAATCCTAGACTTGCTTCCCATCCCTCATTTCCTTTTCTTTTTAATTCCCTTTATCATTATATTTCCTTTTTAGTTAACTTCAATTCTCATTTTCTTAAATTATTTAAACCATGCATTTGAATTAACTTAGCCAATTCAATCCACTTAGCTTTCCCATTTTCTTTTCTTAATTTCATTTAATCATAATTACATAAAATAAACCAAACCTTTTATCATCATAGCCAATTAATTTCAAAATTTTTCATTTTTAAGCATTTTCCTCATTTTTCCCATTTTGATTTTAAATTTTCTTCTTATTAATTTTAATCTAAAATTCTTTTTTTTTTTTTTTTCCAAGTTGTCTTTCTTATTAATTTTCATTAAAAAGTCTATTCTTTTTTGTTTTCCAAATTGTCTTTCTTATTAATTTTCATCCAAAGTCCACTCTTTTATTTTTCATAATTTTATTTCTTTTATTTTGTAAGTCAGCCTGTGGATGTGGGATTTTCGCATGCCTGCACTTGTGGCATAACGTTCCAGACCTGTGAGGCCCTCTCGGCATGCGTACGCCTGACAGAGCTTGCTACGCGTAACAGCATGTCAGTGAAGCATGTGCCTCGGCACAGTGGGCACCCAAACACACGTCCCTGTGCGTATGTGCGTGCACCTCACATGCGGTACATAGTGCCCGAATGCAAACCCTCTTGGCGCAGCAGGGGCGCCTAACAAAGCCTCACGCCTACGGCAGCGTGCAACGCTAACGTAGCCTGTCAGTGGACCTATCCTGATGCTTTGGGTTGCCTAGAAAGTGTCCTGCTTGCGCCTTACACATGACCATGCCATGTCAGCCTATTTTTATTAACATTTTGGTGCCTAGACAATGCAGACAGAGGCAACGGGCCTCTTATGCCCTTTTTCTTCTGTTCCTTTCGTTTTATCATTTTTTCAATCATTAAAATCATCCTTAAGCTTTTACAAACATAATCCAACCTAAATCATCAACGAAAACACATTTTAATCATCAAAATAAAGCATGAACATACAAACTTCTACTTCAAGTTAAAACAGTAAATATGCATGATTTTTTAGAAATTGTTCAAAGTAAATGCATTAAAAAACTCAAGTGCTTGTATTGAACTGATTGCCACAAATCTTACCTCACCATAGACAGCTAAAGAAGTTCAAACACATGAGAAATTAGATCCCTAAATAAAGAAAACAATCTGTAACATGCCTGTGCGGCAATTCCAGTGTTAGACGCGGTTTAGGAAGAATCCACGGATTTCTACAACTAAAACCAACTTAATCTTAACCTAGAAATTGAAAAAAACTAAAAAAATTTTGAAAGAGGGTCGGTTACCTAAAACAATCCCTTAAGTTTGTTTGTAGCAGATTTGAGCTTATGTTGAAGGTACTAGAATGATTTGCTTAGTTTAGCCGTAATGGACAATATGAGAAGCTAAAGGAGAAATTGTAATAGATAATGTGATCACATAGGTCTTTAGGGGTTAAGTCTTTATCTAACTTAATTAAATAATAAAAAATAATTAAAATAGATAATAAAATAATCTTCTCTCTGTATCTAAATTCCCAAGTGGCTTGATCTTCCTTGAACTTCTAATTTAAGTAGAAATTCTCCTCCAATTTTGTGTTTTAAATACATGAAAATTTTTGTAGAAGTTCTTTATTGTAGAATCCTTGGAAAATTAGGAAAAATGGGAGAAAATGAGTAAAAAAAGACTCACACAGTTGTTGCCCATTCAAGTAGCCTGCAATTGGTGCGTGGGTTGCTGGTTGCAGGCTTGCGGGTTACGTGCTTCTTACGCATGGGCGCATTGTTCTTCCTCGTGCGCGTTGGGTTTTCTAGGCGTGCACTTGGATGTGTTCATAAATACGCAGGGGCTGCACATGTGGCTTACTATGTGCGCACTTATACCCGCGTATTATGGCGTGCGACTATTGCTGCTCATATGTCCCGCGTGCTACTTCATGTGGGAAATGGTCCTGCATGTGCGGGTTAGTTTTCTTGCACATGTTGTTGTCCCACCACATGTGCCAAAAGATGGTCACATGTAGGGCACATGTTATCTGCGGGTCTTTTGGGTCGGATGTCACTCTTAGGCTTTCTTTTAGGCTTCCTAATTGAGCTCCTCTTTTTGAGCCAAGGCTTTGCTTTGCCTCCTTTTTAGGTATGCACCATTTTTCTCTCTTTTTCTTCTCTTCTTTTCACTGTTCTTTCTCTCTCTAACTTTCCTCTCCTTCACTCCAGAATGCACTTCCATCTTCCCACCCCTATTTATAGGGGAGGGAAGCCAAAAAAGTCAGCCAAGAGGGGTTTAGGTGGCAAATTGTGCAGTTGCCACCTCAATTCCTCATGCTTATCATTTTTCCCTCTTTTTGCCTTCCTTCACCCTTAAGTAATTTTAGAGTCTTCCATCCTTATTCAAACTTGATACACCATCCTATTCTCCTTCCACGAGCTTCCATACCAAATTTAGATTACACTAAAGCTATTTTGCGTCACCTTTGGCATACATAAACCCATAAGGACCAAAACCTCACTCCATGCAAATGTTGTCACTTCAAACAACCATAACTCTATTGATTCTTATGAGTTTTTGACCCCCTTTACCTTCACTTGCTCGTCACTTACTAAATAAATTTAGGCTCAAAATGACCACAACTGTACCATCTAAGGTTCACTAAAGGCCCAAAAGTCCAAAGAGTAAACAAAGTTAGGCCCATGCCTATACCTTTACTTCAAAGCTCCATAATTTGCTCAGTACTTTATCTTTTTGCCAAAATTTGTGCTTTAATGTCCCTCAAGTAGGCAGCTATCATGTGGTTTTAGTTTGGGCTTCATCCAAGTCTGTTTGGCCCATTTATGGCCCAAACAAGCCTTGAAGGTCAAAATTGTTCTCCATGTGTATGCCTCTCGAGTTTGGCCTTATTTCTCCCCAATATTCTTCTATGGACATTTTTCCTTTTCTGTAAAATTCTTCTTTAATGTCTTGGCTAGTCCTCAGCCAAATTTGAGCCTCCAATTAAGGCTTTCTAGGGGATTTTGTCCCTCACTTGAGGCATTTTCTCCTGCACATAGGGGATTCTCTCTTGATTCTTAATATGATAACTACCTCATGTTCCTGAACCATTTTCTCATATTCTCTGATGTCTTTTGGCCTTGAAAGGCATTCTCGGGTGTAAAAAATTTGATTTTCTATTTGAGAGAGAGTTCTTTTTCTAAAGGGTTCCTTTTACGTAAGTTCACTATTTTTTGCTCTATTTGGCTCGAAACTTAGTCCTTAACCTTATTACATCTTCCTTCATATATATACATGCTTAATTAACCACACCAAACACAAAGAGTCCAGACCGGAGAAATTTTGGGTTATTAAAGTGCATTTTTTAAAAGAGAAGTTAGATGCCTTTGAAGTATTCAAAACATTTAAAGTCATCATGGAAAATCAAAGTGATTGTAAAATTAAAATTTTACAAAGTGATCGAGATGATGAGTTTACCTCAAAAAAACTTCGATCGTTTTTGTAAAGAACGCAGTATTCGGCAACAGTTGACAATAGTATAGACGTCTCACTAAATATTATCGTTGAGAGAAGGAATTGCACGATTGTTGAGATGGCTAGATTGATACTCAAGGAGAAAAATATGCTTATCACTTTTTAGGCAGAAACCATTAATATAACAGTTTATATCTTGAATAGCATTCCAACAAAATCAATTCTAAATTGAACTTCAATTGAAGTATGAAGCAGTATCAAACCAGTGATTAATCACATGAAGACTTTTAGTTGTGTATATTATAATTATATACCAACCAAAAATAGATCAAAATTTAATAATAAAAGTGGAAGATGTATTTTTGCTAGTTATGCTAATGGTACAAAAGAGTACATGGTGTACATTTTGGAGAAGAAAAATCTAATGATCAACAGAGATGTCATGTTCAATGAGAATGCTTCTTGGAACCGTAAAGAAGAGAAGATTCAAGAAAAATAGTCATCACCAACTATTATTTATTGAAATTCAAATTCTCGTACTAAATTAATGAGAAATATAAGCAGAAGTGTACCTGAATCCATTGTAGAAGATTTGTTCACATTTGGCTGCAGGATCTTCTGAATCAACACGGTGCCTCGAAATTAGATTTTTTTGGTGATAGAATTTCAGAAAAATAAAAATAATAACCTTATGATTTGGGGGCCATCACTTTTTATATCGACAAATGTTTGCAATTTTTATTTCACCCATCATAAAATGAGAATATTACAAAAATAGTATCTGCACGTTACAAGCTCGTACTTAAACCTAATGCATTAAGGCCCAATATTATTTAATCATATTTGATCACTTTTAAACAAACTCATTAAATTGATAACCTGATACTCATACCAAAATCCACATTAAGATCACACGTTAGAAAAAATCCAACAATCTCCCACTTGGGATTTATGTGACACCTTAACTATGTATTAAATAACCATATGAGTACTTAAAATTATGCTATCAATACCTAAATGCACCACTAAACAATCTCGTCCATCGATCATAAAGACATAGGATCGAAGCAGCTTTTGCTACAGCTAACATAGCTAAACCCATCAATGATCACGTATATCAGTATAACCGAACGACATGAATCAAGCATGGATGTGCAGTATGAAAATTACATGTTATGTGATCTAAGCATACCTATTTTCAACTAGTCCTACCTTAATTTTAGTGATCAACTACAAGAAAATTCAGAGATAATAATATATATAAACATAAACACAAAAAACTGAAATAAAATCATATATACATAAACCAAACCAAAGTACAAAGTTTATGATTTGTCTTACAAAATAAATGCAACTATGGTACAAGACTCCTATTGAAACTACACATCATCTATGGATACAACACCCATATGAGCAATGTGCTCATGAAAAACCTTAGGTGGTAATCCCTTAGTGAGCGGATCCGCAATAATGGAGTTTGTTCCAATGTGCTCTATCGATATCTCCTTACTCTAAACTCTTTCTTTAACAACGAGGAACTTGATATCTATATGCTTTAACTTCGTTGAGCTCATGTTGTTATTGGAATATATAACTGCAGATTTATTATCACAAAATAACTTTAATGTTCTTTCTATGCCACCAACAATATGCGACCTAGTGACAAACTTTCGCAGCCATATTCTATGATTGGATACCTCATAACAAGGTACAAACTTTTCTGCCATAGTAGAAGAGACTATAAGTGTTTGTTTAGCACTCTTCTAGGAAATAACTCCCCAGCAAACAAGAAAATATAGCTTGATGTAGATTTTCTACTATCTTGACATCCAGTAAAATCAAAATTAGAATAACTAATGATCTCCAACTGATCTGACCTTCTATATGTGAGCATATAACCTTTTGTTCTCTGTAAATACTGCATGACACATTTGACTGCTTTCCAATTATCCATGTACCCAATATCTGGATGTGTACAATCCTGTGCATACATAAGACTCCCTACAATAGAAGCATTAGGAATCTTTTGCATCTCCATAGTCTCTAAATCATTCTTGGGGCATTGACTTAAAGTAAACTTGTCTCCTTTAGAAACATGGGAGTCACCTGGTTTACTAACTTGCATGCCAAATCTTTTAAGAACCTTTTCGACATAACTATTTTGTGATAATCTAAGAATACCCCTTAAGCGATCCCAGTGTATCTAGATCCTTAATATGGAAAAGGCGTCATCAAGATCTTTCATTTCAATTTTTTTTTGTTAGAAATCTCTTAGTTTCATGCAATAAGCCTATATCACTACTGACAAACAGTATGTCATCGACATATAAAACCAGAAAAATATACTTACTCCCACTAAACTTATGGTATACACAATCTTCTACTAAATTCATTTTAAAACAAAACGAGATGATGACTTTAAAAAATTGTGATACCATTGACGGGAAGCCTACTTAAGTCCATAGATAAATTTCTTTAGTTTGCAAATCATTTGTTGTGCATCTCCGAATAAAAAATTTTCTAATTGCACCATATAAATCATCTCATCAATGTCACCATTGAGAAATAATGTCTTAACATCCATCTGATGTAACTCAAGATCAAAATATACCACTAGAGCTATTATAGTCCTAAAAAAGTCTTTCGACGAAATTGGAGAGAAAGTCTCTTTATAATCGATACCTTCTTTCTGTGTAAAGCCTTTAGCAACAAGACGACCTTTTTACCTCTTCACATTACCTTTCGAATCCCTCTTACTCTTAAATATCCATTTGTAACCAATAGGTTTCACATCCTTAGGCAATGGGACAAGATCCCAAATGTCATTATCCTTCATGGAATTTATTTTTTCATCATGGCATTAATCCACTTTTGAGAGTTACAACTTTCCATGACTTAACAGAAGTTGATAGGATCATCTGCTAATGTGCCAGTGTCAAACTCATGTTCTTTGAGATATACAATATAATTATTTTGACATAAGTTCTTGAGGGTGTAAAGTTTGTGTTTCAAGAACAGTTTCCTAAACAAGAACAGGAGATACTATGACATTGTCTTGATCTGGAGTTGCTTCTTGAACAATGCAAGGTATAATAACCTGATCTTGATCATTGTGAAGAGAAACTGAGGGAATAGGAATATCGACCCATTTCTCTTCAAAAAACAAAGTCGGGAACTCTTTCTCCCTCTAAAAACTCAGCATCTTCAAAGAACTGGACATTTCTCGTCTCAAAAATTATCTTAATAGTGGGATTATAAAACTTGTAACCGTTGGATTCCTCAGAATAACAAATAAAATAACAACTAATAGTCCTAGAGTTCAGTTTCTTTTCTTGTGATCTATAAGGTCTAGTCTCAGCTGGGTATCCCCAAAAATGTCTCAAATTAGGCTTCTTACCCATCCAAAACTCATAAGGGGTCTTTGTAATTGCTTTAGTTGGAACTCTATTGAGTAAATATGTTACGGTTTTTAATGCTTCTCCTAAGAGTGATTAAGGTAAGATAGAATGACTAATCATACTTCTCACCATATCATTAAGTGTTCTGTTTCACCTTTCAGCAACACCATTCATGCTAGGAGAACCCGCCATGGTGTACTGTAGAACGATACTGCATTCTTCTAGGAATCAAGCAAACAACCCTGGATGTTGCTCACCTGATCCATCATATCTACCATAGTATTCACCACCACAATCAGATCTAACAATTTTAATCCTTTTGTTGAATTGATTTTTAATTTTTGCTTTAAAATTCTTAAACACATCTAGGGATTGGGACTTCTCATGAATGAGATATAGATAGTCATATCTTGAATAATAATCTATGAACATTATGACATATTGTTGACCATTCCAAGAAGCCGTAGGGAATGGTCCACTATGAATGAGTTCTAATACATTTATAGCCCTGTTGGCACCAATTAGTGTTTGTCTATTTTTCTTTGATACAATAGGCACATCATTAAAATATAAAAAATCAAGGGGATCTAGAATTTCTTCTAACACAAGTCTCTCAATTCTCCTTTGGGAGATGTGACATAATCTCTTGTGCCATAAAGAAGTGAAATCCTCCTTAGTTAATTTTTTTTTATGTCTCTTGTACCAACATGCAAGGATTTATTATAAGAAGCAATTGTATTAAGTAAATAAAGATTATCATGTGTTGATAAAGAACCAGAACCAACCAAATTTGAATTAAGAAAAAGACTAAATTTTTTATTTTCAAATGAACATGAATAACCATATTTGTCCAATACAAAAACAAAAATCACATTCCATCTAAACAATAATACAATAAAACTCTCATCTAAATCCAAATAAAATCAAGTCCTTAACAACAATTTAAATTTATCAATTGCTTCCACATCGACTGGTTTGCCATCACCCACATAAATGAATCTGGCACCATCACTTGGCTTGCGGTAATAGAGGCAACCCTGCATAGACTCATTGATGTGAGTTGTGGCACCAGAATCTATCCACTAGGTATGTGTAGGCACAGAAGTTAAATTAACCTCAGAACAAATAAAATTAAGAAGCATACTTTTCTTTGCGCGTTATATATGATAATTAGCGTATTGCTTTTTCTAGTGTCTCGAAGCTTTACAGAAGAAACAAACATTTTCGGTTTGAACCTTCTGTTGCTTCTTTTATTGTACTGGAGCCACAATAGATTTATCTATTTTTTTCTTGTTCTTCTTATCCTTTGATATCACTACGAAATGAGCATTCTCAGTCCTCTCAATTTTGAGCCTTTTCTTATCTTGAACACAATGTGCAATGAGTTTATTTAGATTTCAGAATTCTTTTTGATTGTTATACGTCACCTTAAAATGATTAAACTGTGGTGGAAGAGAAATCAAAATAAAGTACACAAATACTTCTTTTGATAATTCCACTCTTAGTGCCTTGAGTTTTGCATGCATATGTGACATCTCAATTATGTGTTCTCTAATGTTTCCATTTTCTTTATATCTCATGCAAACAAGAGTCGACAAAAGTGTACATGCCTAGACCTTATCACTTATGGTGAAACGTTGTTCTAGAGAATAAACAAAATTTCTATATATTGTGATCTCATTGGATATAGTGCCCCGAAAATCCTCTAGAATGGCTTGTTCCATAACCAACATACTCATACAGTTTGACCGATCCCATCTTTCAAACTTCTTCTTTTCCTCA
The DNA here is from genome assembly GCF_054855325.1 of Carica papaya. Taxonomy (NCBI): domain Eukaryota; kingdom Viridiplantae; phylum Streptophyta; class Magnoliopsida; order Brassicales; family Caricaceae; genus Carica; species Carica papaya. The sequence goes on from NC_142314.1 coordinate 15,718,175, forward strand.
GGAGTACTGTCAGGAGTAATCAAATCAGGTTGATCAACTTGTAAAGCCCAATCCAGATCTATAACTCCAAGCACAAGTCGAACACTGTTATTCCATTACTTGAAATTTGTGTCGTTCAACATTGGGATGGAATTAACATTCGCGGTAATACTTCCAATAGAAAAGGAAGTTGAACAAAGAACGTACAAAAAATATAAATTAATTAATACTCAAATAAAACTGTAAATAATAAAATTTAATAATGAATTTTAAATAAAGTTATATTCTCATATCAAGATACCGAGCACTCCATAACACTTTATCTTTGAATAGAATATTAACTTGCAAATGGTACCCTATAGCAGTAATTAAATACAGATAGTAGAAACACATCAAACAATAAACCTTCTTTCTTTGGGCCGATTTAAAGTTTACATGTTATACTAAATAACTGTCATGCATTCATTACTATAAAAATAGAATGCAATAATATTAAATATTAACATTCATTTGTGCCAATTAACATTCATATAAATTATACTCATACAACTGTTTATATTATGAAATAAATAAATTATCCATAAGAGAGGTCACTTTGGTGACATGTTGCGTAAATTAATTTATTTTAATATGTATATGCACATACCAATATTAAAATTTAAAATTAATACTAAATTTAAATTGAATTAAAAAGAAAATCAACTACAAAATTACCAGAATTTCCAGTTGTTACACATAAAATTTGACAGTCATTTTGGCTGCCAAACGATTGCATAACCGCCGAACTTTCTTCCTCATACAATGACAGTCAGCCACTGCTCTTCCTTCTTGTTTTTCTGCTTCGTATACATAAATATATATATATGTATATATACATCCTTAAAATATATATATATATATATATATATATATAAAGCTAAACTTCTAAATACGTATACATATATATTTCTTAATTTTCTGCATATATATATATATATAAATATGAATTCAAATAAATAAAAATAAAAACCAAAATCTAATATTCTGCATCGGGTTTAAGTATGGGCTTGTAATGTACAGATACCATTTTTGTAATATTCTCATTTTATGATTGGTGAGATAGAAATTACAAAAGTTTGTCGATATAAAAAGGGGTTATGGTCCCAAATCACAAGATTGTCATTTTTATTTTTTGAAATCCCGTCACCAGAAAAAACTAATTTCAAATCACTGTGTTGATTTGGAAGAAAATCCTACCACCGAACATGAACAAATGTTCTGTGATAGATTCAGGTATGCTTTCTACTTATATTTTTCACTAATTCAGTATGAGAATGTATGTTTAATTTTTACAGATCTACGGATCTGAAAAGAATTTTTATTTCAAATATGAATTCAAATAAATAAAAATGAAAACCAAAGTCTAAAATTCTGAATTTAAAATCCAAAATTACATAACAAAAAAAAAACTCTCAAAAATTCAATACGAGAAATGACTCTGATACCAATTGTTAAAATAAAAATTCTTTTCAGATCCGTAGATCTGTAAAAATTAAACATACATTCTCGTACTGAATTAATGAAAAATATAAGTAGAAAGCATACCTGAATCTATCACAGAAGATTTGTTCACGTTCAGTGGTAGGATTTTTTTCCAAATCAACACGGTGATTTGAAATTAATTTTTTCTGGTGACGGGATTTCAAAAAATAAAAATGACAATCTTTTGATTTGGGACCATAACCCCTTTTTATATCGACAAACTTTTGTAATTTCTATCTCACCCATCATAAAATGAGAATATTACAAAAATGATATCTATACATTACAAGCCTATACTTAAACCCGATGCATTAAGGTCCAATATTGTTTAATTATATTTGATTATTTTTAAATGAGTCCATTAAATTGATAGCCTGATACGCATACCAAGGTTTACATTAAGTCCACACATTAGAAAAAATCCAACATTATCTCATTAGGCCAACCAACTAATTAGATGATCGAGCCACATGATCATGTTAGTACTCTAAGACAAGATTAATCTAACTCAAGCTCAACTTCTAGTCGAAGTTCAAACCCTAGTTTTAGTAGAAATGTTAGAGAAGAATAAATTACTCCAGAGTTAGCTCCAAGATGAGTAATAAATTTAGTAGAAATTTATGAGTCATATAATATCTCGCTAGCTGAGCCACATAGCTTTGAAGAAGCTAAGAGACAATATAATTAGGTACCTTTAGCTAGTTGATATCTTTATAAAAGAATTGGCCAAAGAAAAGTTCATACACAATCAGAAACTAATCGATGTATCAAAGAAAAAAATAGAATTAAAGGGGGAGATTGTTATAGTTAATTAATTTTCTTTATGAGAAATCATAAATTGTTGATTACGAGTGAAAATTGTAAATAGGCTGTTATAAGAAAATTAAAATAAAATAAAAGTAAATTAAATAGTAGTTCAATAGAATAAAATGACAATTATGAAGATGAAGATTAATGGGCAGTTATAACCACTTATATATAGGTAACGTATTGTTGTGTACTAGCATCCCATTTTGATTAAATAGGAGTTTTGTATTCTTTGCTCTTAATATCTTTAAACAATTAGCATTAATAAGAACTTGTAGTCTCCATTTTATTTCTAACAATATATACAGTATTGGTATATATATATATATATATATATATCTATATATATATAATATAAACAAATTCACCTCTTAACCTCCTCATATCTCTCTCCCCCTCTATATATAAAATATATCCCCTTTTCCCACTCTTTAGATAAGTTTATTTATCTCTTAACTGAAAGAAGGACTATAAAAGATGAGCTTCCAAGATCATGACAATAACGATTTCCTCAAGCAACCTTCAAGGCCATATGTTACCTCAGCAGGACGCACACACATGTTGTAAAGGAAATCAAGCCTCTCTTTGAAGAAGGGAAGTTACACGCAAGAACACAAAATTTGGAGTTCTTTAATTTTTTATCTTTGCCAATTTGGCAATCATATGTCTATCATGTTAGCAATTCTTTTCACACATCATGTCCATATAAACACACTGTCTATCTCATGGACATAACATTAATAAAAAAAAAGTGCATGAGCCAATATAGATTAATTTTGAAGAACTAATTCAGACCAATTATGAAGAAGAACTAATTTAGACTAATTTTAAAACTTTAGTAGTTTATTTCATTTAAAAAAAGTACTATTATTTAAATAGTACAAACACTTTTTAATTATTATTCCCATTATATTTCATCTGCTTTGACTCAAACAGAAAAATGTATCATTTTTTAGATTTACTTGTTTTAATGCTTATTCACTTTATTTATTATCATTTATTCATTTAAAGGGTCATTCACTGTTTGATCATCATTATTATTGTCTTCCATTAAGGCAAGAAAATATGCATTTAACTTATTTGGTCATTGTGACGCCCCGTACCTTTGTGCTTCATGTGGTATTAAGACTCCATTTTATTTGAGCCTCTGGCCATTAAATTTCTGTATTGTAATATTTTTTATTTTATTTTATTTTAAATTTCTACCGTTTTTCGTTAAATTATAAAAATTTATTTTAATTTTCATATCATCATTTTATTTTGTTTTCAAAATTTAAAGATTTCAAATTAACTGACAAAAGAAAAAAAAAATGGAGAAAAGCCGCGAGGGAAAAATACTCCAGCTCGCGCGAGAGTGCCCCGCGCGCACGCGCACAAGACAGGCTGGGCATGCGCACGACTCATCCGCCTACGTGTCGTACCACACGCGCATCTCGTGCAGAACAAGCTGTCGCGTCAGGCACACGACAAGTGTAAGAGGAGAGGGCTTAACCTTGCACGTGTGTCAGCGCGCCATCCAAGCGCGCAGGCTAGCTACGTGTGCGCTAGGCCTAACCTATTGCGTGCGGCAGACTTGGACCACGTGCGGCTCATTAGGCCCGGTGCCGTCGGTCTACTGCTATTGGCCTACTACCACCAGCCTACTGCCGCCGACCTACCGCCCCCGTCACCACTGCCGCCATCGCCGCCTTAGGAGTCCTGCCTCCATTGACCATTTGACATCGATGATGTCATGATGACATCATCATTTTCTCTTTCTTCACGTTTTCGCAACATGTGTCGCAAATTCGATGGTTCTCTCCTTTTATAAATTGGACCTCTTCTCCCAGTCTTCCTCACCCATTTTTAGCTTTAAAGACCAAATTCTAGAGATAGAGAGTTAGAGAAGAAAGAAAGTTTGAAGGAAAAGGGAACTAGCTTATAAAGAGTTTAATATTGGTAAAGAATTTAATATTTTCTTATGCATTCTAATATGTGTTTTTAGAAAAATAAAGAAAAGTCAATTTTGATTTTATTGCATGATTGTGGCATGATTTTTAAAGAAAAGAATGTTGATTTTATTGCATGATTGTAGCATGATTTTGAGTGTGTGATGAGTTATTAATTATGATGATTATTTAATTATATATGCGTCGTGTAAAGGCTTAATTATTAGTCATGAACGAAGTTGAGATGCACTTGATATAAAACGAGATTACATGAAATTGTTGCATGACATGAAAGATATGAAGGAATATATGAAACATGAATTAATCCGTTAGACTATTTTATCTACTTCTGTTGTTACCATCTTGCCTGAAAAAATGTGAGATGACAACTCCTTATAAATGATGATGCGAAAGCTTGTAGGATATTTTATGACCACTATAACGAAGTACGTCTGTAGTCATAGTCTTTACGAACATAGTGGTTAACACAGTCGTTATCATAATCATGTTATGGTGTTATGAGCCGCAAATCAACTATGGTGTGGCGAGTTACAAATCAGCTATAGTATAACGAGCTGTAAATCTGTTGTAGTTGAGCAAGCCGTAAGTTACCATTAGAGTCACCACAATGGTAGTTAGGAGTTCGTATTAGCCGATAGATAAAAAGTCATAACGGGTTTCGCGTGAAGTATGGTAAAAGACTTAATAACAATATCTGTCTAATTTGTTTGATTTTCTCTTTTGATGCACTATCTTTATATTATTTGTTGATCTTAATATTAAATGTTTTTTCTTATATCTATAGATCGTTAAAAAATGGTAATCAGAAAAAAATATTTTCTTAAATGCTTTTAATTTCACAAAAAAATTTTGAGTTGTCATTTTAATACTGTATGTCTTACTGAGTTTCATAGAACTCACTGTTTCTATGTTAGGCCCTCCCAGATGACATCGAAGATGATGTTTGCAATGAGCTGTCCAAGTTACCCCTTGAAGCTTATTTGGATCCCGTGGATCCTTGATCGTTGACGAATGCATGTCTTGTTTCGCACTCTGATGATTCCATTTACATAATGATAGACGTGACCATCTTTTGTATATTTTTATTTTTTGTATTTTATTATCATTTCTGACCTCAGTTGTATATGTAATTAGAAACTCATATATTTTGTAAGGAATTTTGAAAAATAAAATTTTTTACTGCATATATTATATTTAATGCATTCGTATTCTGTATTGATATCTGACACTCTTATGTTATAATTAGTATTGTTGATGTCACAGTGATGCTCCTACATTGCTTCTTGTTATCTTGAAAATGATGAGATCAATATTATATTCTGGATTAATAAGATACAATATTTTTATTTTAGCTTAGTGAAGAGATAATATCATTTGAATTCATAAAATAAAGGAACATATACTTCTTTTATTCAAATGTAAATCATTAATTATTTAAAATAATATTTACTAGATTGTTTGAAAGAGGCTTCTCAACGTTGTTCCTTGGAGCCCATTGAGCTTGAGTGTTAGCTAAAGATATTATGTTGTCAAGAGGTCCATCAAATTTTATAAAAATTAAAATGCTTTTAATAAACCCTAATTTCAAGTATGATATTCTACACCCTTTAATCTAGGGTTTTGAACAACCATCTGTCACAAAAGACCTGGAGACGATGAATATCATTCGCTTTAGATTCCACAATATAAGGATCTGGATTAGGTATGCAATCAGTCCATGCTTTTGGTCCTTCTTCATAGTCCTAAGTAGAATAGATAATGGTCGCGTTCTCCCTAGGCACAGCATCACAGTATATACGAGTGATTATCAGTTTGTTAGTGGAACCTTGTGGGACTCATCTATACCTGCTAGCAAAATGAAATGTTGAAAATAAAAGTTTTTATGTAAGTGTGTCTAACCATCTGACAACATCAATCCTTAGCAACTAAATTTGCAAATAATTATAGTTAAATCTATTAAACAACCATGAAATGCCCCAATCTTCAGTAATTATTTTTAAAAAATAAAAATGAAAGGAAAAAAACTTTAAGAGAGACAGAGGGCTTATGGAATAGACTTTGTTCAAATAAGATCTTAACCTTCATTTCTCCTTGTCATATTGTACAAATACTTATTTTACTCGATGTAACAATTAATCTAAAACTCTAAAGTTCCTCCTCTTGATTTAATTTAATGGTCACTTCACCAACTATGTTATCTCCTTATAAGTTACATATCAATTTAACATGGGTTTGTCTTTGGTAACTAATGACCATTTCTATTCAAGAGAGAAGGGACTACTTGTGTATAAAAAAATAAAAAAAAAATTCTCAGTAACTGAAAATCTCTCCAAAAAAAAATTTTTACTGCAATTTCTCTTGGACTCGAAGTCTTCATGACACTGGACAAGGCCACTGATTTGTTTGTTTCTCTCTTGCCCTAAAGATGACTGTACAAATGTACACAAATGGAAATCAATTTGTAAAATACAAAAATTAAGCCAATTAAGATATTTGAACAAACCATTCCCGGAAGAAAAGACAGTATAGAGAAAGGAAAATTTTGAGGAAAAGAAAACGAGGAAGAAATTGTAAATGTCTTTAATCAAGGTAGATTTGTCGACAGATAAAATCTTGAACTTCATGCAGCTTTGAGTTTCAGAAAAAAGCACCAGCAGAATTTTGTTGCCATCACCAAAAAACAGCATAGCTCGAAGGCTGTAGTTGAAGGCAACATCTTTTTTTCTATCTAGAACTAACCAGTTTTCTCTGGGACAACTGGTCCCCAAGAAGATCCTCGTTTTTAACCATAGCTTTCCTTGCAAGCTCATACCCTGCAAAGTTCATCGCACCTAGCGGAGCAATCCAGAAAAACCTTGGCACTGCTCCCTTGAATAAGCCAAGGGGTCCCTCATGGCGAAGTATGGAGAAAGCTACCATCGACATTGATACAGGTCGGCCCTGTGGAGCAGTCATCATCCTAGTTTTCATAACATCAAAAGGTGTGGTTATAACAGCTGCTAGCCCTCCAGACAAAGCGCCAACCACAATTGTTTCCCACGGCTCCAGTTCCCGACCTAGAAGTTTCTGGGCAACCTAGAAACACCACATGCAAACCCATAAAATTATTATTATCAATCAATTTAGTAGAACCATGAACGTTAATTGAGAATAGATAATAAATTAACTGAATTGTTGTTGGGGAAACAACACATTTGATGTATTAGCAATAATTTCAATAATCTAGAAGCTGTTAAACCAATTTCAGCCAGGTTTATACCACAGTTCAAGAGTGGAACTCAAAGGGGATAGAACCGATTCCTGGCTGATACCTCTATAGAGGAATATTTTCTCTTTTTCATCAGATTAGGGTAAATGAATATATAGAAACCCGTACTATCTATCTACTTAAGAGAAGTTACTCTTGGCCTTTTCTATGAAAAATTATCTTTTACTTCTCTTACAGGATTAACGAGTCACCCTGTTCTTGTATTTATGTAATTCTATTAGATGCATCTCCTTTCTTAATAATGCACAAATTCTATTTCACTGATCAATTTATGAAGTTCAGAAATGCAAATCATAAGGAAAAAAACACCGCATAACTGAGATTTATCAGGAGAATGAAATCCCTTTTTATATGTTGTAATGATCAATACATGTGGAAGGGATGGGAGTGACAACAGAGAGAAACTAAAACTGGCACCTGCATCAATGCACTCAAAATTTTTTGCAAGTTGGAGTAATATATTGTAAGTCTTGTTCTAGAGAAAATTGATTACCTTCTTAGATTCGGCATAGAGCCCCATGCCAGCAACATAAAATGGAACCTCACGGCAAAGCGTCGCTCCAGTCCCACGGAAGAAACCCTTTAAGCCATCTTGATGCCAGGTGCCAACAATAGCCTCCTGAACATTGTCAAAAATACCAGCCTGCAACCTCTGCTTGAGTACCTCACATGGAATCCGTACTGCTGTCCCCAAAAATGTGCTGCATAATGATGCTAAAGATTGAACCTACATGAAATGCACTTGCACATAAGATTTCATAGTACTCTAAGGTCAGATTGAAACCTAAGAAACGCCAGAAGGAAAACAAAAGGACTAAAAGAGGAGTCAAGTTGTGGATTTAAAGTTAGAACTTCGAACTTTTGCCAATGGTGTTGGATAAAAAAGCACTCAGAGCCTAGAATTCTCAAGTGTTACACCTCCATATCTTTTTTGCATTCTCTAAGTGGCAACCCTAATATCCATATCAATTATTTATTCCAGAATTTTTGGAAGGTGAAAGTTCCCACTAAGGTTGGAGTTTTGCTTGGACCGATGTTCTGAAAAGGATAATACCAAATTATGTTCTCCAAAATTGGATACTGCCTAGAGCTCTTTCTCCAGTCATTAGTTTGATGTGTTTCCATGGTTTGTAGAACAGTTGTCACATTTATCTCCATTTTTTTCTAGTTTGGATATAGAACTTATTATTTTATTTAGTTGTGGTTTAATGGGTGCATCTCCCTAGTGTGGAGATTTATCTCTACTACCTTGTGGGGTATAGGGACAACAAAGGAGAATAAGGTGTTGCTATGAGGGATTATTTTAGCTGGTTTTTGGGTTCTTTAGTTGGAAGGGTTGCAAGAATCTTCAAGCATCAACTACAACCGCATCAGAGGGCTTGGGACAGTATAACTTACTAAGTGAAACTATGCTTCACTTTGTGTTGAAGCCCACAGTTTCTTTTCAGGGTGCATAGAAACTGAATCTCTATTTGTCTAAAGAATTTTTATTTTTTGTTTTTGTATTCCTTGATTCATTTTCTTTTGTTTGAGGATACCTTAGGTAATCTTAACTCCGTGTGTGTGTGTAGCTGTGCAGCTCCTAGAGAGAAAGCACTCAGGACTCAGTGTGAGGTAAAAATCAAATCTAATGTGATAATAAATGAGGACAAGATTTGTGACAAGCAGGAGACCCATGTGACAACAGAAGGATAAAAACGATCATGCAATAATGTGCTTCCAGGACACATTAGGAAGTACTCCCGAACAGAAAGTGACCACGAAGGATCTATACAGAACCAGGGCAACAAAGAAAGTGAACAGGGACCTCGAAGGAATTAAACCAACATTGAGACAATCTAGAAGAAGAAGAAATATAAGAGGCGACTTAAAACGAGGAAGTTATTGAGCAACACAGCTAAGGAGAGGCTTGGCCCAAGGATTCCACCCCAAAAGCAAGCCCAAAACACCATTTGGGTATGGTACTGATTGGATACACGTGTGGGCACACACGTGTGAGCCAGAGTACCCGCACATGCAGAAAGAACGCCCACGCAAGAGAGCATGCAGAATGCACGAGACAGCCGCACCCATGCGCAGCAAGATCGCGCATACACACACACATGCATCAACCACATGTGCACAGAAAGAGACGAATGCCGATCAGGCTAGTCACATGTCTCAAGAGCGCACATGTGTGTGCATGCCCAGCCAGCCCTGCGCTGGGGCGCACATGCACGAGAAACCCTGCCTCATGCAGCAGACGCATGCCATCTGCAGACGCGCATGCCAAATGCACGTGGACAACCTGTCTGCATCCTTTGAGTCCGATTTGGACTCCTTTTGCTTTTCCTTTTTGCTTTCTAATTCCATTGCAGATTCCTAATTAAACTCCAAGCAATTTCAGCAAAAAAAAGAGCAAGGAGAGGATCGGCCAAGAGAGAATAAGAGTTTTAGTGAAATTTAAATTAGCATATTTTATTAATTTCCTTTGAATTTTATATTAGGATTCTTTTATTTAATTAATTTCCAGCAAGAGTCCTAGTTAAATTAGTGTTTAAGACTTCAAGTAGGAATACGTAATCCTACTACGAGTCAGATTAGACAATAAAGATCTATATAAGGACCTTAATCCTTAAGTTGTAATCGCAATTCAAGAATTCCTAAAATTAATGAAGTGTCAAGTTTTTCCTTGCTTTCTTAAAATTAGTTTTACAATTTTGTGAGTGTTCTTCAAGTTCTTCAAACTAGTAAACTTTCAGAAATCTTGTTGAGTTAGGGAATCAGGATTGACTTATTGGGTAAGTTGTGGTGTCCTTCCTTTTTCGTTTAATTTTTCAATTATCTAGATTATTGTATTCCATATTGGTGAGTGTAGTTTCAAGTAAGGCGAGTGAATTAGGTGGTTAAAATATTCTGATCATACATGGTGTGGGTTCTGGGAGTATTATGATCCTTCCAAATCCGTACTGCGTCAAAATCCCTAACCGAAATGAAAATCTTAGGATTTCTTTACCACTTCATAAGCATTCCTTAGAACTCGATGCGAAGTGTCCTAGATTAATTAAAGGAGATTTGAGAGAAAGATACAATTAGGAGAAATCAAACAGGCCGTAGAATGCTAACATTAAACGTGCATTTTGTTCATATTTGCTGTAGGCTAAACAGAAAAGAAAGCCAGAATTCTAATCCCCATTTTGAAGTAATTTGCAGCCATGTTCAGGTAAGAATTGGGTAGTTTCATTTGCAGACCTTCATATTTTATAAAATTGTTTATGTATTTAAAAATTCTACATATTATTTCATGTTTTGTTTTGGTATATTTTTCTGAAAAATTAGCATTTGAATGTGGACTGTGTGAATGGTTTTCTGTGAATTATATACTGATATACGAATGTATAACTAAATGTTGAATTATATATATGTATGTTAGTCATTGTGGATGTGCAAATATGCGTGTGTATGTGTGAATAATCGTATCGGTATATGTATAAATGGTGAACAATTACGTATAAATTAGGATATATGCATCAGTATGTGTGAGTGTATAACTTGTATACTATATGTATAGAATTCAACTGTGAAATTGTGTGTATGTGTACAGATGGGTGACTGTGTGGAGTATATTGTATGAAATGCATGTAAGTAAATTGCTAAGTGTGTGTGGTAGGTACTGTGTAGGTTGTGTGATTTGTGTTGTTCTGTGTGTTGTATTGTGGGAATACGCAAGATAAGTTGTATCTATATGAATATATGTATTATGTAAGGGAATATGGTGTTTGAACATATGTCAATACATATGAGAGTCGGTATATATGTAAGTATATATGTAAATGAATTTAGTGTATTGGTTGTATGTATATGTGCATAAATTAGGTGTAAAATGTATATGCTACTAAACTGTGCAGTATATGCGTGGGAATGTGTGTATGTTTGTTAGTTGGAGTTAGAGGAAGCAAGCGTTTTAAGTTGTGCATCTAGGTGTTAAGAGTGATGAATTTGATTGACAAAATAGTACAATAAGAACCTTTAAAAGATGAGGAAATCCGTTTAGCAGGAACCAAAGAGCCTTGTGTGAATATGGTGTTTGTGGCAAACCCTACAGTGGATACAGCCTCAGTCGGACGTGACTGAGAAGTTCTATATCGAATGGGGTTGAAAATTTGTTATCTGGTACCCATAGTCCTTTGGGGAATAGGGTTCTGAATATGTTATCTAGTACTTATACCCCTTCGGGAAATGGGGTCTATTATCTATTTGAGTATCCACATATACAAAGGACCCTTATCTGCTCTTGATGGTTCTAGTAAAAACGGCATCGCACAGTGAAACACTACATAATAATAAAAAAAGAATATTTAAATTGTGAAAATTGTGCATAAGTAATCGTGTTTGTGATTTTTTATTAGTGTTATGCAATGATGTTTGTGACTTTGAAAAATGTTATATGAGTTTGGTTTGAAATATTTGTGATTTGGAAAAATGATGTATGAATGTGAAATCTAATTATATAAAAGGAAATTTGATTATGTGAAAGAAAATCTAATCATGTGAAAGAGGATATGGAATTTCGATTTGTGATATTAGTATCTGTTTAAAGAAAAGAGATATTTGGAATGGATAATGAAAACAATGATTGTTTTTCCTATTGGACTTTTGTCAATAAAATTTTTATTTGTTTTATCAAACCTATGTAAATGTTTATTTGCATATCTCTATTTTGGATACTATCTTTTTCTTATTGAGATAGTGGAATTCTCACCTCAAATTTCCACAGTTATTTCAGATTAAGACGGGTTTGAAGTAAGCTTCAAGATTAGTAAGAACTTTGAAGAAAATTTCTAGTTTTGTTTTGTTGTAAAATAAACTAAGATAAGATATTTATTGTAAAGAAATTTTATAGAACCTCATGTATTGTAAATTTGTACAAGGGATGAATAATTTTAAATTTTATCAAATTGTTGTGCAATAGGTGAATTTTACACGTGTGGCAGTATTTTCTTCTGAAAAGAGAAGCTGGCACATTACACATATATGCTTACCAATTCGCAACCAGCAGATGTATTGACTAAAAGCTCAAACAATCTAGCACTCTGAACTCTTATCGACAAGTTAGGAATTGCCGACATCTATTTCCCATCTTGAGGAGTGTTAGAAAAATGGTGAATTAGGTTAAAGGGTACAAGAGTAAATTACATCCTACGTAATTGAAGTAGTTAATTGTATATTTTATTTTTTGTCCTAAAAGGCCTATATGTTAACAGCCATAATAATCAATAGAATACACATAAACTATTCTTTCTTGACAAGTTCATCATTGCATTGAACTTCCATAAAACTTTCTGTAGGTAGTGAAAGATCTTAAATAACAGTTCTTCTAGTTTCTCTACTTCGACTCTTTATCTTTTCCATTGACAGCAGATGCTCTAGGACATTTATATTTATTCATCTCTTCTGTAATTGGAGACTGTAAATTTACATTCTTTATGCCAAGCATAAAATGGTAAATGTTAGTAATGTTATCATGCTGAGCATTTCGATCATAAAGCTAAGGTTGACCTAGAAGAACAAGTGTGAATATCACAGGAACTACATATCACCAGATTGGACCATTGAGGTATGATGTCAAATAGAAACAAGACTTTGTTGAGTTACCAAAATGCTCGAATCCATCCAAGCTAGTCTATATGGTTCTGGACATGGCTGTGTCTAAAGATTGAGTCGTTCAACTGTAGATATTGAAACAAGATTTCTGCAACATTCTTCATGAATAACAAGTTTCTTATATTTATTTCTACAACGAGCTACAGTTTGGAAAATTGGATAACACTTCAGATTTTTTTTTACTTGAACTGCAAAGTTGCGCTTAACCACAGTCAAGAAAGAAAGTTGCACTTAACCACAGTCAAGAAAGAGTTGTCCCTTCTATTATCCTCGAGCAACAACTCATTCTCTTCCTTACAATTTGAAATGTTGAAATCTTTTCCATCACACTAACTTTTGTGAAAGAGACTACAAAATAAGAAGAGTGAACAAGAATACCTCGTTTTGAACTGCTAAAAATGGGCCTGGAACTGGATAAATAGGTCTAGGTAAACCGGTCTGCCCAAACCCAGCACAAAAAGTCAAAGCAGAGCACTATATTTAACTACCCACTAGCCGGTGCACACATGTGGAGTCCATGCACCGACTTCCAGTGACCAGTCAACAACGATATTGGGTCAATCAACTTGAATGAAGGTGGCAATAGTAGATCGGAGGTGGGTGTAAGACATGATTATGCAGAAGTATGGGAATGAGGGAGACAGCGGCTGGGAGAACTTGCACTAGCTATTATAGTGGTATCTGATGGAGTTTCGCAGCGGGGCTTCAGGAGTTTGCAGATCAGAACCTTCTGGAGCTAATGGCGGTGGCAGAGCTGACCACCTTCAGCGATATCTGGTGAATGGTGTTCCAGTGAATTTTTTGTTTAGGTAGCTTTTTTTTCAAATGGATTTGGGATTGTTTGGGTGTAGTGTAATGAAAATTTAGGCGTATTACCAAATTGATGTCGGACAAATAGGATTCATGTGTCAAATTAGGGATTCGGAGATAAAAACACACGTAGGGTTTCTTAACATTGCATCTAAAAAGTTTTAAACATCATATTTAAGGGTTTGATTGCACCACACAATCAAAATTTTGTGAAATTATAAATATATTTTATTAAATAACTTGAATGATGTCCCAAGAAGTAAAATTACAAATATATTTATAGTGCTTCCTAAGTAACTTTTACTAAGTAGGAGTAAACTAAGAAATAATAAATTAATAAGATTAGGAAACAATGGGAAGGTTTTAATCTCAAAAAAAAAAAAGGAGACGAGGAAAACTAATATTAACACAGATGTGGGCTATTAAAACAAATAGGAAATCTAAATATTAAAGAGAATAAAATCCTAAAGTTATACAAACCTATAATATTAGACTTTTAAATAATATAATAGTTTTACATTTAAAAGAATTATATCCCCAATCTATCTAGGTATAACAACTTCTACACAATGTTTCTATTTAGCTTATTTTTCTATTTACTCAATTTTCTATATTTTCTATTTTTAATTGCATTTGGTGCCTGTAAGTAAGGTACCCTAACTTAGTTATTAAGTAAACGATTAATGATTACTATTCAAATGTGGAGATATATTGCTTTTATTTTTAAGATCCGCGATTTCAACATTTTGTTCTTAATAAATTTCTCTAAGTTTTGTATTCAAGCTTTCTTGTCCAACATCAGTAACATTTATGGATAAATCATGAGTTACTCTAAGACTCTCGGATGGAATTGTTAAAACATGAGCTAAAATTGAAATCTTGATGCAGAAAACAACTACTATGATAAGAGACAGAGTACTTGTTTTTCTAGAGTTTAGTTTTTTAGGACTATTGCTTATCCTAAAGACATGAGCATTCACAAACTCCGGGCCAGAAGGCTCCAAAATGCAAACAGAAAAAGAATTTCTATTGCATGAAAAGAAAATTCAAGGAAAACCAAATAGTACAAAAGTAGTAATTACCTGGATTTCCGGGAGTGTTGGAGCAACATTTATCAACACAAGTTTACTTGCCTCAAATATTCCTGTTCGCAGACCATGGCTGCAAAGTCAACAACAATAGCTGTAGGGATAAGTTCATGCCACAAAGCAGTAGCAAAAAGAAAAAAAAAAAAAGAGAGAATTAGGGTAAAAAGAGAGGAACCTTGAAAACTGTCCAAGAATTGCTGGAATTGATCCCCTGTATAATCCTCGAACTCCAATTTGAGGAAGCTTTGAAATTATCTCAGGAAATGTTGATGTTGATGACGCTTGAACCCGTGTCTGGTAAACCCAAAAGAAGTAACTTCATGACATCACCTTACGAAACAAACAAATCTATGCAATCAAAGATTGTACCAAGAAAATCAACAATCACATGCTTGAAGATTTGCATGCATACCAATATCTTAATCCTAAGTGACACAGAACAAAAACTGCTTAACAGAAACTTGCCTTTGTGTCCACTATTCTTGTGTCGCAGAAAGGAACACCAAGCAGCATTCTCTTTTTCAAGTGAATTGACATATGTTTACGTGATTCAAAATCTAGGTTGGCAGCTACCAAAAAAACAAGGACCTTTTTCCACAGCTGATATTTTGAAGTATATCTAGATTGCTTGCACATGCTTTTTTTGTACATAGGTGGCATCCCTAGGTGCTTAGTGAATATCATTTTTTTCTACTAAAGAACATTAACAGGACCATGAGCTATCAGTTACTAAACTGCACCAGCCATCAAATAGGCAAACTATCCAAACCAAACAGAACACATCAAGGAACCTTTTTCTATGATTGTACAGAGTGCTTGCAACTGGGCTCCTTAGCACTACAATTACAATTTCCATGAAAGTATTGCTACCATCCACAGGCTCTGCTATCACATATAGCTGCAACTCAGAAAAGGTCTGATTACATCGGGCAAATGCTCATGTAAGACCTCAATGTGCCAACAAAATTCTGTGACAGCATCCCGTCTAAATAGTTTATCCACAACTAAGAACTTTGAACAAATATCTAACATACTAAAGCTATTGTAACAGATTGATTTAGGGCACATTTCAACAGAAGATTTTGTTATATGAAAATTTCACGTGCATGATTATCCAACTATAAAGCTGTAAGATTTGCCTTAATTGTATCAATCGGGTGCAGTAAAGAAGTGGACAGGCCACTGGCAAGCCCTCCTGCTAATGCTGATTTCAGAACACTTCCAGCAGGTATTTCCACAGGTGGTGCAACAGCAACAACAGTCGCAGCTTCAAACCAGATATTCCTATACAAGTTACAAAGATAAGTGATCACCAAGGAAAAAAAATGATAAGTAATCTGTGTGATGCAAATCCTCTAAAAATATTGGTGAAAGTGGGAGGGACAAGAAACAAGGAAACAAAGATCAAGTTGGTGCAACTATAATTGTTCTGTATTTCCCATCTCAATGCCAAAGACATTTGGCATAAACTATGTATTTAACACTGAAAAAAAAAGTGCTCTCATTAGACAAATTCATCTTACCGAGGATCATCTTGTAGTATCTCAGAAGGCAGCAGGAGCATAAAATTCCGGAAATGTCCATATGAAATAGATTCTTCAGTATCTGCATTTAGAAACCGCATCATAGCAACAGCATTGTCTTCATTGGCAGGAAGCCCAGCATTCTTGAGTGATGCCAGTATCTCACTCTTTTGCAGTGTCCCAGACTTGCTTAAACATAAAGTCGTATAGGCACGGAGAATTGTTGGTTCCTTCTGCTCCATCAAGGATAAAAACTGTTTCCAACCAAATGATTTTGAAAATAAGTGACTCCTTGTGCGGTGCATAAATTCTCTAGCATATCTCCGTGGCAATTTTCTTTTTCTCATTGCAATTTCAAGATCCTCCAAATTCACTTGGCCATCACCATCTCTATCTAGTTCTTCAAAGAATCTCCTACCTGCAAGCACAGACCTTAAGTTTTGGTGATAATTTGCATCACTAATCAAATAAAGAAAATATTGAACTTCCAACTGAAATCAAAAACACAAATCAACCAGGTGATTCCTTTTTCTCTTTTTAATTTCTTTTCTTGCCTTCTTCTTGATAATTCTGTCCTTGTAACAAGAAAAAAAAGGGAGAGAACAACTTCCATGACTGTTAATCAGAGATGGCTACAAGAAATATCATGGGTAATCACAATAACAAGCAGCAAATTATGGTAATTAAAAGAGCAGTACCATAAGAAAGTATGCATTACCAGCAACATATATATTATATTCCAAAAGCACAACCCCAAAATTTTTCAGAAAACAAACTAGTTTCAAGACTGCATAAGTTACCAAACCTAAGTTCTATATGTGGACTTCTGGGTACTGGCTAACATCAATTTCTAACATGGAATATTGCTTAGATGACAAAAAAGCTATGCAACTTTACATTTATGATCATTAACCTCCAAAAACAATTCTCACTATCATTAGCCAGCAAACACTACTTTTAAGATAGCATGACTGTCCAAAGGCATGGGATTTGCAAAAAGACAACTTGGTCACTGAATTTCACTGTTACTACCAAGCATTGACCCACAAGGGATAATCCAGCTGGCAAGGAGATAATCTTAGTCATCTGAATCTGATTCTTGTAAGTAAAACTCGTGAATCTAATAAACCCCAGATTGAAGCAAACTAATATGAAGGACTGCAGTAAACTTCATATTGGCTAGCATCATAGCTTAAGTTTGAAAGCAGTACATGCATCTATTGGTAAATTCCAGTGTAATGTTTCGAATTTATTGCTAATCCATAATTTATGTATATCAATTATATTTAGGCACATATATAACTAATAAGTAACACTATTATTTTAAATTAAAAAACCATATTAAGTATCTTCCCTTCCTTAAAAGTACCAAACAATATAAATAATGTTTACACACTCAAAATACAAATATAATAAATAAGTCAAAGTTATTTATAAAACTTTATCATTGAAGTTGTAATCCTGCAAAAAATTATCAAGGGCGAATTTATTAAAGTATTATCAAGGTTTAGCATAATATACAAAAACATGACTCTTTTGGAATTATACAAAAAGGAGATTTTACCAAATCTGACCCTTAAAACTCCTTAATTTTGTTAATTTTTCTGTCAATCACCCATTATTCCCTAATTTATTTTTCCCTCCAAAAAAAGATTAATAAACCAAAGAAGATTTTCATGAAACATATGTTACCTAGAAACAACATTGATTTGCTTTTCAAAAAAATTTGCCACAAGAAGGAAAGAAAGAAAATTGATTTATTTTCTCTTCATTTTTCGTTAACTTGCTCTCGTTCTTTCTGTGCCTAAGATCATGTCCCATTCACCACAAGCTTATCACCGTCACCAACCTTGTTCTCATCAACACAACTAAAAGCCACAAAAACACAGTCAAAGAAGCAAGATAGCAACAAACAGCAAAAATCACACCAGATAATACCAGTAACAGGCAAGCTCAGCAACCATAAGCAGAAGTTAGCTCTTATTTTTTTGAAATATCAAAGAGAGCGACTTATGTTTTGATTTAAACAGCAACGAATCACACAAAAAATTAAACCGCTAGCGACCATAAAAGAGAGCTTCTTGAAACACCCAAAACGATATCCCTATGTCTTGCATGGCATCATGGAACCACCTCGAGCAGAAGAAACAAAGCAGACTACAAGAACCCCATCCCGCGAACAAAACTAAACTAATGAAAAACACGGGATCTTAAATTTCAACAGAACAGTCTTTAATGCCCAAGATGTCCTAAAGCCAATACTACTCTTATTGAGAAGTAAAGAAATTACATTAATAGACACTGATAATTTGTAATAAGACCCAAATCATCACCTAAGCAACAGTAAAACCTGTAAGCACACATATATCATACCTGGTTGGAATTGGCCTTACAAGATGCAAGCATAACCAAACCAATAAAGCAACAAGACAAAATCCTGTTAGGCCTCCAAGAAAGCAAGGAGAACAATAAAAAAATTCAAAACATCTTGCAATGGTAAAGATTCTTCCTTCCCAGCAGTCTTGGACCCAAGAAAGACAGCCAAAGACAACAACTGATCGCCCAGCAGGAACATGCAGAAACTGACCACAACTTGAACAACAAATCATTGACCTCTCCACCACTAAAAGACAAAAAACTTTCTATTACTGCCACAGCTGAGAAGAACTATCAAAACCAGCAGCCTTATGAACAACAGGTTTACAACAGTGAGTTGAAGTTGAAGCTCAAACAGAAGTACAGCACACACAATTTCAATATGAACCAGAGGACCTAAACCCAATATTTAAACAGTAGCTGCCCAATCTTTCTCCATATATTAAATTTTACATTTGATTTTCCATAAATCCAAGGTTGAGGATGACAAAAGACAAAACGTAGGACCAGCGCAACTTTCTGAAGATCATGAAAACACTTACTAGAGTGCTTACCAAGGAAAGAGATCTTTACATTCAGGGCTTGAACAGGTGTCCAACAAGATCGACTTACAGCTCGAATTACAGTGTGGATTGTAGAGAAGTTTTAGCAATACAGTGGTGAGCTTGTAAAGGGCTAATGATGATGAGGATTACAGGGAGCTTATGAGGCCGGAGTTCAATTTTGGAATCTAGATCACGAGAAAAAGAAGATGGTTTTGGAGCAGCTATCAAGACAGCTGGTTGTCAGATCTCACAAGTTGCATTGTGGGGATGGGGAAGATTGATAAGTGGGAGAATAGAGGTGGTGTATCATACGATGGTGAAGACAAGCATCATGTTTTGATTGCAATCATCTCAAGAGTTTCAGGAATTGAAGAAGAACAAGCAGCAGCAGAAGATTGAAGACAGAGGCAGGGTAGCTGACCATGAAAGAGGGGAGAGGAGAGAGGAGAGAAGAGAGAGAAGAGAGTAAGAGAAGAAGGAACTGCCATGTGTTTTTGCTTAAAAATTAGGAGGTAAAAAATGGACCTCCCATTTTTGGTTTCCTCTTATTTCACCATTAACTTTAACAACTGTGATCTCACTTTTTTTGTAAGACAAATTTAATTTGTGCAATATTAATATTGTTTTTGTTCATTCAAATATGTAATCATGTTTTTGTAGAAGATGATAAACCTTAAAAATATTTGTGTAATTTGCCCTTAATTTAATTTTTTAAACTAACTACACTTTTAGGTTCAATTTTGTATCTTTAAATTACTAATTTTTTTAGTTTCATTTTTTATTTTTAAATAATAATTTACTCATGTTTAATTTTTTGTTTAAAAAACATTTTTGTATTGGTATGTCACTGCTTGCACCGACTAGTGTAATTAGTTTTACTAGTTACTAGGTCTCAACCAATATTTATGTGGTATAGAATTTTATTTACACTATACTGCCATAAATACATCAGTTGGAATGGAACACGACGGCAGGCCTGGTATTAAATACATTAATTTAGTCTCAGTGCAAAAAGGAAAACCTGGAAATACCCTAACCCATAAAACCAAAAAATAAATAAATAAACATATAGCAATGCAATGATGTTACAAACTGTAGCCATCCATCTAAAATAGACTGAAGCTACGCCTTGTAAAACCTACGTTCATAATCCACCAAAATCCAATATGCATTCAGAAACATGCTTCAACAATCTCTAAAGATTTTTATCCAAAACTTTTCTTATTGAAGAACCTTTTTCTCTAAGCTTTATCAAAATTTTGAATAAAAATCCACTCTCAACAGAACTCTGTTCTCAAATATTTAAACAAAGGAATTGAACTAAAATATCAAAAGGATAATGCTCAGTTTCGTAACTTCTAAGATTCTAAAAGCAGTTGCCCAAATATCAGCAACGCAATCTAAACTTCAACTTTGCATAACTACAAGGGAATTATTGATGGAAGTTCATTAATTGGAACCCAGTTAAAAGAAAAATGAATTCCAATCCTAATTCAATTGTAACACAGTAAAGATGTTGTATCAGACAATTGAAACTTCTATAATATAACAAAATCTCTATGTCGTTATCTCATAGTATTCCAGAACAAAATGCTATAGAAGGAACCATATCTTTATCATGAAGCTGACGTCAGGTAAAGTTTACAAGCTAATGAACTTTTGTGTAAATTTTTCCTACATCAGAAGAAAAAAAGAGCAAAAGAAAAGGTATCTCTCTGGATTTATCCCACAAATCAATAAAATCTACCAAAGATTATAATTTTTATAGGAAAAGGATAATGAACGTTCCAAGTAAATACACCATTATCAGAAGAAATGTGCCATTTACAATAGGATCAAACACTTTTCATCACTAACCTAGAGTCCCATTAAGAATAGAAACCTTCTACCATTTCATAATATATCTCATTTACCAGTCAAATATTTTCAATTTAATGGCAACTGATCTCATCAACAGCATAAAGAACTTCTTTTAGCCCAATAAAACAAATAAATACGATATAGAGAATTTAGGTGATTGAAATAATAAACAATAAATAAAATAGATAATTGATCACAGAGCAACTGAGAAACCATACCTTCAGTTTCTGTGTATCTAAAGAAATCCTGAACAGAAATTAGTTTCTTCTTGTCAGGATGATCTTTAGAAGATCGTCCAAGCTGCGGCAACAGCTCAATTAGTTCCGTCAAAGAAACAGTAGATAATGTGGATCTCAGCCGCTCCACATTTGACAGAGGAATACTAAGTATCCCAGTTGCTAGCTTCTGCGGAGAAGTAACCCCAGTTTCTTCCTTAGTTCCAGTACTAACACCATCATCATTTGGTTCATCTACAGAAGTTACTCCAACTATACCTGAAGGTATTCCTCCCACTCTTGCAAACTTCAAATTCCCCAAGAACACATTTACATCTGCTTTTCGACCTTCCCAGATGCTGGTTACAACCTTCAGATGACCAAACCGAGTCGAAGGCGGGGATGAGGACGAGCAAGGACTATCATTGAAATCACTTTGAGGCATAGACCAGTCAAATCTCTGAAGATTTTGAGACAAATGATCAAAAATAAAACCTATAAAGCATTCGAACGGCATCAGCTTCAGTTCCTTATCTTCTACTCCTTCGTTCTTCGAAAAATTAAAAAACTGACCTCTTGTTTCCCTCTGTTTAACTTCAGAAGAAGCTTTTGATTTTGATCCATGTCCAGACAAATGCATGTACTCTTTATCATCAACTCCCTTTTTTTGAATCCGCTTCTTCCCAGTTCTAAAAGGGCTTGGAAAAGCTTGAACAAAACCATTAACCAACAAAGACCAAGTCATCGCAAACTGCAAACAATTAACACAAGACCCATTATCATCTTTATTTGCATCCTTCACTTTTGACTCTTTCCTAATCCCCTCAACCTTACCATGCTCATTTCCGATATTCTGCGAAAAAACTCCTAACAACGTCTTGAACGGAACCTTAATGGACAAACCTCTTTTTCTCTCTTCACCAACCATACACTGCGCACCAGTACTGCCCTTCTTCTTTACCCCGCATATCTGCACCTTACCGTTCCTGTCACCACCATTAAACTCTGCAACTAATTCAAGATTATGTCCCCTGTTTCTATTGACTCCCCATCGATTTTCAAGATCCTTTGCCGCTTTCTTCAACCCATGTTCAAGCGGAGAAAGAGCTTCCTTAACTACTTGAATCGAATTGAAAATCGATTCAATTGGGTCATTTGCAGACACCATTACTACTCTCAAGAAGAGAAATCTCAAAATCCCCCACTTCCTTATCTCTCCCACTTGCTTTTCAGATTTCAACAAAACGTTTACACCGATTCACAAAAATGATGACCAGCAGAACAAATAAATACAAAATCAACCATAGACGAAGCCGCAAATCAAAATGAACTGCAAATAAATGAAACCCCAAATAACAGAAGAGAATTTACAGTGAGTGAAATGAACCAGACAGTGAGATCCGTTGAAGATAAGGTGGCAGTTGTATTGAATCCCCAGAACCCGATAAGCCCTAAGAATACGGAGAGGTAACCAAGTGCGCAACTTCCATATCCATATTTTCTCAATTTAACGACCCAGAAAAGAAATCAATCCATTTTTTCTGTTTCCTAGAAAAAACATTTAGGGAAAAAAAACTTGAAACTAAGACCATTTTGTTTCGTTTTCCATTGTACGGACTGCAAGGTTTGGTATAAAAGGCAGCAAAATTTTCAGATTTAAAAAAATAATAAGGATAAATTCGAGAATTCAGAGCCGATATGAAATTGTGAAGTGAAATTTTTTGTTTCTGGATTTTGCGATCAGATAGAAATAAATGGTGGCAGAGGAAGAAGATGAGAGCCTGTGGTTTCATTTAGTTGTATTTTATTTTATTTTTTCAACAAAATTGTCGAACATTGAATTTTTCAAAAGCAAAATAAATAACAAAAGAATTATACTTTTATTTAAAAAATGAATAATTGATGTGAATGGATAAAGGCTGACGTAAGACCATGTAGGAAGTATTTAATTGAACGGATTAAAACTTTATGTTTCAAATATTTAATGACAATTTTAAAACTAAACTATCTTATAGATTTTCTAGTTTAATGTTTTATCCGTTCACTAATAGGCATTTTGTTCTTTTATAGAAGAATCATAGTTTAACGTAATTTTGGTTTGCCAATTTTTTAAGGTAAATAAATGTTAAATACAAGGAGGATGTTCTCCAATTTCTTCTTTTTCAAAAAATATTAACAAGTTAAGGCTATGCATTTATAATGTTTCCTATTAATTTGATTCATCCTATTTTGCTAGCTTTATTAAGATTTTTCTTTTTTTAATTATAAAATTAAAAATAAATAAATTAAAATATGTATAAATAAAACATACACTAATAATAATATAAATAATTAATAATACTATAATTTTTAAAAAATAAAATATAAAACTCATAACTTAATTTGAATTCATATTTCTAAGTGTAAATATACACATTAATAATAAAACAAATAATCAATAATATCGTAATATTTTAAACTATATTTTTATAAATATATATAAAAATATAAATCATTCAACCATTAATTAATTTATAACAATAATAAATTAACTAAACCAAATAGAATCCCCAAGAAAACAATTCAATTAGATCAGAACTGTAGCGTTATTCTGGTTGTTAGTGAGTTGATGACGTGTACATAATAATTTTTTTATTTTGTTTCTTACGTTTTCCATTCATTAGGTGTGCAGTCTTCTGTTATCAGGTTGTTAGCCAGCTCATCCATTTATCTTTGTATATATGGACTGTAAAACCTCCTGTACAGACAGATTTTGGGAGAGAACTAAATTTTCTTTTCCATTCACATGGCCCTATCTCTACTCTATTCTTTTTTACTCTCATTTGTTCTTCATTAAATCACCATACGTACATGGTATCAGAGTAATCGATCTGGTGATATCTTGTACTGTTGATTCATTTACTGGACATGGCAGAGGAGCAAGGATTTGGTTCACAGTCTTCTCAACCTCAAGCTGTTAGTGTAGTTGATAATAGTGATCCATTATCTTTACACAGGTCAGATCATCCAGGTATGAATCTGGTTACTATTCCTTTAACAGGAAACAATTATTTGTCATGGGGTAGGTCAATGAAAATAGCTCTTGGAGCTACAGTTAAACTGGGTTTCATAAATGGAAAATGTGCAATGCCTGATGAAACTTCTCCAGAATATGAGAAGTGGATTCAAGTAGATTGTACGGTCTCTTCTTGGATTTTAAATTCTATTTCTAAGGATATTGTGGAGTCTTTTCTATACACCGCTAGTTCTAAGCAAGTATGGGAAGAAATTGAGGCTTAATTTGGAGAGTGCAATGGCCCTATTATTTATCATTTGCAGAAGAGAGATAAATTCTATTACACAGGGAAATCAAATAATGGTGCAATATTATACAAAGCTTAAGAGACTTTAGGATGAATTAAGTTGTTTAGTTCCTTTTCCTGAATGTACATGTGGGGCTGGGAAGTCTGTAGCAGACATGAATTCTTTTAATAGATTGATGCAGTTTTTAATGGGACTTAATGATTCTTATGATCACATTAGGAACCAGATACTGATGATGGAAACCTTTCCTAGTGTAAGTAAAGCTTATTCAATGGTTTTGAAAGTGGAAAAATAATGTGAAGTTCATATTTCTTATAAAGATATAACTGATAATGCAGCAATGCTAGCTAGAACTTCACAGTCCAAAAAGGATAGGTATACTTCAAAAGAGAGTCAAATAGGACTGACAAACACTACACTCACTGTGGGAAGGATGGTCATGTGAGGGACAATTGTTCTAAATTATCTGGTAACTGCACACACTGTGGAAGGGAAGGACATGTCAGGGAGCAGTGTTTCAAATTGAATGGCTATCCTGAATGGTACAAGGAGTACAAAGAAAAGAAAGGGAAACATATGGTTAACTGTGCAAATGCATCACTCCCCCTGCAAACGGATGCAGACATACAGAAGAAAGTGGATTGGAATAACGCTTCTTTAGCAGATATAGTTCAGAAGGAAATCAACAAGTTCATGAAGGACAAACAGGTGGAGGCCAACCAAGTTAACTTTGCTCATTTCAACGATTTTGCAGATTCAATACTTCATTATGCTTATAGTACATTGTCTCTTATTGATAAAGATTCTTAGATAGTGGATACCGGTGCTTCTAGCCATATATGCTCAAACATTAACTGACTTTCGCATTTTACCAAAGTTCATTCACCTACACCTGTATACTTGCTAGATGGAATTGTGAAAATGGTTCAAAATACGGGTACTGAATCACTCACCCTTAAACTACAGCTACAAAATACCTTGCACATACCTGAATTCCAATACAACTTACTTTCTGTTAACAAGTTAGCTGCCTTCTTCCATTTTACATTCGGAAACACCATTTGCTAAATTATATGGTAAGCCCCCAGATTATCAACGTCTTAAAGTGTTTGGATCCTTCTGTTTTGCCACAAATACTTTTTCCATCAAAGATAAATTTGCCCCTAGAGCCTTCAAGTGTATTTTCCTTGGTTACAATGTTGGTAAGAAAGCTTACGAAGTGTATGATATTGAGAATCATAAAATTCATTTTTCTAGAGATGTTATCTTTCATGAAAGTAAATGTCCCTTTTCAGCTCATACATCATCTAATTATGAATTATCTTTGCCTCTTCCCATTTCGCTTTTAAATGATCCTATTTCTAATCAACCATCCATTTCAGTCTCTTCCCCATTTTATTCATCAGATAACCATCAATCTCCTGCTCCTTCTAATCACTCCCAAGTAGTTCAACCAGTTAGACAAAGTTTGAGATTTAAAAAGAAACCTGCATGGCTTCAAGATTTTGTTTCTAATGTTCATGATCAGTGCACACAACAGACTTGTCCTAATACTTTCCCTTCATTTAATCTTATTACACATTCTGCAGGAACTGTTTATACACCACCAACTTATTCATATCTTCACACTAACCGTTTATCTAACAACTCGACATAAATAATGCTTTTCTCCATGGATTTATTGATAAGGAAGTGTATATGACTCCTTCTGCAGGTTATAGCAAAGCTAAACCAGGTCGAGTGTGTAAATTACTTAAGTCTTTATATGGACTTCAGCAAGCTTCAAAGCAATGGAACATTGAGTTTACTAAGCAGCTGCAGATTTTTGGATTTCAACAGTCAAGTGCAGATCATTGTCTCTTTGTCAAGTCATCCTCTACTTCATTTCTAGCTTTGTTAGTATATGTAGATGATGTACTTATAACTGGTACTAATGCAGCAGATAGTGAAGCAGTTAAGAAATTTCTTCATGCCAAGTTTACTATTAAAGACCTTGGAGCAGCAAAGTTTTTCCTTGGCATTGAAGTTGCAAGGTCTCCATCAGGTATTTTTCTTAATCAATGGAAGTATGTACTGGATATCTTGGAAGATACAGGACTGTTGGGTTCAAAACCAGTTTCTACTCCACTTCTAAGGAATTTCAAATTCATAGCAACAAGCACTCCTCATTATGATCCTGAACGTTATAGAAGACTAGTTGGAAGATTGTTATATCTAAATCTCACCAGGCCAGGCATCAGTTATACTGTTCAACAATTAAGCCAATTTGTTAACTCTCCTTATCACCAGCATTGGGATGCAGCAACTCATCTTCTTTGATACCTTAAGAGTTGTCCTTCTAAGGGCTTATATTTTTCTGCTGGTGGTGACCTTCAGTTAACATCATATTGTGATGCTGACTGGGCCTCATGTAGGGATAGTAGACGATCTCTCACATTCTATTGTATCTTTCTTGGTTCTTGTCGCATTTATTGGAAAACCAAGAAACAGTCCACCGTGTCACATTCTTCAGCTGAGGCTGAATATCGAAGCATGGTATCTACAGTTTGTGAACTTATTTGGCTCTCTTATTTGCTACGTGATTTGCAGATTCCAATATCCACACCTGATTCTTTATTCTGTGATAACAAGGCAGCAATTCATATCACAAAAAATCCTATTTTCCATGAACAAACGAAGCACTTGGACATAGACTGCTATTTAGTACGTGATCATTTCAAACAAGGCTTCATTCTGCCACAACATGTTCCTTCTACATCACAATTGGCAAAACTTTTCACAGTCTCTTTCTGCCCCTGGCATTCACACACCATTTATCCAAGTTGGGCTTGTGTGATGTTCACCAAACTCCAACTTGAGGGGGGAATGTAGCGTTATTCTGGTTGTTAATGAGTTGATGACGTGTACATAATAATTTTTTATTTTGTTTCTTATGTTTTCTATTCATTAAGTGTGTAGTCTTCTGTTAGCAGGTTGTTATCTTTGTATATATGGACTGTAAAACCTCCTGTACAGACAAATTTTGGGAGATAAATAAATTTTCTTTTCCATTCTCATGGCTCTATCTCTACTCTATTCTTTTCTAGTCTCATTTGTTCTTCATTAAATCACCATACGTACAAGAACTTATTGCTACCATTCATCTCATTATTGGTCAAGCTTTCAATACATATTTTCTTGACATGGATTTCAACGATGAGATATCATTGCACATTATTGCTACTCTTTAAAAAAATTAATTATTCAACATAATTAATTTAATGTTTTTATATTTTTATCTTAAAATTATTAAATTAATAAAATTATAAAGTTGATAAATATATTTATTAAAAATATCATTCATCTCTTATATTACAAGTCATACCTCAAAGATGTTTAGTTTAAATTTTGACTTATTTTTCTGTTAAAATTTAAAACAAATATTCTGTTTTTATTTAAAAAGATTTTTGTATTTAACTAAAATTTTTTTCTTTATGATAAAAAAACCAAAGCAGATTTTAAAACATAAGCCTAAAAAAAATATTTTCAATAAATCCAAAACTTGTGCGCAATTTATTTATAAATTTACTCTTTTTAATTCCAATAAATATAAATACAACTAGGAAATTTTACACAAGTAAATAAATTCAAACAATTAGTATGCTACTATAAATAATAAATGACACTAAAGAATATGTGATTTGATTAATTGAACTTATTTGTACAGAATAATTTTATTATTACAAATATGTTATATCTCTTATAGCGTGACACTAATTATATTTATAATTTTATAAAGTACATATACATAGTAATTTTAAAAATATATATTAAAATAACATACATAAAAATGTTCAAATTCTTGATATTTCATATTATGAAATCTTGCATATATTAGCAGCATATAATAAATTTTGATCTAAAAAAATTATATAAAATCTTAGAGGAACTCAGTTATTACAATTACAATTTAAATTTTCTACTATTTTTTGTTTAAATAAGTATAAATTTAAAAATAAATCAAGTCTGCATATATAGAATTATTCCCCCATATTCATAAAGAGATGGAGAATTTAGTTTTATTCAAATGTAATCAATTTGATTTACTGTAACACCCCCAAAAGTCGAACAACAAGTCTCAATGCATTTTGCTGAGTAAAATTAAAAGAGAGAAAAAAATATATACAATTTTTGTGGGAAACTTAACGTAAATAAATTTTTGAAGTTGACCTGAAATAGGTCGTGAGGTGTAGGATTACCAAAATATTAATTTTCGAAAAAATATTAATTTAATATTAACATTTTATTAATCTAATTTAACCTCACGAACATAAATTTCTTGAAAAATAATCTTAAAGACTCAAAAGAATTAAGAAAATTAAAATTAGTGTTTGGAGAAAAATAAAAAAATTTCGGGATTGGGAAATTATAATTAAAAACTGGAAAAAGATATAAAAAGTTTAGATACTACAAAAATAGGGAGAAGTTAATTAGAAATAATGAAGGGACCTTATTGTAAGATTTTTAAAAGTGAGGGGAACCTGGAAAAAACTAAAAGAAATTAGGCAGTAGTAAAGAAAGGAAAATGGACGGTTGGGATCTGTTACAAAGGAAGATCCAACGATCCTGAAAAAATAAGTCATAACCCAGGGAAACGAAATCGAACCGATTTCAAGTTAAAGACATCAAATGATCAAGATCGTTAAAATTAATGAACGATCCAGATCACACAAGAGAGAGAGAGAGAGAGATCTGACGGCTCCGAGAGGATACTTAAATTAACCCTAAGTTGTTTCCTCTTTGAGATGAGAGGACTTCGAACATAAAAGGAGAAGAGGAGATACGGTGGCCGAAAGAAAGACGGCGTGCAGGAGAGAAGGAGATCAAGACATAGATCGGTATGCGCGAGAGAGAGAGAGAGAGAGGCAGACACAATCGAAGAAAAGGAAATGAGAAAACTCGAATCCAAGCACCCCTTCGGGTTGTGAGAAATGGAACCCCAACCAGATCTCATCTTCCAATTAAGAAATAAACAACCTAGTTGTTACGAACTTCGGGGAGCTAGCCAAGTTGGATTCAATAGTGGGTAAGAAAGTAGAATGTTGTTGATTCTAGGATTCATCTCTCTAAATCGATTAATAAACTCTAACCAAAGCTTTAATTATTTAAGAAGCTTTCATGCAGGCAAGAATCCGATGAGAATGATTTTATTTTCCTTCAATTTTTTTTTTTTTTTGCGTTTAAATTTCCCATATGCATTATGTTTAAATTATTATGTGAATATATATGTAATTTTGGTATATTTATACTGTGATGGATGAAAGGGGGAGGCGAGGCAAGGAATCGTATGAGAGGTTAATAATTGACTAACATATATGTATATGTGTGCTTATATATATGCGTATATGTGTATATATCATAATCTCTGTGTGTGTGCATATAAAGGTATATATATATATATATATAAATATGTGTATTCATGAATGTATATATATTATATATATATATATATATATATATGAGTGAGTGTGTGTGTGTGTGTGTGAGCATATATATAAGTGAATATGTATGTTGTGCAATTTTGTAACCACCTACATATATATGTAAATTTGTGTGAGGTATGTAAATATGTGTGTATGGATGCATGTATATATGTGAAAATATATATAAATCTCTGTGAATATGTTTATTCAATCTGTGTGGGTATATACAATTTGTGTGCAAATGTGTGTGTATGTGGATATATATAGGTAGATATAAATCTGTATGTATATAGATGTGTGTACATGTAGATATATATGTGTATACATAAATCTGCGCTATGTATTTGTGTATGTATATATAATTATATGTATATATAGATGTATATAAAATATAAGTGAAAATGGGATTTTGAAGTTATTAAAAAAGAGAAACAAATTAATTAGTGAAATTATAATTAGAATTAAAGTAAAGGGTAAATTGGGCAAGGGAATATAGATGTTAATCTAAATAAAATTTGCTTGTTTGAATGATGGTTAGATGTTTATAAATTAGTGATGAATTAAGGAGTTCGGGTTATTATATTATTAAAGAAATAATTGTAGGAATACGATAAAACAAATCATGAAAGATAAAGAGCATAGGTGAAATAATGATAAAAAATGAAAAATGAAATAGGTTAATAGGTAAAATTTAACTCAATGAAATAAAACCATTTTGTGGAAACAGTAAATGAACAAATAAAGTTAGTTAAATAAAAGAAGAAAAGTAATTAACATAAGTGACGCAGAAGGGTATGAGAGAGAATGATTGTCTTGACTTTTGAAATCTCAATCCAATGGCATGCAATATCAAAAACTCAACTATCTAATTAAATTGTAAAATTTACAAT
The DNA here is from genome assembly GCF_054855325.1 of Carica papaya. NCBI lineage: Eukaryota > Viridiplantae > Streptophyta > Magnoliopsida > Brassicales > Caricaceae > Carica > Carica papaya. The sequence goes on from NC_142314.1 coordinate 15,749,414, forward strand.
TTTAAAATTAAAAATGTAAAAACAAAAATTAAGAAACAAAAATGAGAAAAAGAAAGACGTCAAGAACTTGCTCGATAAATCAATCATAACTCCTCGACTCAATCAAGACTTCAACAAGCTCACATAACTTGGAAGAACTTGAAGAGAAAGAAAATTAACATTAGACTAATTTAGATAAAAGCTCAAAGCTTTGAATTTTATCAATTCTCAATATATGATTCTAATGCTTGAACTAAAGCCTTTATTTAAGCTCTTAATTTTTAATTCTATTTGGAATAGGATTTAGGATTCCTATCCAAACTCTAGTATTTATTTTAACTAAAAATCAAATACTTAAATAGTATAATAATTAAATCCTATCCTAATTTAAATTCAAATACATAAAACAAAATATTTATCTTTACACAAATCCCAAAATAATAATTAAAGAACCCTAGAGATAAGGTTTTACATGAAAAAAATTAATAAATAATAGTTCTCTTCTCCCAAATCTTCAAGGATCATTTTTCTTCAATTTCAAATAGAATTCCTCCTTGAATTTAAGCATATTAATCACATGGATTAATTTATAGATATTGTTGCAGCTTGGACACCTTGTAGAAGTAGAAAAAATAGAAAAAGGGAGTCCAAAAAGGACTAGGAAGACCTAGTCATGCGGGTGGACTGATGGGCACACGGGTTGGGCTGTGGGTCGCGTGGGCAGGCCAAGCTAGCCACATGGGCCTCCTGCTTAGACTTGGATTGCGTGCGCGCACCGGGCATGCGAGATTGTTTGTTCACACGCCTCACGTGCTATCTCACATGGGTGGTGGACTCGCGTGCGCGAGTGGTCTTTTCTACACATGTGGCAACCCACACATGTGAAATAAGAGGACTTGACGCAGGAGGGCATGGAAAGGATCGAATCAATTCTTATAATCCACTCAATGTATGCAATACCGAAACTTTAACCACCTAAATAAATCCTCCATCTAATTGAATTTACAATCCTAAAAAGAATGCAAAAATAAATATTAGAAAAAATAAACAAAAAAATGAAAAATGTCACAGACTTATCGAGAAGTTGATCCCCGCTCCTTAGCTCAATAAGACTTCTGAAGACTCAATACTTCCTAAAGAATTTGAAGAAGCTAAATTTAACAAAAATGTTAAAAGAAAAAAAAATATAAACTTTCAAGAATTCTCTCAAATTGATTATTATTGGTGTGTTTACAACCTATAGGTAAAGATCTATTTATAGCCTTTTTCAGTGAGTACAAACTCTTAGAATAAATTAATAAAATAATATCTTATATAAAATTCTCTCTAATTTTAAGATAATTACATAATAAAACAAGTATTCTATCCCAAAAAAATTAATTAAATAATACCAAGGGATAGACTTACATAATAAAATAATATTAAAATATCATAATATTTATCCCATATGATTTCCATATAAAACACAAGGAAAAATTAATTTAGGCATGTGAGATTTATTTAAAAAATATGGAGAATTAAAATGTGGGTCCCAAATCTTTTCTTTAAAAATAAAAATTAAAAAAATTAATTAATTAAAAGGTGGAGGACGGGTTGTTCGGGTTTAGGCAACCTGAGCGGGCCGTCTACACGGGTCGCAGATAGCGGGCCCGCAGGTTGGGCTGTGAGTTGCATGTTAAGCCAGCTAGGTCAGTTCTGGGCCCGTTCGCATGGGACGTTTGCGTTTGACCCCTTGGGCCTGCGAACATGCGGTTGTTTTCGCGAACGGTGCTGGCGAGCCTTCTAGGTCGTGCAGCGGAGCAATTGGGTCCACCTGCGCGTAGGTCTTGTTGTGCGCATTTGGGCTGTACACACGTGGTTCATATAGGCCATCTTTCTCGGGCATGGGTTTTTTTACAATTCTTCAAGGCCATTAATTTTACTTAGGTTTTAAGTCTCTTAACTTGAACAAACTTGGGCATCTCCTAAAATAATCTCAATTAGGAAAATAGTCAAGGATGAAATTACTTTCCCACTCTGGGCATTCCCATTTAAGAAACTAGAACTTACTTTCATGTTTGAGTCGGGACCTACTAGATTCCTCCTTGATGCAAATTGGCATCCTTGACACCAAATTTAGGCCATCCAGTACCACATCAGGAGCACATGTACAACACATATTGTCCATGAATCTCTTTTGGATCTTGACCCACTTTGGACATGAGGTCCTTGAGCCACTTTGGGTTGGGCCCTAAATGAGCTTTTCTTCTTATGTTATAACTTATCCAAGCCTATGACATCCCAAATGCTAATTAAGGGATAAGGGTGCCAGATACAGAAACAGATTACAAGTGTGTAATTAGCGATTAGTTCTTCACTATCTTCCTAGTTTGGAGGGGGCATGGAAATGGGTGAGTTCCATATGCTCAGTAAAGAAAATAATATTTAAATAACATTATAAAATTTTTAAGGAAATTAAAAATATAATTATTATTTACCATCAAGAGTCGTGTCATTGTTCTTTATTAATTATGAAAATAATTTATTTTATTAAAAAAATTTCAAATCCATCATGTCATAGTCATATCATGTCAATCAAATCAATCATACTAAAAATAGAGAAAATCAAACAAATAATGATATGCATTATCTTTCATTTTATTCTTCACGTGAAGTTATTCCGACTTCCATATATTGAGGGCAATACGAATTTTCAACTACTCAGGTGGAATTATCAATTCATTTCATTTATAAGAGCAATTTGTGGCTTGCCAAACCAACAATTTATTTACAGCTTGTCAAACCATGACACGATTTATGACTACGGCCATGCCAACCATAGTGCTCATATATGTTAACTATAACCACGGTCATACTTCGCCAAAGGTGACCCCTATAATCATATCACATTACTACTCTCATCAGAGAGTATGATGTCATCCACAGGGAGCAGTCCTCTCACATTTTTTCAGACCAGATAGGGGAGAAATAGAAACCCTTAAGAGAAATAAGCCTAACGAAATATTTTAATAATTATACATGCCAATACCAATACATATTTCTCATGTTTATACATCATTTTATTATTAATCATTTTTCCATTGTCAATTGAATCGTATCAATATTTATCTCAAACATTAAATCATTTAAATTATCACATGCAAATAATAAGTTCATATACATTTATAAAACATGCATTAACACATAAAATTATCTCGTTTAAATATAAAATTTAATCATGCAGTTATTAATTTAAACTTTATTAATTTTGTTCTAAAAATGCTCCTTAAGATGTTTAAAAATAAATACTAAATTTCTTACTGAAACCTTAGAGTTTCCTATGCCTTTTCTTTTTTTTCTCCTCCTCTCTCTCTCTCTCTAGATCACTCCATTTCTCTCTAAAGCTCTTTGTTGGATAGAAGAATGAAATGGAAGTGATGAGTAAATGGTGAAGTGAGGGTCCCTATTTATAGAAAATGGAGACCATTAAATTTGTGTCAAGTGACAAAATACTGTGAAGAGAGAGAAAGTCAATGGAAAATGTGAGATGTGACGACTGACGGATGTGATCGACAGATGTGGTTGACAGATGGACGATGCGATGTGACAGCGGCACAAAAACCAAAGGCATGCCACCCAAATGACGAACGTCACCTAAGTGACGACAGTAGGCCGCCCAACCAGTGGCTTATAGAGCCTGCGTTGGTGGGATCCCTCATGTGGGCGTTCCTGCGGGATTTTTGCATTTTTCTCTATTTTTTCGAAATCTTTTTACATGATAAATTAAAAATATGATTTTCTTAAAATAAAATAAAATAATTAATATCAAGATTTTTTAAACCCAAATAAAATACGAAGTTAAAATATGAAATATGATATTCATCTGAAAAATTAAAAATACTAAATATTAAAAAGTTAGATGGCCTTTAGGCCCGAATAAATAGGGGTTCACATTACAAATTAAGTACGAAGGTTTTTCGGGGTGTTACATTCCCCTCACCTTAGAAAATTTAGTCCTTCAAATTTTTCATGAATAGGTTTGGGAACTTCTCTTGCATTTTGCTCTCCAACTCCCACGTCATCTCTTCTAGAGTGTGGTGTTGCCATTGCACCTTCACCATAAGAATCATTTTGTTGGGCAAAACTTAAGTCCAACCAAGGATTTTTGGAGCTCCTTGTACGTCATATTAGCTTGAACCTGCATCTCTTGGTGAGGAATAATATAAGAAGGGTCAGGGCGGTACCTTTTGAGCATGGAGAAATAAAAAAATCATGCAGACCTGCAAACTCTTGAGGTAGAGTAAGGCAGTACACCACAAGTCTAACATGTTCCAAGATCTGAAAAGGTACCACATAATGGGGGCTCAACTTTTTTTTTTACCAAATAGTATTTTTTTCCTTGTAAGGAAAGATCTTAAGGAATACTTGATAGCCAATAACAAATTCTAAAGGTCTTCTATGGCTGTCGACATAGCTTTTTTGGTGACTCTTGGTGGTGGCTAAGTTCCTTCAAATGATAGCAACTTCCTTGATAATTTCTTAGATGTAATCAGGTTCTAAACGACGCTGATTTCATACTTCATTCCAACAAGTGGGAGAATGACAAGGCCTACCATATAGGGCTTTATACGAAGCCATGTCGATACTGAAATGATGACTGTTATTATAAGAAAATTCACACAGGGGAAGATACTCATACCAGTTACCACCAAAATCAATAACACAAGCGCAAAATATGGCTTTTAGTATCTGGATAGTATGTTCAGACTGGCCATCGGTCTAGGGATGATAAGTAGAAAGGAAGTACAATTCTGAATCAATACTTTTTGAAAGCTAAAAACCTAGAAATAGGAGGTGAACCAGGGATCTCAATCTGACACAATGGATGAGGGGATGTCGTGGAGTTGAACAATCTATTTGACGTATAGGCGAGCAAGTCTATTAGTGGAAAATGTGGTTCTGATTGGTAGAAAATGAGCAGTCTTGGTTAATCTATTAATGATGACTCATATTGCATTACGATCAGAACAGATCCTAGGCAAACTAGTGACAAAGTCCATGGTCATCTGCTCCTACTTCCATTCTGGAATAGGGAGGACTTACAACAAACTGCCAGATCTTTGGTGTGATCCCTTAACATGTTAACAAGTAAGGCATTGAGAGACATAGTCGACAACGTCCTTCTTTATTCCAGGTTACCAATATTGATGTTTCAGGTCCTGGTACATCTTAGTACTCCTGGGATGGATAGATAATTTAGAGGCATGGACTACCTTGAGAACATCTGTCTTGACAGCAACAGGGACCCAAATTCAGTCCCAAAATCTACACAATCCATCTTCTGAGAGTCTAAAATCAGGAAACTCATCATAAGAGAACTTACTTAAATTTTTGGTAATTTCTTAGTTTGTGGATTGAGCTTCTCAAATCTTCATGAACAGATTAGGCAAAGCTCGGATCTGGGTGAGGTATGCATCATTGCCATAGTGGTTATGGCAGAGTACCTACATAGCACCAACTGGAGGCCATGGTTTGGGCTAACAAAATAGACTCATTCCAATTCAAAGCATATGCAATAACATTACCTCTATCAGGGTAGTTGACGATCTTGCAGTCGTAGTCCTTCAGGAGGTCCATCCAACACTTATGTCTCATATTCAGTTCCCTCTGTGAAAATATATATTTTAAACTTTTGTTGTCAGTATAGATTTCAAATGTCTAACTGTACAAATAATAGTCCATATCTTCAAGGCAAAAATTATGACTACCAACTCTAAATTGCGAGTAGGGTAGTTGTACTCATGGGGCTTCAATTGTCTGGATCCATAAGCAACCACCTAACCATGCTACATCAAAACACAATCCAAACCTACGTGAAATGCATCACAAAAAACCTAAAATCTTCTAGTATTATCGGGGAGGATCAACATTTGAGCAAAGGTGAAATAATACTTTAACTTAGTAGAACTTTCATCACATTCGTAATCCCATATGAAAGGTACAACCTTTCTGGTGAGACGGGTTAACGGAGCTGCAGGCTTGGAGAACCCATTGATGAATCACTAGTAATAACCTGCCAAACCAAAAAAACTACGTACCTTAGCAACATTAGTTGATGAGTTCCAGTTAATCATGATTTTGACTTTGGATGAATCCATAGAAACTCCTTCGCTCAAAATTACCTGGCCAAATAAGGAGACTCGATCCAACCAAAAAGAGTACTTGCTAAACTAAACATAGTATTGATTCTGACGAAGGGTTTCCAATACCCAAGACAAATGGACTGCGTGTTCTTTTAGGCTCCTAGAATACAATAGGATGTCATCAATAAACACGATGATGTATTGATCCAGTGCATATAAAAAACCCTATTCATAAGATTCATAAAAGTAGCAGGGGCATTAGTTAGTCCAAAAGGCATGACCTTGAACTTGTATAGACCGTATCAACATCGAAAAATAATTTTCAGAATATCTTCTTCTTTGACCTGCAAAATCGTCCCGATTTGAGATCGATTTTTAAAAAGACCGTAACTCTTTATAATTGTTCGAAGAGATTATTGATACAAGGCAAATGATACTTAATTTATACTATTACCTAGTTGAGTTATCTATAATATATGCACAGTCAGAGGGAGCCATCATTCTTCTTTACAAATAACATTGGGGCACCCTAAGGGGAATGATTGGGGCAAATGAATTTTTGACTAAAAAGTTCAAAAAGCTAGTTTTCCAATTCCTCGAGCTCAGTACAACCCATGTGATAGGCAGGTTTTAAGATAGACTATGTTCTAGGAAGTAAATCGATAGAAAACTCTATCTCTCGTAGGGCAGGTAGATAGGTAGATCTTCTGAAAAACTTCCAAAAAGTTACAAACAATATGAATGGTGTATACAGCAGGATCAACATCCATATTCCTTTTTATTCAGAGGTTAGATAATAACAAAACTAGATTTTCATTTCATTTTGGTGATCGTAAGGTTGCAACTTTACTTTCACAGTTAATGATTGCCCTATATTTCTATAACCAATCTATTCCTAAAATAATGTCAAATCCTAAAAAATCTAAAAGTATTAGATCTACTAACTGTTATAATTTTGAAGCTTTTATTTTATAATTTTGATACACACAATGAGCTTCTAATAAACCCCTAGAGGAAGTTTCTACTACTAACAGAGTAGATATGAGTACAAAATAAAGTATATAGTAGAGAAAAATGATCCCTTACAAAATATTTGATGTTCAAATACACTTAAGACCAAGAAGATGGCTGACAAAAATATACACAATATTATTCGAGCTACTTCTTTCATTACAAAAGTAATAGTTTATTAGAGTACAGTTATCCAAATGCATTCAAAAGTCCACTACAAATCTGTGAATGGATCCAGAAAAGCTTGAAGGGACAGCTTGGGAAGCATTTCCTCACTATCATCATCGTTTGGGGGAAATGAATTGGGGTGAGTTTCATAAAACTCAGTAAGTAAAATAGTATTCAAACTACACTACTAAAGTTTCAAGTTTTATTTATTTTCAAAAGATGTTATTATCTTAGAAACAAGTAAAAGAGGGCTTTAAATAGGCTGAAGGAGATATTGCATATGCGCCATGTGCGGCAGGCATGCGCACAACGTAACAACGCATTGACGCATAGGGCAGTGTGTGCACAATGATGTGATTCACTGCAGTTTGTTGGCGGCACATGAAGGTGCGACAAGATATGTGCACAGGCACATGCACGATGTTGCATGCACACTGTGTGCACGCAGTGGGTTGTACGCACAGTGCGCAGGTGTGCGGACATCGTGCGCGTGCTGCATACGGGCATAAGCACAGTGCGTGGGTGTTTGGCTTGCGAGCACTCCCCTATGGGCTGGTCCTTGGGTTTTCCTAATATGAGCAAGGACATGGAAAAGAATTTCTTTAAAGGGAGAATCAACCAAGAGGGAAGACTTCTTCCTAAACCATGTGATATCTTAAATGAAGAGAAAATTAAATCTCATTTATTAAAGAATTAATCCCACAGTTTAGGAAAGATATAGATGACCTCTTTGCTCTTTTAATGACCAACCATAATTTACATTATTTATTTCCCCTAATTCCTCTACAATTAATAAAAATCTTCTCCATTAAAATAAAAGATTCACAAAAAAAGATCCTATCTAGCTTATTTTAGTCAAAATCTTCTTAATTTTTATTATTTTGCATTCAAGGCAAGATTCGTTGTAGACTGTGCGCGCGCCGTCCGTGCAGTAGGCATGCGTGGATAGACCCTGCCTGTGCCTCTGGGGCCTGCGCTCATGGCGCTTAGCTCACTTAGGCCTTGCATGCGCAATAGTAGACCTGTGCACCAACAGGCTAGCCTGCAGTGCGTCGGTCGAAGCACTGCCACCTTAGGCAGTGAACCGTCGCTTCTTTGGGTGGCGCACCACCGTCAGCGATAGAGGAAGTCCTCCTCCCTCGTATTTCATGCGAAGAATATTTTTCTGCTCTCTCTTCATCGGATTTCACCACTTGGTGCGAATCCAACAGTTTTAAAATTCTATAAATTGCCCTTCTTCTTCCCTTCTTCTCCACACTTCTATTTCTTCTATTTTTCAAAGGTTTAGAAAGAGATAGAGAGCGAGATAGTAAATTAGTGAGAGAAGAAGAGAAAGAGGGAAAAACAGTGAAGAAGAAACATCAAGGTTTTAGTAAGGAATCTAGTATTACTTTTAACATCTTAAGGAGTATTTTTAGATAAGCAAATTTAATGTGAATGTTATTTTGCCTGTTTTGTATGCCTTTGCATTCAAATGAGTTGAATTATTCTAGGTTTCAAGCATGATATGTGAATTATAGATACTTAATGAATTTACATGTAATAAATGTAATATCTAATCTATAATAACAAAAGTAAAAAGAAAAGGAAAAGACAAAAGTTGAATGAAGCCTGTATGATCGAAAGTGTATTTGTATTGACATGCATATTGCATCAAGTTTCTCGTTAGGCTTTTTTATCTCTGAGGAGTATCTATTCTCCTTTCCCTTCAGAGCATCTGTTTCTCCCTCCCCTATTTGGTCTGGAAAGACATAAGAGGACCGCTCCTAGTGGATGACGACTTACTCTCTGACGAGAGTGGTATCGCACTATCTGTAGGGATCACCCGTGGGTAAGTACTGTCATGACTGTTGATATCTGTTAGGGCCACTATACTTAGTACGACCGTGTCCATCAATTGTACCATAGTTTGGCCAGTTGAAAGTGGGCATGAGTAAATTGTCGTATTTGTATCTGATCTAGTCACTCAACTTGGGTAGTTGAAAATCTGTATCTGCCTTCAGAGATGGAAGTTTGTAACGACTTTGGGAAGCATGACATGAAAATCTGTGCATTTCATGATTTATTTGATTTTCTGTGCTAATGTACCATTTTTGTATTCAAATAAATAGTTTTCATAACTCTGAGTTAGGTAAATGAGGAAACTAAACGGTAAAATAAAATAATAAACTTTTGAAATCTCATAATATTAATTTAATACTGCTTTTCTTACTGAGCATATGGAACTCATTCTTTCCATGCCCCCCCAGATGAGGAAGAAAATGAGGAACCGCAGGCAACCCTACCCATGGAAGTATATGAGGATCCCGTGGATCTACAAGTTTGACTACATGACTGTTCCCACACTCTGATGAACCCAGTAGCATTGTAAAAGAGGTAGCCCTTATGGTTTGTATTTTGTAGCCACTTTTGCCCTCAGTTTATGTATGTATTTGGAATATTATATATATTTGTAAGTGATTTGTTATGGTTTGATTCTACTGCATAAAGTTTATCATGCACTAGTTATTCTGAATCTGTATCAACACCCATGTGCCTTAATTAGCACTTGGGATGTTCAGATACATATCAGAGTAGAATTTCACACAACAAATCCCTTGCACTGAAGCCTAGGGTAGATAAACCTTTTAGAGCACCTCGGAAGAAAAATTTCTACTTTTCAAAGATTAAACCTCCAACTTGTGTTTTTTTTTCTTTTGTAGGAATGACATGGGGAAAACCATCCGTAGAGCGTATTGAACGACCTGAAGCCCTGGATCATCCTACTAGGGCTGAATTTACAGAACTTTTCTGAGCTATTTAAGGATTAACTGCAGCCGTAGAACAAAACCATGCCAATCCTTGTCCACTCCTTGCCCCTAAATGCTGAAACACAGATCAATTTATCTCCCACAATATAACAGAACCCATACATTTTGAAGATGGTCTTGATATGTTAGTAGCCAAAGCTTGGATTCTACAAATAAAAAAACTCTTCTCTGTACTAGATCTGACCGAAGAAAAAAAAGTCCCTTTTACAGCTTTAATGTTAAATGGTGAAGCTGAACACTGGTGGCAACTTAAGAAAGAAGTCCTGCCTACCCCTACTACCTCAGAAGTTTTCATGGACGTTTTCTTTGATAACTTGTCCACTGCTTATGTTTGTGAAAAGAAAGAGGAGGGATTCTAGGACCTTCACCAGAGAAGCTTATCTGTAGCCCAATATGTAGCTCGATTTGTTCAGCTGTCTAGATTTGCCCCTTTGATGGTCACCCCCAAAAGCTGAAAAGCTAGAAAGTTTCTCAAAGGCCTTCGTGCAGAATTTATGATCGAGTTGCAATGCTGAGACCTAGGTCATATGCAGAGGTGCTTGAACATGCCCAATTGGCCGAAGATCTTATCTCGGTTAAGCATCAACGCTTTATCTGAGTTTGTGCCTAACAACAGCCCCAATAGCTTAGAAAAAAATTGTCTGACCCTGTAAATAACCCTCCAGAAAAACGAACCAGAATTGCCTTTCCTCCTGCCCTTCCCCCACCTATAGCTCCACCTACTCGAGCTAACCAACCTTGTCAACATTGTGGTCGCTCGTATGGTGACCTGCCATGTCGGTGTATCAATAATGCCTGCTATCAATGCGGAAACACCCAACACCTTATAAAAGATTGCCCTCAGTGACCGAAGAATGTAGCCCGACCCATAACACAAGGTCGAGTGTACCATTTAAATGAATCTGATGTACTTCCTGCTCTTGTTCTCATCCAGGGTATACTTTCTATTTATAATACTTTAGCCAAATCTTTGATCAATACTGGTGCAAATCATTCTTTTATTTCCTATGCATTTTCTTGTAACCTAGAATTTAGACCAGAAACTTTAGGGAAAATAATAGTGGTGGAAACTCCCTCTAAAGGACTACTAGAAGCTCATTGTGTATATAAGGATTGTAGGATAAAAAATTCAGGGATATATATATGTGTAAATCTAATACTATTAGGTTTTGTAGGATTTGATGTAATATTTGGAATGAATTGGTTGAAAAAGTATAGAGTATAATAGACTGTGAAAGTAAAATTTTAATTTTATGAGCCTCGAAAAAAAAAACAAAAGTTGTTGCTATCATTTTTCTAACAATTGAATGAACATGAATGTAGCGCCCGGACCGAGGGAAAAAAAAAAAAAAGAAGAAAAAAAAAAAGCCACGTCGGCAGCCACGTCAGCAGGCCCGGTCAGCAGTCCCGGCCAACCGGGGCCTGCCACGTGGCAAGACCACGTCGCTCCTGAACGGACCACGTTGGCGATCCGCGTGGGCGCGATCGGACGGCCCAGATCAATCGCGCGATCAGACGGCCCAGATACAATCGCACGGACGGCCCAGATTTAATCAAAAACGGACGGCCCAGATTAAAACAAAATGGACGGCTGAGATCAAAGGGCAAGGGGTTATAAATAGAACCCCCACACCAGACCACAAACCCTAGCCGCCTGTCGCTCGCCGGAGAAGACGAACCAGAGGCCGACCGCCGCCACCCGCCGCCGCACCGGGGAAATTTTCGACCGCCGATCGAGGTAAATTTCATACCCCCGACTCGTTTTTCCACGCTGATTCCTCCTATGGCCAAATTGAAGCCAAAATCCTGGCCAAACGGCCGGAATACGCGGCCGAAGACCAGCGGCGCCGCCGCGCCCCCTCTCGGTTTTTGCCTCCGACGAGGCCCTTCCCGGCCTCCGTTTGATGCAATTTTTATATCACCGTGATCACCATTCTTTTCTCTACAGGTTAACTGGAGCCGAATCACCAAAACACGAACCTCGCCGGAGAGCCGCCGCACCCGAGAGCGCCGCCGCCGGTAAGCTCCATTTTTCTGTGATTTTTTGGCCCCCCGAGGGCCCTAGGGTTGTTTTCTCACAGGGACCGATGCGAGTGTGGCCGAATTCAGCCGAAAATGGTCGAAAACAGCCAACCCGAGGCGACTTGCCGACGCCAGCGGCGGCGCCGTCGCCGGAGCACGGCGGAGCCGCCGTGCCGGAGTTGCGATTTGGGCCGAAAGGGGCCCTGGGCCTAATTTGGGATTTTTTTGGAACACGTGCAGGTACCAGTAGTGCGTTTCAGTTCCCCGAGGAAAATTCAGGGGAAAATTAGGGATAGCCTGCAAGCGCACTGCAAAGCCGTGTTCGGACCCCGAAAACGAGTAAGGACCCCTCACCCTATTTCCTATCACGGTATTAAAGTTCAAAATGATAAAATGGTATTTCTTGAATTAACGAATGTGTGAAATTGCTTAAGGTTGCTAATGGAGTCCGAGTCTAGTGTGATTGGTGATTTACTGTTATTTGGCCTGTTTACAGCTTTAAATGCAAAATGAGGTTTGATGTGTTCATTTTACAGATTCGTGTGCATATATTACGTTTTTATTGGTTATGGGTTGAATGACTGAAAAACTGATACCGTATGTTGTCTGTTTGGCATGAATTACGATTTGCTTGTTTAAAATGTGAATTGATAATGCTTACTGAGGAAGAGGAAAATGAAAGATTGTGTAGACTGATAATTGTATGATGGGGTCAGCCTGACTAGACATCCTGGGAGATGGTGGACGGACCGGGTCTGTAGGGAACCCTACCGGGATTGTGGTCTCACATGCCGGACGGGGTATGGAGATTTTATGTGTTTTGGCGCCCATACCGGACGGGGTATGGGGACGGCCCGTTTCACCCTCATACCGGACGGGGTATTGAGGTTTATGGTTTTGGCGCCCATACCGGACGGGGTATGGGGACGGCCCGTTTCACCCTCATACCGGACGGGGTATTGAGGTTTATGGTTTTGGCGCCCATACCGGACGGGATATGGGGACGGTCCTGGAAACTGATTATGAATGTTAAAGGTTAACGGGTAGCGGGACCCCTATGGACCCCCATGGATACTAGTAGGTTGGTAAATGAGAAAAGGATATGTGGTATAATGATTGAATTACAAAAGGCGTGATAAGTGCTATGTTTTACAGCTTATATTATTCCATGATTGTGATAATGTTATTGTTTTCTTATATTGTTTCATGAATTCCACCGAGGTAAGTGGATGGTAAAGGTTTTATCATGAATAAAAGGATTTGTTGTAAATCATGCTCCATTGGTCTTTTGTGTTTTTCTACCCACCTTTACCTCCGTGACGGTGAGATATCGTGATGTTCTTACTGGGCTAGTGTAGCTCACTCCTTAATTAACCATTTCAGATCAGGAAGACATGGTTCCCGAGCCCGTTCCGTAGGAGGACGACGAAGGGGATGCCTAGAGACTCTGTAGTCACACTCATAGTTTTATTTTCGAGTTTCTCTCTTAGTTAGTTTAATCTTTTATATTTTAAGTACATTTTTGGGTTTCTGTGTAAGGGATGTTAACCGAAATTTTGATCTCGCTTCCGCATTTAATATTTATAATATAATTTCCATGTTGAATTACCGGGGCTGTTACAGTTGGTATCAGAGCCGCATTTCCTCGGACCCATCCCTTACACGATAGTGCCTTAGATAAATACTCACCGATATATCGTTACTCAATCATTCCTTGTGAAAACAAGTACACGGGAATGAGGGGAGGGAGGCCCCCACTAAACCGAGCGGCTCAGGATAATTCACTTCGGGAGGATCTTGACAGACTGTATGAGATGGTGGAGGCTCTCGTAGCTGCCCAGCGAAGGCAAGAGGAGAGAAGGGAGTTACCGGGACCTCCTCCGCTAGCGCAGGTTGAGCCCCCGCTACAGCAGGCTGATCCCGTACCACCCCGGCAGGAGCCTGTTCCTCCACAGTACCAACCGGCACCACAGCCGCGGTACGACCCGGTACCACAGCCACAGTACCAGCAAGCGCCGCCACAGCACTTTCCAGTGCCCCCACCACATCAGCAGGTTCCACCACAGGGTCCCCCAATTCACCCTCAGCCCGTCCCAGTCCCTCTGCCCTGGGACCCTGCTCATTCCTTGATCGACCCCGGCTTCATAGAGAGGTACAGGAGACTGAACCCTTCTACCTTCTCAGGGGGATCCTCGTTCGAAGAAGCCCAATACTGGCTAGCAAAGACTGAGAGAGCTTTCGAGACCTTGGGAGTAATTCCTGAGCAGAGGACTGCCATTGCCTCCTACATGCTGGTAGGGGAAGCGGTACGCTGGTGGGAGCTCAAGTGGGCCACCCTGCCTGTACCAGTTACTTGGGAGCAGTTCCTAGCGGCCTTCCATGCGGAGTATCTCCCTAAACACATCCAACATTTAAAGGAATTGGAATTTGCTCAATTGGTCCAGGGTAATATGACAGTGTCGGAGTATGCCCACAAGTTCCTGGAGCTGGGCCGACATGCCCCGGAGACATTGTTGGATGAGGGCCGAAAGGCCAGGAAATTTCAGTGGGGCCTCCGCCCGGCGATCAGACATCACTTATTGGTGATGGAGCTCGAGACATATTCGGCAGTCCTGGCAAAGGCGCAGATCATAGAAAGGAGCTTCGACACCCGCCCTCAGTTAGCGGGAAATTCCCGACCCTCAGCCCCGCTCCGCAGGCCAGCGCCTACCATGCCTGTCCAACCCAGTAAGAGGCCCAGGCCTGCCGTTCAGGCCCCTCCTCAGGCTATGGGGGCAGCACGTGGGAAGATCTGCCAGTACTGCGGCAGGGATCATGGGGACCGACCCTGTTACCGCCTCAACAACACCTGTCGCATATGCGGCAGTGCCCAGCACTATGCGAGGGAGTGCCCTAGAAACCAGAATCAAGGGAGGCCTCCAATCCAGGGCAGAGTTTACAATCTTACCCAGAAGGATGCCGACGCAGACCCGGACGTGGTACATGGTAAACCCAAGAAAGAAGTTTGTATCCAAGAGATTCCAGTAGTCCGAGACTTTCCAGACGTATTTCCAGATGAACTGCCCGGTCTACCAAGGGACAGGGAGGTCGAGTTCACCATAGACTTACAGCCAGGTACCCAGCCCATCTCAGTAGCTCCTTACCGAATGAGTCGCATCGAGATGGAAGAACTAAGGAAACAGATCACTGAGCTACAAGACAGTGGCTTCATTAGGCACAGTGTTTCCCCATGGGGTGCCGGGGTTACTTTTGCAAGGAAGGGAGATGGAATGTTGAGACTGTGCATTGATTACAAAAGGATAAACAAGGTAACAATCAAGAACAAATATCCTCTTCCTCGGATTGATGACCTTTTCGATCAGTTGCAGGGTGCACAGATCTTTTCTAAAATAGATCTACGATCAGGTTACCATCAGGTAAAGGTAAGAGCGGAGGATATCCCCAAGACGGCATTCTGAACCAGGTACGGACACTACGAGTTCTTGGTTATGCCATTTGGGCTAACCAACGCCCCGGCCATCTTTATGGATCTAATGAACAGAATCTTCAGAGAGTTCTTGGATCAATTTGTCATCGTGTTCATCGATGATATCTTAGTCTACTCAAAAAGTAGAGAAGAACATGCTCGTCATCTTGCCCAAGTCCTACAGGTACTCAGGGAAAAGAAGTTGTATGCAAAGTTGAGCAAGTGTGGATTTTGGCTCGAGCAAACCGCCTTCCTAGGACATGTTATATCGAAGGAAGGGGTATCGGTGAACCCCGAAAAGGTTGAAGCGGTACTTGGTTGGGAAAGGCTGACAACAGTTAAGGAAATTCGCAGTTTCCTAGGGATGGCAGGTTATTACCGCCGATTTATTGAAGGGTTATCTAGTCTAGCAGCTCCTCTAACCCGACTCACAAAGAAGAATGCAAGGTTTGAATGGAATGAGAACTGCGAGAGGAGTTTTTCAGAATTGAAGAAGCGACTGACTACTGCACCCGTGCTGGCTCTACCGAGTGGATCAGGAGGGTATACAGTTTATAGCGATGCCTCCTATCTGGGTCTGGGTTGTGTCCTGATGCAGCATGGAAAGGTTATAGCATATGGGTCTAGACAGCTAAAGAATCATGAGAAGAACTATCCTACCCATGACTTGGAGCTTGCCGCAATCATACACGCCCTGAAAATCTGGCGCCATTATTTGTATGGAGAGACCTTTCAGATCTACACCGATCATAAGAGTTTGAAGCACATCTTCACTCAGAAGGATCTCAACATGCGTCAGAGAAGGTGGATGGAACTCCTCAAGGACTATGATTGTGACATCCTATATCATCCAGGTAAGGGCAACGTAGTAGCCGATGCCCTCAGCAGGAAAAGTGCAGGCACCCTGGCCCATCTGATGGTTTCAGAATGCAAGTCCATTGGGGACACGCAGCAGGTTCGACTGCGAGATCTGAAGAGGGCCACATGTTTGAGCCATCTAGCAGTCCAACCCGAGTTAATCCAAAGAATAAAGGGAGCCCAGTCAATCGACCCTGCCCTAGTAACCCGCAAGAAGGATGCAGAACAGGGAGTGAACTCAGAATTTCAGATCTCTGCCGACGGATTGATTCGTTTCAGGGACAGAGTGTGTGTCCCAGACGACAGTGAGTTAAGAAGAGACATCATGACAGAATCCCATAGTTCAAGGTTCGCCATGCATCCAGGAAGTACGAAAATGTACCAAACTATGCGACCTCGGTTCTGGTGGAATGGGATGAAGAGAGATATAGCCGACTTTGTATCTAAATGTTTGGTATGTCAGCAGGTCAAAGCAGAACATCAACGCCCGGGCGGGTTACTTCAGCCTTTACCGATTCCGGAGTGGAAGTGGGAACATATCACCATGGACTTCGTATCGGGACTACCCAAGGCACGATCGGGACATGATGCTATATGGGTAATTGTTGACCGATTCACTAAGTCTTCCCACTTCCTGGCCATCAAAATGACTGATCCCTTGGACAAGTTGGCAAGGATGTACATCCGGGAGGTAGTCAGACTACATGGAGTTCCAGTAACAGTGGTATCCGACAGGGATCCCAGATTCACTTCTCGGTTTTGGAATAGTTTCCAGCAAGCTATGGGAACAAAGCTGTCTCTTAGTACTGCCTTCCACCCCCAAACCGATGGATAATCAGAGAGGACAATTCGTACGCTGGAGGATATGCTCCGAACCGGTGTCCTTGACTCCAGGGGCCATTGGGACGACCACCTACCCCTGATAGAGTTTGCTTACAACAACAGCTACCAAGCAAGCATCGGCATGGCCCCATACGAGACGCTATACGGGCGTCCGTGCAGGTCGCCGATCTGTTGGGAGGAAGTGGGCGATAGAAGATTGTTTGGCTCGGATTTGGTAGAAGAAACCACGTCCAAGATAGTTAAGATCAAGAAGAACATCTAGACAGCTCAGAGTAGGCAAAAGAGTTATGCCGATACCCGGAGAAGGGACCTGGCCTTTGAGAAATGCGACTGGGTGTTCCTTAAAGTCACCCCCTTCAAGGGAATTAGCAGGTTCGGCAGGAGGGGAAAATTAAACCCCAGATATATTGGACCCTTTGAAATCTTAGACAAGATTGGTACCACTGCCTACAGACTTGCACTGCCTCCTGAGCTCTCCCGGGTTCATAATGTGTTTCATGTATCTATGCTACGTAAGTACAATCCGGACCCTTCTCATGTCTTGGCTCACGAACCGCTTCCACTCCGAGAGGACTTGTCTTATGAAGAAGTACTGGTCAGTATCACAGACCGAGAAAGCAGAATACTCCGCAACCGGGAAATATCATTTGTGAAAGTCATGTGGCAGAACCACACACCCAGGGAGGCGACTTGGGAACTGGAATCAGAATTTAGGGCCCAATATCCCCATCTGTTTGATCAAGAGTAATGAGGCAAATTTGGGGACCAAATTTCTTTATGGGGGGGAGAGTTGTAGCGCCCGGACCGAGGGAAAAAAAAAAAAAAGCCACGTCGGCAGCCACGTCAGCAGGCCCAGTCAGCAGTCCCGGCCAACCGGGGCCTGCCACGTGGCAAGACCACGTCGCTCCTGAACGGGCCACGTTGGCGATCCGCGTGGGCGCGATCGGACGGCCCAGATCAATCGCGCGATCAGATGGCCCAGATACAATTGCACGGACGGCCCAGATTTAATCAAAAACGGACGGCCCAGATTAAAACAAAATGGACGGCTGAGATCAAAGGGCAAGGGGTTATAAATAGAACCCCCACACCAGACCACAAACCCTAGCCGCCTGCCGCTCACCGGAGAAGACGAACCAGAGGCCGACCGCCGCCACCCGCCGCCGCACCGGGGAAATTTTCGACCGCCGATCGAGGTAAATTTCATACCCCCGACTCGTTTTTCCACGTTGATTCCTCCTATGGTCAAATCGAAGCCAAAATCCCGGCCAAACGGCCGGAATACGCGGCCGAAGACCAGCGGCGCCGCCGCGCCCCCTCTCGGTTTTTGCCTCCGACGAGGCCCTTCCCGGCCTCCGTTTGATGCAATTTTTATATCACCGTGATCACCATTCTTTTCTCTACAGGTTGACCGGAGCCGAATCACCAAAACACGAACCTCGCCGGAGAGCCGTCGCACCCGAGAGCGCCGCTGCCGGTAAGCTCCATTTTTCTGTGATTTTTTGGCCCCCCGAGGGCCCTAGGGTTGTTTTCTCACAGGGACCGATGCGAGTGTGGCCGAATTCGGCCGAAAACGGCCGAAAACAGCCAACCCGAGGCGACTTGCCGCCGCCGTACCGGAGTTGCGATTTGGGCCGAAAGGGGCCCTGGGCCTAATTTGGGACTTTTTTTGGAACACGTGCAGGTACCAGTAGTGCGTTTTAGTTCCCCGAGGAAAATTCAGGGGAAAATTAGGGATAGCCTGCAAGCGCACTGCAA
Organism: Carica papaya; assembly: GCF_054855325.1. Classification (NCBI taxonomy): domain Eukaryota; kingdom Viridiplantae; phylum Streptophyta; class Magnoliopsida; order Brassicales; family Caricaceae; genus Carica; species Carica papaya. The sequence goes on from NC_142314.1 coordinate 15,768,451, forward strand.
AGCCGTGTTCGGACCCCGAAAACGAGTAAGGACCCCTCACCCTATTTCCTATCACGGTATTAAAGTTCAAAATGATAAAATGGTATTTCTTGAATTAACGAATGTGTGAAATTGCTTAAGGTTGCTAATGGAGTCCGAGTCTAGTGTGATTGGTGATTTACTGTTATTTGGCATGTTTACAGCTTTAAATGCAAAATGAGGTTTGATGTGTTCATTTTACAGATTCGTGTGCATATATTACGTTTTTATTGGTTATGGGTTGAATGACTGAAAAACTGATATCGTATGTTGTCTGTTTGGCATGAATTACGATTTGCTTGTTTAAAATGTGAATTGATAATGCTTACTGAGGAAGAGGAAAATGAAAGATTGTGTAGACTGATAATTGTATGATGGGGTCAGCCTGACTAGATATCCTGGGAGATGGTGGACGGACCGGGTCCGTAGGGAACCCTACCGGGATTGTGGTCTCACATGCCGGACGGGGTATGGAGATCTTATGTGTTTTGGCGCCCATACCGGACGGGGTATGGGGACGGCCCGTTTCACCCTCATACCGGACGGGGTATTGAGGTTTATGGTTTTGACGCCCATACCGGACGGGGTATGGGGACGGCCCGTTTCACCCTCATACCGGACGGGGTATTGAGGTTTATGGTTTTGGCGCCCATACCGGACGGGATATGGGGACGGCCCTGGAAACTGATTATGAATGTTAAAGGTTAACGGGTAGCGGGACCCCTATGGACCCCCATGGATACTAGTAGGCTGGTAAATGAGAAAAGGATATGTGGTATAATGATTGAATTACAAAAGGCGTGATAAGTGCTATGTTTTACAGCTTATATTATTCCATGATTGTGATAATGTTATTGTTTTCTTATATTGTTTCATGAATTCCACCGAGGTAAGTGGATGGTAAAGGTTTTATCATGAATAAAAGGATTTGTTGTAAATCATGCTCCATTGGTCTTTTGTATTTTTCTACCCACCTTTACCTCCGTGACAGTGAGATATCGTGATGTTCTTATTGGGCTAGTGTAGCTCACTCCTTAATTAACCATTTCAGATCAGGAAGACATGGTTCCCGAGCCCATTCCGCAGGAGGACGACGAAGGGGATGCCTAGAGACTCTGTAGTCACACTCATAGTTTTATTTTCGAGTTTCTCTCTTAGTTAGTTTAATCTTTTATATTTTAAGTACGTTTTTGGGTTTCTGTGTAAGGGATGTTAACCGAAATTTTGATCTCGCTTCCGCATTTAATATTTATAATATAATTTCCATGTTGAATTACCGGGGCTGTTACAATGAATATAGATGCTGATCCTACTATGTGTCCATACCAATTCTTTGTAATTTTTCTGATGTCTTTCCCGTCAAACTTCCTGGTCTACCTCCCACATGTGAGGTAGAGTTCCTGATCGAATTATTACCTAGGACCCAGTCGATCTTGAAGCCTGCGTATCACATGAGTCGCACTGAGCTAACAGAGTTGGAACATCAACTTTATGATCTTATCACTTGGAAATTCATTCGCCCTAGCCATTCTCCTTGGGGTGCTCCGATGTTGTTTGTAAAGAAAAAGGATGGTACCCTTTGACTCTGCATGGACTATAAGGAACTTAACTTAGTGATCGTTAAAAGTAAGTATCCTTTACCCCGGATCGATGATCTCTTCGATCAACTGCAAGGAGCCACTGTCTTTTCTAAGATTGATCTCAGAACTGGGTATCACCAGTTGAGAGTTAAAGAAGAAAATATTCTAAAAACTGCCTTTCAGTATAAATATGAATTGTATGAGTTCAGGGTGATGCCGTTCGGATTGACCAATGCCCTAGCAGCTTTCATGGACCTAATGAACTGAGTTTTCTGACACGCATTGGATCGGTATGTCATTATCTTTACTAATGACATTCTGGTGTAATCCAAAAGACATGAGGAACACATTGTGCATTTGGCTGAAGTGTTGGAGACTCTCCACTAAAACCAACTGTATGTGAACTAAGTAAGTGCTCTTTTTGTTTAGATAGAGTTTCTTTCCTCGGTCATGTAATCTCAAGTGAAAGAGTTTTTGTAGACCCGTCTAAGGTAAAATTAGTGACTAGCTGGAGTCTGCCCACCAATGTAGCCAAGGTACGTAGTTTCCTTCGCTTAGCATGCTATTACCGACAATTCATTGACGGATTCGCCAAGATTGCTACCCCTACGACTCGACTCACCAGAAAGGGAGTACCCTTCATTTGGAATTATGAGTGCAGTGAAAGTTTTATGGAATTAAAGCACCATCCCATCTCTTCCACTGTGTTAATCCTCTCTGATAATGAGAGGAGATTTCAAGTTTATTGTGATGCATCTCATATTGGTTTGGGGTGTGTCTTGATGCAGCATGGTAGAGTAGTCACATTTGAATCCTGACAACTCAAAGTTCATGAGCGGAACTACCTTATCCACGGCCTGGAGCTGACAACCATTACCTTTACCCTGAAAATATGACGGCATTACTTGTATCATCACACTTTTGAAATCTACACTGACCATAAGAGTCTCAAATACATTTTTTTGCAACGAGAGTTAAACATGAGGAAAAGACACTGGATGGATCTTCTGAAGGATTATGATTGCTAGATCATTTATCATCCCGGGGAGGGAATGTAGTTGCTAATGCTCTAAGTCGATGGGAGCCTGCTATGCTGGCCCAAACCATGGCCTCCAGCTGGAAGATGATGGACACTGTACAATTACTATGCCTTAGCTATTATGGTAAAGGCACCTATCTCACCCAGATCTGAGCCCTACCAGATTTTTTTATGAAGATTTGAAGCACAAGCCACAGACTTAGAACTCATCAAGAATCTAGATAAGTTCACTTCTAATGAATCTCCTAATTTCAGGATATCTGATGACGGATTGTTTAGATTTCAAAACTGAATTAGGATCTCCGATGTTGTACGTACAAATGTACTCAAGACCACCCATGCTTCCAAGTTATCCATTCATCCCGTAAGTACCAAAATGTACCAAGACTTGAAACGACAATATTGGTGGCTAATAATGAAGAAGGATATAGTTGATTACGTCTCCTGATGCCTTACTTATCAATGGATAAAGATAGAACATCAGAGACCTGGTGGCTTGCTATAGGGTCTTCCGATTCTCGAATGGAAATGGGAGCACATGGCTATGGATTTTGTCACCATATTGCCTAGTACCTATTTTGGCCGAAATGCCATTTGGGTAATTGTGGATAGGTTGATCAAGATTGCCCATTTCTTGCCTATTCGAACCACGGACTCCACCAGTAAGTTAGCTCGCCTATATGTTGATGAGATTGTTCGACTTCATGGAGTTCCCTAATCCATTGTATTTGACCGCGACCCTCAGTTCACTTCTCACTTTTGGACAGCTTCCAAGAAGCTCTAGGGTCTAGGTTATACTTCAACATCGCTTATCATCCTCATACGAATAGTTAGTTAGAGCGTATGATTTAGACATTGGAAGACATTCTACGTGCTTGCATTCTCGACTTTGGTGATAACTGGTGTAACGGCCCCGGAAATTAAAAGAAAATGTAAAAATTTATTCTAAGTGTGGAAGCGAAATAAAATAGATTATGATTAATATCCCTTACACAATAACCAAAACGAATTAAACGTATGAAAGAATAAACTAACTAAAGGAAATACTATAAATGAATACTATAAGGAAAACTAATAAATTCTTAGGCTTCTACTCGCTGTCTTCCTGCAGAACGAGCTTGGGAACCAAGTCCTCCTGATCTGAAATGGTTAAGTAAGGAATGAGCTACACTAGCCCAGTAAAGGCATCATACTATCTCACTGTCACATAAGTAAAGGTTGGTAGAAAATAAAAATGACCAATGGAGCATAATTTATAACAAACTCATTTATCAATAATAAAAATCTTTACTATCCACTTACCTCGGTGAGATTCATGAAAACAACTTATGAGAAACCATAACATCATAAACATCATAAGATCATGCACACTCTGTAACATAACACATATCATATTTTTGTATTTTAATCATCAGGCAATAAATTTCATATTTTATCAGCCTACTAGTATCCATGGGGATCCATAGGAGTCTCCGCTATACGTGAACCATTCACATTAATAACTTAATTCTAGGGCCATCCCCATACCTCGTCCGGTATGGGCGCCAAAACCATAAACCTCAATACCCCGTCCGGTATGAGGGTGAAATGGACCGTCCCCATACCCCGTCCGGTATGGGCGCCAAAACACATAAAGTCTCCATACCCCGTCCGATATGAGAGACCATGTTCCCGGTAGGGTTCCCTATGGACCCAGTCCGTCCACCATCTCCCACGATATCTAAGGAAGCTGTCGACTTATCCACTTATAAATTCATATACCATCTTTATTTTTCTTAGTCTCAATTACCCAATCAGCATAAATACGTAAACCAGCAACGCACACCAAACAAGGCAACACAACATCGGGTTCACAATAATTCAAATCATAATAGATTAAACAGTTATTCATGCATACGGAACCACATAATAAACAATCGGATACTATACTGCATTTAGACTGTAAAATACATCAAACAGAAATAGACCGACAAATACATCAGGTTTGCGCCCCAGTAACAATCTTAATTAATTATACATATTTATAAATTCATAAAATACCTTTTAATCATTTATTAAGCTTTAATGTTGTGATAGGAAATAGGGTGAGAGATCTTTACTTGTTTTGGAGTATGAAATCGGGTTCTCACTGCTCCTACGAGCAGTCCTTAGATTCCCTGAATTTTTCTCCGAAAACTGAAACACACTTCCCGTACCTGCACATGTCCCCAAAAAACCCCAAATCAGACCCAGGGCCTTTTCGGCCAATTTCAAAATTCTGGCACAGTGGCTCCGTCGTGCTCCGGTGACGGCGCCGCCGCCCACGGCGGCGATCCACCTCGGGTTGGCTGTTTCTGGCCATTTTCGGTCGAATTCGACCAAAATTGCTTTGGTTCCTGTGATAAAACACCCCTAGGGCCCTTGGTAGGCCAAAAAATTCCAGAAAACCAAGACTTACCAGCGGCGAAGCTCTCGGGTGCGGCGGCTCCTCCGGTGCGAGTTGCAATTTGGTGTTTTGCTCCGGTCAACATGTAGAGAAAAGGACGGTGGTCACAGTGGTATAAAAATTACATCGAACGGGAACCGAAAAGGGCATCATCAGAGGCAAAAATTGAGGAAACTCGCGGCGGTGCCGCTGGGCTTCGACGGTGCAGCGGCATCGGTGGTGTTTTCTGACCAATTGGCCTGTGGTTTGGCTCCGATTTGGCCACAGGGAGGTTTAACATTGAAAAACGAGCCAAGGGGAAATATTTTACCTCGTTTGGCAGCCAAAAAATTCTTTGGTGCGGCGGCCGGTTCCTCCGGTGGCTGGGTTGTCTTTTCCGGCGAGGGTTCTGGCAGCTAGGGTTTGGGGTTGGGTGTGGATGCGATTATTTATAACCCCCCCTTTTAATCTGAGCCGTCCATCATGATTTAATATGGGCCGTCCAATCGCGATTAAATTAGAAATAAATCTGGGTGGTCCATCGCGATGCGATCTGGGCCATCCGTGCGTGATCAAATCTGGACTATCCGCACGCGTGAGATCTGGGCCTTCCACGCGCGCCTTTGATCTGGGCCATCTGTGCGCGCGGGAACAGATCTGGGTCGTCCGATCGCGCGCACGCGGATCGCCCATGTGTCTCCGTCCCGCGTGGCTTCCCGCGTCAGCGTCCCTGCCACGCAGCGTGTCTTGGTTGGCCGGGGCTGCTGACGTGGTGTTATTTTTCTAAATTGCATTTTGACCCCCGATTTTTGATCTTCTTGTCAAAAACACCCCTAGAATCCAAATTTTCACCCATTTTTCTCAAATTTAATTTCAATTAAATCCCAAAAATAATTTTATCCCATTTTATTATTATTATTATTTTTATTTCTATTAAATTAAATTAAATTAAAACCTTATAAATTAATTATTAAAATAAAATAAAATAAACAAAATTCCAAATTAAATTAAAATAAAATAAAAATAAAAATAAAAGAAAAATCTTTGGGTGTTACAACTGGTATGAGTATCTTCCTCTTTGTGAATTTGCTTATAATAATAGCTACCATTCCAGCATTGGTATGGCCACATATGAAGATTTGTCTGAGAGGCCTTGTCATTTCCCTACTTGCTGGAGTGAAGTCAGGAACCAGAGCCACTTAGGACCTGACTTCATTTAGGAGACCATAGAGAAGGTCACAATCATCTGCAAGAATTTGACAACTGCCCAAAGTCTCCAAAAGAGCTACGCTGATAATTGTAGGTGACCTTTTTAGTTTGTTACAGGAGATCAAGTTTTCCTAAAAGTCTACCCCTATAAAGGCAAAATGCGATTTGGAAAGAGAAAAAAGTTGAGCTCGTTATGTGGGACCTTTTTCGATCATCGAGTGTATTGGACTCGTGGCATACCACTTCACTCTATCCCGAGAGTTTGCAAGTTTGGATAATGTCTTTCATGTCTCGATGCTTATGAGGTACCACCCTGATCATTTTCATGTTATTCCTCGTGATGAGGTGTAGGTACATGTCGATATGACCTATGAGGAGGTTCCTCTGAAAATTCTCAGGTGGACTGATAAGGTCTTACATAACAAGACGATTCCCATTGTGAAGGTATGTTGGCAGTATCACACCTCGGAAGAAGCGACGTGGGAGTTAGAGGACGAAATGAGGAAAAAATATCTAGACTTATTCGAGACAAATTTGGGAACCAAAAGTTTTTAAATGGGATGGATGTAATGCCCTGCCCATCACTGTGCTAAAATGATTTGAAAACTCTATTTATTCGAGCCTTTGGCTGCCTTAAACTTAATTAATTTACGTTGTCTAATATTTCTCATGATTCTTGATTTATTTTTATTTTTATAAATTTTTATTTTAAATTATTTTACGTATTTTAAATTATTTTATTTTATTTTTAAATTAAAAGGAAAATTTATAAAAAATAAGAAAACGGCAAAAAGAGAAAAACATACTCGCGGGAAAAATCCTGCGACAGGGCGGTTTGCCTGTGCTGGTGCTGGGCATTGTGTGCGTGCGCATGCACGCACAGTGGCCACAGGACGTGCACACAATGTGCAAGTCCCATTTGCACACAAGTATGCATGGGATGTGCGCACAACGCGCACGTTCCCTCCGCGGGCACGGCGTGGGGTTAGGACCTGAGCGCGCTTTTTATCGTGTGAAGGCTGGCCGTCTTCATGTCGCCTTGCGCACGACTTAGTGCTGCACACTGTATGCACACCGTCCGTGCAGCAAGCCTTCACAGATAGGCCATGTGCGCGACAGTAGGCCTGTGCGCCTATAGGCTAGCCTGCAACGAGCTAGCAGGAGCACTGCCACCTTAGGCAGTGCACCGTCGTTTCCTTAGGCAGCATGTTGCCACCACAGATGGAGGAAGCCATCATTCATTTTTCGTGACAAGAATCTTTTTCTCCTATCTCTTCACCAGATTTTACCACTTGACACAAATCTAACGGTTCTAAAATTTTATAAATTGCCCTTGCCCTTCCCTTCTTCTCCATACTTCCATTTCTTCTATTTTTCAAAGACTTAAAGAGAGAGAGAACGTGAGAGATAGTAAATTTGTGAGAGAAGAAGGAAAAGAGAGAAAAACGATAAAGAAAAAAACATTAAGGTTTCGGTAAGAAATCTAGTATTATTTTCAACGTTTTAAGGAATATTTTTAGATAAAAAAATTTAATGTGAATGTTATTTTGCCTTTTTTTGTATGCCTCTATGTTTAAATGAGTTGAATTGTTCTGATTTTTGAGCATGTTATGTGAATTATAGACACTTAATGAATTTGTATGTAATAAATGTAATATATAATCTGTAATAGTAAAAGTAAAAAGAAAAGAAAAGGAGAAAAGTTGAATGAAGCTTATATGATCCAAAGTGTATCTATATTGACATGCATATTATATCAAGTGTCTCGTTAGCATTTTTATCTCTGAGGGGTATCTATTCCCCTTACCCTTCGGGGTATCTATTTCCCCCTCCCCTATCTTATTTGGAAAGACGTAAGAGAACCGTTCCCAGTGGATGACAGTGTGTCCTCTGACGAGAGAGGTATCGCACTATCTGTAGGGGTCACCCGTGGCTAAGTAATGTCGTGACTATAGATATTTGTTAGGGCCACTATGGTTGGTACAACTGTGGTCATAGTTCGTACCATGGTTTGGCCAGTTGGAAGTGGGCCTGAGCAAATTGCCATATCTATTTATGGTCTGGTCACTCCCTCATTTTTCATGCGAAGAATATTTTTCTGCTCTCTCTTCATCGGATTTCACCACTTAGTGCGAATCCAATAGTTTTAAAATTCTATAAATTGCCCTTCTTCTTCCCTTCTTCTCCACACTTCTATTTCTTCTATTTTTCAAAGGTTTAGAAAGAGATAGAGAGAGAGATAGTAAATTAGTGAGAGAAGAAGAGAAAGAGGGAAAAACAGTGAAGAAGAAACATCAAAGTTTTAGTAAGGAATCTAGTATTACTTTTAACATCTTAAGGAGTATTTTTAGATAAGCAAATTTAATGTGAATGTTATTTTGCCTGTTTTGTATGCCTTTGCATTCAAATGAGTTGAATTATTCTAGGTTTCAAGCATGATATGTGAATTATAGATACTTAATGAATTTACATGTAATAAATGTAATATCTAATCTATAATAACAAAAGTAAAAAGAAAAGGAAAAGACAAAAGTTGAATGAAGCCTGTATGATCGAAAGTGTATTTGTATTGACATGCATCTTGCATCAAGTTTCTCATTAGGCTTTTTATCTCTGAGGAGTATCTATTCTCCTTGCCCTTCAGAGCATCTGTTTCTCCCTCCCCTATTTGGTCTGGAAAGACATAAGAGGACCGCTCCTAGCGGATGACGACTTACTCTCTAACGAGAGTGGTATCGCACTATCTGTAGGGATCACCCGTGGGTAAGTACTGTCATGACTATTGATATCTGTTAGGGCCACTATACTTAGTACGACCGTGTCCATCAATTGTACCATAGTTTGGCCAGCTGAAAGTGGGTATGAGTAAATTGTCGTATCTGTATCTGATCTAGTCACTCCACTTGGGTAGTTGAAAATCTGTATCTGCCTTTAGAGATGGAAGTTTTTAACGACTTTGGAAAGCATGACATGAAAAATCTGTGCATTTCATGATTTATTTGATTTTCTCTATTATCTGGCATGATGTATATTTGATTTTCTGTGCTAACGTACCATTTTTGTATTTAAATAAATAGTTTTCATAATGGTGAGTTAGGTAAACAAGGAAGCTAAACGGTAAGATAAAATAATAAAATTTTGAAATCTTACGATGTTAATGTAATATTGTTTTCCTTAATGAGCATATGGAACTCACTCTTTCCATGCCCCCCCAGATGAGGAATAAAATGAGGAACCGTAGGCAGACCTATCCTTAGAAGTCTATGAGGATTCCGTGGATCCACAAGTCTGAGTGCATGACTGTTCTTGCACTCTGATGAACCCAGTAGCATAGTAAAAGAATTGGCTCTTATGTTTTATATTTTGTAGCCACTTCTGGTCTCAATTTATGTATGTATTTAGAACATTATATATATTTGTAAGGAATTTGTTATGGTTTGATTTCGCCGCATAAATTTTATCATGCACTTGTTATTCTGAATCTGTATCTAACACCTATGTGCCTTAATTAGAACTTGAGATGTCACAGCCATAAACTATAACGCATGAAAAACTTTTTTTCCAAAGCAACTAGGGAAAGATTTGTAATGTGACAATACATGATTTATATTCTACGACCATACTTAAGACTAATAACTTTAGACCTTTGAAAACTAAAGGTATGATACTTACCCTTCAAAAGATTAAAACAATTAAAGTGAAGTCGACCTTAGCAAGATCGTGAATTAACTCCTCTATCAAAGAATTTTAAAGATTTTTAGAAAATATTAACTATGGAATCTTTAGAACAACCTTAACCCTCATATTAATTAGAATTTTTTTGGAAAAAATAAGACATTGGTAGCCCAAGGTAACTCCTCTAGTCTGGAAACATATGTCTAACTCCTACCAACATCCCAAAGTTAAACCTCGGGGCAGACACAAATAAAACAAAATAGAGCTGGTGACACAAAAAGGACCAAGAAGTAACCTTAATCAAATCTCTGCCAATGTCATAAAATGAATTTACGTTCAGTGTGGACTCCATGTAAATGCAATTTGGAGGATCAATTTCTTTTAAAGGGGGAGGGAGATAATTGTACCACTCCAGAAGTCAAATGACAAGCCTCAAGATATTTTATGAGTAAAAAGAAAAGAAGGAAGAAACATGTATAATTTTTGTGGAAACTAATGAAAATAAATTCCTGAATTGTCCTAAAGTAGGGCCTGAGGTATAAGAATGGTGAAAAATTAATTTTTTTAAAAAATATTAATTTAAATTAACATTATATTAATCTCATTTAACCCCGAAAACAAAAATTTCTTGGAAAATAATTTTAGAGACTCAAAAGAACTAAGAAAACTACAATTAGTGTATGGAGAAAAATAATAAATTTTTTGGGATTGGGGGAAATTAAAATTAAAAACAAGGAAAAGAGATGAAAAATTTAAATACTACAAAATCAAGAGAAATCAATTAAAAATAATAATGGGACCTGATTGTATGATTTTTAAAAGTGAGCAGAACCTAGAAAAAAACTAAAAGAAATTAGGGAGCAATAAAGAAAGGCAAATGGTTGGTTGGGATCTACCACGAAGAAAGATCCAATGATCCTGAAGAAGTCAACGATAACCTAGAGAAATGGGATCGAATGGTCCTTATTTCAAACTGAAGACACCAAACGACCAAGATTGTTCAAATTACTTAGCAATCCAGATCACACAAGAGAGAGAGAGATCTGACAGGTTCGTGATAGGATATTTAAAATAAATGTAAGGTGTTTCCTCTTTTAGATGAGAAGATTTTAAACAAACGAGGGGAGGAGGAGAAAAGATGACCAAAAGCAAGGCAAGGAGTAGGAGAGAAGGAGATAGAGAGAGATCACATACATAAGAGAGACAAAAATGGTGTTAGAAAAAGAGAGAAAGGCTGAGACAATCAAAGAAAAGGACTAGGAAGAATTTGAATCCAAGCACCCTTTCGAGTCGCGAGAGATAGAACCCAAATTGGATCTCATCTTCTAAGGAGGAAATGGACAACTTGGTTATTGTGAACTTGAGAGAGCTAGCCAAGTTGGATTCCACAGTGGGTAAGAAGAGTGCTATTTTGACGCGAGCAGCATCAAAATAAAAATTCCTTGATCATGAATCCACTATACACTAGCATGCAAAAACTTAATTCCTAAATAAACCCTCTTTACTTGAATCACAATAAGCAATTTGAAGGCAACTCAAAGTAATTGAAAAAATAAAAAAGAATAGAAAAGACTCCATGGTTTACCCGATAAGTCGATTCAGATTCCCCAACTCAATAAGATGGTTGAAATAACCTCCTTTGAAGAACACTCACTCCCAAAATTAACAAAGCTAATTTAGGTACAAAACTGAATAATTTTATTGATAAACTAAATTATGAATTACAACATGAAGTGAGGCCTTTATATAGGCTTTCACTTGGATAGTTCTAAATAAATATAATTACTTGTATTTAATTGAAACTCTAATCAAAATCTTAACTTAACTTAATATGAAATTTAAAAATAATTAATAAAATAATAGGTTATCCTAATCTCAAACTTGAAATAGTAATTTTAGATAGTTAATTAAGTAATAAAATATTAAAAATAGATTGTAATACTCAGCTAGTGCACAACTGGTACAAAGAAAAGAAAAAAAATAAAAAATATATATACAACTAATTATAATTAAAAAGAAAAGAGAAAATAAAAAAAAGGAGAAGAGCCTAAAGGCACACGCCTCTAAAAGAAGAAAAAAAAACAAAATATGTGGAATATATATATATATAATGTATATGTATATATACAATTAAATATAAAAAAAAAGAAAGCAAATAAGACATGTGGGATGCATATATATATATATATGTGTATATATATAATTAAATAAAGATAAATAAAAGAAAAAAATGAAAAAAATGATGTAGTGAGCAGGAGAATAAGACCCAAGCAGCAAATATATATGTATATATATATATGTATATGTATATATATGTAATTAAATAATAAGAAAAGAAAGAAAAAAAGAAAAGAAAAAAAGAGAGGAGAGAGCGAGGAGAGAGGTGCGACTGTGAAAAGGGAAAAAGGGTCGAACAGCATCGACGGGAAAAAGAGAGGGTTCGCATGGTGTTGTGCGATGCTATAGCCAAAAGAGAAAGAAAAAGGTGGAGGGTCGCACGATTTGTGCGATCATGTGACTAGAAGAAGAAGGAGAAGAAGAGAGAGTAGATTCATGGTTGGGTAGAGAGAAAAAGAGAGAGAGAGAGAGAGAGAGAGAGAGAGAGAGAGAGAGACAGAGAGAGAGAGACAGAGAGAGAGAGAGAGAGAGAGAGAGAGAGACAGAGAGAGAGAGACAGAGAGAGAGAGAGAGAGAGAGAGAGAGAGAGAGAGAGAGAGAGAAGAAGAAGAAGAAGAAGAAGAAAAAAAAAAAAAGAAGAAGAAAGAAGAAAAAAAAGAAGAAAGGAAAAAGAAAAAAGAAAAAAAAAAAGAAGATGTGGGAAAGGAGAAAAAAGAATAAGAAAGGAAAAAGAGAAAGAAAAGAAAAAAAAGAGAAGAAAAGGGAAGAGAAAAGGAAGCACAACAACCAGATCTGCTGCTGGTACGCTGCCCTTGGCGACACACGTTAATCCCAATACTGGGGCATGGCATTTCCAGTGTTACGTATGTGATGTGTGGTGATGGTAGAAATTGGGACCGGATGTTCCAAGGTAAAATCCACTCCTCCTTTTGCATGTATAATTTCCAAAATTATTCATAAATTAATATGTGTATTTTTATTATAAATAAGAAAATTACCTCGATGGTATCTGGATTTTTGAGAGGATTGTAAACCGAGTCAGAAAGGATTCTAAAGCTTTTCTGATTACACTGTAGATAAGAATTATATGTATTTCGTACAGAGACATAAATTATATGTTTATGTAAATGTGCATATATATAGTACAATATGGGTAAATGTTTAAATGTATGTGTAATGTAATATAAATATAATATGTCTAATTTGTATTTTTGTGTGTTTATATAGTATATATATATACGTTGTTATGCATGTGTGTGTATATATATAAAAATATACGATGAATGAGATATGAATTGATAAGGACATAACTGATAAGAATAGAATTGATAAAAACAAATACATGAATAATTATATTTGGTGTGCTGTGTGTGATTGTGTATACATTTTTAAGTATGAATGCATGTATATGTATCGGTAGAGATTGTTTATGTGTGAATATAAATATATATTCTGTGCGCGACATGTAGTAAGGATGCATGTCTACATTATAATATGTGTGTGTATTGATATATGTGTAAACATGTTATGCATGTGAATATGTAATATGTGTGTATGAACGGTGTCTATATTTGTGTTTAATTATGCATAAAAATTAAGATCTTAAGTATGAAATAAGTGAATTAAAAATGAGAGAGATTTGAAAAGAGTATAGAGTGTAAGGACCTTGAGTATGTTACTCGTTTAATTTGAATTGAGGAGGGGATGGTGCGTGTGTGGCTGAAGTTCAACGGGTGTGGTGAATCTGCTCATAGATTGTTATTTGAAACCTAGTCCAGACATGGATAGGTATTTGCGAGCGTGTGGGTCACCTAGCAAATGTAACTACTGTGGCCAATATGAGATTGTGTGTCTTATCCATGTGATAAGGGGACTCTTTTCACCTCTCCTCGATGATGATATAAACAACACCACATGATGAAACATTAGATGTGATATTCTGAGTATATTGTAATATTTTGAGTGTAGATATGATATCTGAGTGGATGTGTGATATTCAAGTAGAGAAATATTATGAAGAAAGAATGTGAATAATAAGGAAAGAATGATTTGAATTAATTATAAGATTTCAGAAATAATCTATAGGAATAAGAGTATAACATAAAAAAAAGATTAAGATAAGTTTTTGTTGATTTTTTGTTTTGTATTTATTTATGATGTTTTGATTGATATTTTTCTGCATTATAAAATGTCATTATATCTTGCATTTTACGTGAATGTGTGTATGTAAGCCTCCATTATAGAATCATTTTTCCTGCTGAACTTGTGAAGCTCATCCCAATTCATTCCCACCTAGGTAAGAGGAGATGAAAAATAAGTCCAAGATCAATAGAAGATGGTGAAGAAAATTTTATTACTTTTTATTTTAAAATTATAAATTAATTTAAATACATCAATTATTTGTAAACAAATAATTATTCTATCCCAAGGGATGTGTGTTAAAATATATTTTTGTTAAGTATTTAATATTTATCGATTCCACTAGCTAAAAATATTTTATAAACTTCTCTACCCACCGATATTAGGATTTGGGTTGGTACACAAATAATCTTCCTCTCCTTGGCCAATTAGACTAGAATTGTTCCTTCAGTCTAATTCTTCTTACTATTGCAATTTATCCATAAAAAGCATGTGTAAAATAAGGGAAAAATATAGGACTCAACTCGCACGACAAGCCTCCGAGATTATCTTATCGCAGGTTGTAACGCACTAGGATTCTTCTTATTGATCTTTTCTCCAATAAAGTCATTGAGAGTGAATATTGACCTGTAAAAAAGATTAAAATAACAAGATAACAATTTGAAAGGAGATTCCTTATGTGGGTGAGCCTCTCTCGGATAGGTAGGAGTCTTCTTCATGCATGATTGTTTTCCCAAATGACTCTTCATGTTGTAGAACTCTTATTTCCATCAATCTTCATCCTCTTCTCATCTAGATCTTCCTTATTGCAAGTTGAAGACTAAAACAAGTCAAATATTCACTTAGAAAAGGAGTACGAATCAGTGAGGATGATCCTCACACATGGGAGCTTCTTGTATGCGCGAGCTCCCTTTCTCGCACTTGTACATTCCCGCACATGCACGTAAGGCTGCATGCTTACATGACCTCCCTTGGCCGAAAGGCTTGGGCTTGTTTCCCTTTGGGCCTTTAAAGGCTAACACTCCTTGGGCCCTCTCATGAGCTCACGGTTTGGGCCTTTAAGAAACCCCTTAGTTTGGGCTCTATGGATCAAGACCAAGAACCCCATTATCTTATTTAAGCTCTCCTAGAGTGAATCACCATGGGCCTTTTTGGATAGAGTTGGGGCTAAACCCAAAATAGAATTCTTGGTTGGGCTATACTCCATCTTCCTTTGGGCCTTAAATATGCGGGAAGCCTTGTCGAGACAAACTTGCTCTTTCCCGTAGGTGAAGTCCTTTCTGCATGTGCGTATTGTGCAGGCTGCCATGGATGTCTATGCATGATGTATCAATTGTGTATGTGCATGCAACGTGACATGGTACTTGCTAGCTGTACCTTGCTCGTGCTTTGCCTGTTCACCTAGGTGATAATCCCATAAAAATCCTAAGCTCCGCGGGATTCTGCTTTCATATGGGATTTTCTTTTCTTGCTTAAATGAGGCCTATCCAGTATCACATAATCTCCTCATTCTTGAAAAAGATTCGTCCTCGAATCTAACTCCTTATCATTAATGGAAATTAGTGACAGCAACGAAGCTAGAAATAGGTGAAAAGAATTTGGTTGGTACTAGGGAATACTGAAGCACATCCTCATATAGAATTGTGCTAATATTTCAATCTTTGGACCCATCTTTCCCTCACACTTCACTCATGTTCACAACACTCACACTTCACTTATTTTCTAAAGTGCACACACGAATAAAGAGATGTGATGCTTTACATAATGCTTATGGATGCAATATGAAGCAATGGTTTTTGCACACCTTTATAGGTGGTTAATCTTCTTTGCTTGTGCAATGCAAAAACAAAAGTTTTCCCGCACACCTGGTATGTGAAGTAATCTTTCTTTGAAACTCAAAGGTTTTCGCCACACTAGTAGACAATTAATCTTCTTTTGTTTGTAAAAACAATAGAATGATTGACGAATTGCCTTATGATGTGTACTCTGTTTCTTTGGTTTTACATTTTTTATTTTTTTGACTAATTGGATGAACAAACTTCCACTTAAAAGAACAAATTGGATAAGGTTAAGTGGGATGCAACACAACGAATTAGTAATTAGGTGTTTGATTGCTAATTATGTAAGAACACTGTGCAAAGTAATTAAAGATAATATACTCAATAAGTGTCTAAACTCTGATACCAAATGATACGAATAGTTCCAGAATCTAAAACACCTAGATCATGAACCCATTATGCACTAGTATGTAGAAACTTATTTCCTTAATAAACCCTCCCTACTTGAATCAAAATCAGCAATTTAAAGGCAACTCAAGGTAAATGGAAAAATAAAAAGAAATAAAAAAGATCTTACAACTTACTCGATAAGTCGATTCATGTTCTTTAACTTAACAAGATGGTTGAAACAACCTCTCTTGAAGAACACTCACACTTAAATTAGCAAAGCTAATTTAGGAACAAAACTAAATAATTTTATTGATCAGTTGAATTGTGAATTATAATATAAGGTGAGACTTTTATATAGGCTTTGACAGAGATAGTTCTAAACAAATACAATCACTTGTATTTAATTGAAACTCTACCCAAAATCTGGACTTAACTTAATCTAATACTTAAAAAAATAATTAATAAAATAATAGACTATCCTAATCTCAAACTTGAAATAATAATTTTAAATGCTTAATTAAGTAATAAAATATTAAAGATAAATAATCTTCCTCTCCTTGGCCAATTGGACTCGAATCATTCCATGAGTGTAATTCTTCTTCCTATTGTAATTTATCCATAAAAAACATGTGAAAAATAAGGGAAAAAGTGCCCTTGTTTTGGTGAGACTCAACTTGCGCTGCAAGCCTTTAGGATTATCTTGTCGCAGGTTATAATGCACTAGGATTCTTCCTCTTGATCTTTTCTCCATGTAAAGTCCTTGTGGGTGTGAGTCTCTCCTGTATGGGTAGGAGTCTTCCTCTTGCAGGATTGCTTTTATAACACCCCAAATCTTTGTGTTTTAGCGAGTGGTCAAAATTCTATTAATTTGGGCCTATTGGCCATTTTAAATTTATATCAGTAATTAATTTCTTTATATTTTAAATTATTAATATTTCTATATTTTAATTTTTACTATGTTTTTTTTATTAAATTTGATACTTGTTTATTTAAAATATTTAAAATTGATTTATCTTTAATTTGTAGTTATGAATTTTTAAAAAGATAAAATAAAATAAAATAAAATAAGGGGTGAAAAAGAGAGAAAAGAAAGAAAAGAAAGGAAAAGCGAAAAGAGGAGAAGCCCTATATCTGCCCCCATGCCTTGCGGGTCCCATGGTCACCCACTCCTCACCCACTTCTCAATCACCCACTTGGATTTAAAGGCTCTTTTTTCCTCATCTTCCCACACTTCATTTATTCTTCCATTTTTACTCTTTAGAGAGAGATTTTAGAGCAAGAAAGAGGAAATTTTAGAGAGAGAAAGAAAAAAGAAAAAAGGAGAAAAAGTAGGAGTTTATGGAGCTTGACTAAGGAGTGCTTAAATTTCTTTTGTCCCATTCCAAAAGACTAAATCGACTTGGTTTCAGTAAGAGATTCTTCAGTATTTTCATCTACATTTTTAAATGCTCTTCTTAATTAATTAATTTGGTAAAATTGGATATTTGTTGAAATGAATTTTTATGCTTGTTTGGTGATTTATTTTTGATAATCATTCATGATAAATGTGTGATAAAGACTATTTGAGATACATGTGGGATTGACCATTTGTCTTATTATTGGTAATTCTGCAAGTAGAATTTTTTTTTATTTCAGACCTAATTGAGGAGGTAGAAGCAATTGCCGAGTGTAGCCAATCTTAGCAAGACCTTCGATGGACCCCATTACCGAAGGATTCTAATAAATCTTGATAATAAGGAATTTTATTCTTAGACTCTCCAGAGAAACTCGATCAATGGTTGAGATTTTGGGTGTCACCTAGAGTTTGACAAGTTGTGAGGGTAATATAGTAACTTTGTGGAAGGACTATGTAAAATAAAATGGAGAGTTTTAGAATATATTATAGTCAACCACTTAAGTTTTGAATCTATGAGACTCGAATACAAGTTCTTAGTGAATGAACCTTAGTTTTGGAGTACTTAGAAGGAAAGTAACTAACGTAGGAGGCAAAAAAGAGATGACCCACTTTGGAAGCATCCTCATTTTCTCATTCAGGAAAGACTGTAAATTTTCCTAAGCATTAAAACAATATGTTCGAAATCTACTCAACCATGCTTCGTAAACATATATATATATAATAATAATAATAAAGAAAGAATGCAATCTTAGATCCATTATCCAAAAAGATCAACAATAAGGATAACACAAACCGACCTCCCTAAAAATAAAGTTTCTAAAACACAAGTACTACTATTAACAAATTCAATGATGTGAATTAATCCAACCAAACCTTCAGCAGTCATTAGCCATAGCGATTTATTCCCAACTCATAATCGAACTTCTAAAGAAATAAGACTACCTGACTAGGATTCTCTACAAAAACACCTTACTCCTCTTAAATTAATACTTAATGAGAGTATTTCTGGCAACATTTTCTAATAATAAGGCCTTTGGTGTGACAACCCATGCATATCTTTTTTTTACTCCCAAGTTGGAATGTAAAAGTACGTGTTATACAAATAAATCAAGACGGATCCTTTAGGTAGACCCAATCAAAACTAAGACACAATCACCATTAAATACATAAGGAATGCTTCTTTAAATTGACCAGCACAAAATAATAATATGACAAACTCACGAATTCCATCTTTGGGCCTTACCTAAGGATAAGTCACTTGAAGCCATGGGAGGCGAAGGATGTAGTACCTAGCCCTAAAAAGATTAAAATAGGTAGAGAATATAATCAACCTTAATCAGGTTATTATTTGACCATTTGATGAAGGAATCCCAACAATCATCAATAAGAAGTATAAATCCGTAAGAATTACTAATATAGATATATTGTGTCAAGTCCATAAATAATTCCTTGAGGTCAGAAAACTACCACACCAAACATGATTCCGAATTCCAAATATTAAAGACAACGCATATATTTGTGTAATTAAAAAGTATAAAAGGAACGTATTTCACGTAATCCGTACTAATTCTCAAAGGTTAGAGAGTAAATGAAATAATTTGGATGCATGAATTCCAGAAGACACCTCCTGTCAATTATACCTTAGGTGTGTTAGAAAAGAAGAAATGCAGGACCAATTTCCAGAATTGTTTTACCATCTTTCCATCAAGCATTCATAATACCCATTGCACGCAAAAAAAATAAGAAAAATGAAATCATTTAAACATAAGAAAACTAGCATCATCAAACATTTGTCAAGCACATATGCACACTGCAATACCCAAACCAACATGCATGCATCTCAATTTTTAGATAGTTTTATAAGCGTAAAAAGAGCATTAGAAGGTTAAGAATAATTCCAAACCCCTTACCTTTTGCTATGAAACTCTCGAGTTCCATAGAAAATAAAGTTACTTGTAGTTTGTAAGAGAAGGAAGGCTCGTTGCAGCAACCTGTGGATTTTCAAAAGGTGTTCTGAAATTTTGAGGAAACGAAGAGCTTAAGGGTGAGCTCTTGTCACCTTAAGTAAAGAAGGGAAATCAGGAAAAAGAAATGGGAAGCTTACCATGCAACTAAAGGAGGATGGCACGACGACTTCACATCGGGGGAGGAAAATTTCTAAGGTTTCTTCTGTTCGTAGTCATACTTCTCTCTCTAGCCTCTTCATCTCTCGACCAAGTGAAGAAGAAGAAATAAGAAGAAAATGGAAGAGAAAGAGTATAAGTCAGCTTTAAATAGCCAAGGAAGGACGCATGGTGTGACATCCCAAATACTAATTAAGGTATAAGGGTGAGATATACAGAAGTAGATTATGAGTGCATGATAAATAATTGTATGCAGCAAAACAAATTATTACAAATCTCTTATCAAAATATATATGAATTCCAATTACACATATATAACTGAGGCTAGAAGTGACAACAAAATACAAAATATCATAATACAAAAAGGACCACTTTTTTCATTACGTGAATGGACTCATCACAGTGCAAGACAAGTCATACACTCAAAGTTTATGGATCCGCGGGATCTTTATAGACTTTAAGGAGCAGGTCAGTGATCGGTTCCTCATTATCTTCCTCATCATATGGGCATGGAAAAGGGTGAGTTCTATATACTCAATAAGGAAAACAGTATTTAAATAATATCATAAGATTTTAAAGGTGAATAATTATGTCATCAACACTTACTATCGGGGTCACATTAGGCTTTTTTCTTACTTTATGAAAATAATTTGTTTATTAAAGAAAATATCAAATCCATCATATCATAGTCACAAGAATCAAATCAATCATGCTGGTAATAGAGAAAATCAAATAAATCATGAATGTTTAGATTTTCATGTCATACTTCACTAAGTTATTCCAATTTCCATCTATTAAGGATAAATACGGATTTTCAACTATACATGTGGAATGACCAGATCAGATATATAATGAAAATTTACTCACGACACATTTTCATCTTGCCAAACCATGGTATATGACCGTGACCTTACCAGTACACAGACGCTCGCGCAGGCAGCTTCCCTTCCCAGCGGGATTTTTTCCCAAAATTTCTCTCGTTTTTCCGTTTTCTTGAAATTTCATTTTTTTGTACTGAAATAAAATAAAATAAAATAAATACAATATTAAAATTAAATATAATTAATTTAAAATTTAACAAAATTAAAATAATTAAAAATCAGCAAAATTCATAAATTACGATAATAATTTTCAGAGTAAATTAAATGAGTTCAATGTGGCCTAGAGACCCGAATAAATAGGATTTTTTTCAATTAATTAAGCATAGCGATAGAAGGAGGGTCACATCTATGATGCGACATGTAACACTGTTCCTTCACGTGTAGTGCCGAAGGCAGGTGGCATCACGAGCTCACGGGTATTCTTGCAGGCTGTCTTCCCATGAGGCTTGCCCCTAGGGCTTCCCTCATTTTTTTTTTGGCTAAAATAATTATTTAAATAATTCTTTATAATATTTTAAAGTGCCAAACTAAAATTAAAATTTGGAAATACAACATAGGTTCAAGGGTGTCATATCCTCCCCTCCTTACAAAAATTTTGTCCTCCAAATTTAAAACAGATCGGGATGTTTATCACGCATTTCATCTTTGACTTCCCAAGTAGCTTACTCAGGAGAGTGGTATCACCACATCACCTTGACCATGTGAATTCTCTTTTTCCTCATGATCTTTTCCTCTTGATCAAGGATCTCAACAGGATACTCCGTGTAAGACATGTCTAAGCGGACTAGGAGTCCTTGATTCAGAATAATGTGAAGGATCATGGTGACACTTCTTCAGCATTGAGACATGAAAGACATCATGTAGACCTATAAATTCTGGTGGTAAAGCAATATGGTAAAGCACTGGGCCAACATGATCTAGTATCTCAAAAGGTCCTACAACATGAGGACTTATTTTTTCTTTCTTCCCACACTGCATTCTTCCCTTGTATGAAAAGATCTTAAGAAAAACACGATCACCCACAGCAAATTCCAAATCCTTCCTTTAATTATCAAAATTGCTCTTCTATTGACTCTAAACAGTGACGAGATTCTTGTGAATGGTGATAATCTTGTCAATTGTCTCCTAAATGAGATATGTTCCTAGGAGATGTCTGTTTCTGACTTCATTCCAACAAATAGGGGATCGATATGGCCTACCATAGAGGACTTTATATGGAGTCATGCTAATATTAGAGTGATAGCTGTTGTTATAAGCAAATTCTGTTAGGGGTAGATGTTGGTCCTAACTGCCACAAAAATCCAGTACACAGGCATATAGCATGTCCTCTAATATATGACTGGTTCGTTCAAACTGACCAACAGTTTGTTGATGGTATGCAGTGCTGAAGTAAAGATTAGAGGCAAGAGCTTCTTAGAAGCTTCCCTAAAACTAAGAGTTAAAATGAGGATTCCTGTCAGACACCACGGAAACTGGCTCGCCATAGAGCTTAACAATCTCCTTAATGTATAATCTAGCCAACTTACTAATGGAATCAATACTCTTGATTGCAAGGAAGTGAACTGATTTGTTCAATCTATCAACAATGACCTAGATCGCATTACGATATGAACTAGTTCTTAGTAGTCCCATGACAAAGTTCGTAGTCACATGCTCTCATTTCCACTTTAGGATGGGAAGACATTATATAAGACCACTGTGTCTATGATGTTTTACCTTGACTTGTTGGCAAGTGAGGCATTTGAAGATAAAGTTAACTATATCACTCTTCATACCCGACCACCAAAAACGACACTTCAAGTCTCGATACATCTTCGTGCTTCCTGGATGGATAGCCAACTTAGATGCATGGACTTCCTTTAAAACATCCAATCGGAGTTCGAGGTCATTAGACACCCACAATCGATCTCATAACCTAAAGTCCCCATCATCAGATATTTTAAAGTTACGCAATTCCTCTTATTCCTTCTCTTTTAACTTCGCTATCTCGGGATCTATAATTTGGGCTTCCTAATTCTCTGGATAAGAATGAGCTAGATTCGAATTTAGGCAAGATAAGTGCCCTCACCATAATGGTTCAGTTAGAGATCTTAGATTATCTCGAGCATTGTCTACTTAAAAACCAAAAACCATCATCTGGGTCGATAATGTTGAGTTCTTTCTGCTAAGAACACTAGCGACTACATTATCCTTATCGAGATGGTATAGGATTTTATAGTCGTAGTCCATCAAGAGGTCCATCCAATGCCTCTATCTCATGTTTAGTTCTTTTTGGGAGAATAGGTATTTTAAACTCTTATAATTGATGTAGACCTCAAAAGTTTGACCATACAAATAGTGACACCATATCTTGAGGGTAAAGACTACGACTGCAAGCTCAAGGTTGTGAGTGGTGTAATTCCATTCATGTGGCTTTAGCTATCTGGAACCATAAGCTACTACCTGACCATATTGCATGAGCACAAATCTCAGACCAACGTGAGATACATCACATTAAACTTGAAATCGACTGGTATTATCAAGAAGAACCAATATTAGAGTAGTGGTTAGTCGACGCTTGAGTTTGACAAAACTTTCCTCACAATTAGGGTCCTAATAAAAAATAACATTCTTCCTGGTGAGGTGAGTCAAAGAAGCGGCAATGCGGGAAAAGCCTCCAATGAAGGGGTGATAATATCCAACTAAGCCCAAAAAGCTACAAACTTGAAAGACATTTGTTGGCTAATTCCAATTAATTACCACGTCAACTTTCAAGGGGTCCACAGAAACACCATCACCAGAAACAACATGGCCAAGAAAAGAGATCCAGTCCAACTAGAAGGAGCACTTGCTAAACTTGGCATACAGTTTATGTCGTCTAAGTGTTCTTAGAACCTAAGTCAGGTGGACAACATGCTCTTGATGGTCCTTAGAATATAGTAGGATGTTATCGATGAAAACAATGACGTATTGATCCTGTGCAGGCTGAAAAATCCAGTTCATAAGGTCCATGAACACTGCAAGAGTATTGGTTAACCTGAAGGGCATGACCTTGAATTTGAAGTGGCCATACCTACAACGAAATACTGTCTTGAGAATATCTTTGACTTTAACCGTCAACTGGTGATAGATCAATTTGAGATCAATCTTGGAGAAGACTGATGCACCCTATAGCTAGTCAAACATATTGTCAATGCGAGAAAATAGATACTTGTTCTTGATTGTTACTTGGCTAGCCTTCCTGTAATCAATAAAAAATGGGAGGGTTCCATCATTGTTCTTGGCAAATAAGACTAGAGCACCCTATGGGGAATTACTTGGTCTTTTACATCTCTTTTCTCGTAATGCAACAATCTGATTACCCAACTCTCAAAGTTAATATGTGGCTTTAGAGATGGGTTATGTCCATCTTCGGCCTAGGTGGTAGACCTAGAACCTCAACAGGAAAAATGTCAAGGAAGTTGCAGATAATTGGAATTTTTATAGAGTTATCAGAGTCCATTTGTCTAAACATCAAAGATGTTAGAAAAAGACAGGTAGTTTTATTTTATATTTTTTTTCATGCATATAAACTCGAGGATTGTCAAACACAGTTAATTGAAAACATTAAATTTTATTTACAAAATATATGTTTATACAAAATAAAATTTCCCATTATCTTGTGTCCTAAGAATGTTTCTTCTCGGGGGGATGAAGGGTTACAGTTTTATCATAACAATCAATAATGGCATGGTAAGCATCCAGCCTATTCATAACCAAAATCACATTAAAACCAGAAAAGTCTAAGAGTATAAGGTTTATAGTCAACTCTTTACTCGAAACTTTCACCTTATAAGCCTTATAGACTACATGGGCTTCTAAAAGTCCTTTAGACGATGTCTCTACAACTAAGGTTTATCTTAAAGGTTGAAGCTCAACTATCAAATTCTTAGCAAATTCACAAGATACAAAGGAGTAAATGGCACCAGTATCAATCAAAGCACGAGTAGTAAAATTATGAATAGAAAGCTTACCTTGACTGATAGTCGGTGTCACTATAACACTAGCCTCGTCGAGGTGGAAGACCTTTCCTTTAGCAATAGGTCTTGCAACATCCCTAGGCTTTTGAAGACAGTCTTTCATAAAATGTTGTGTACTACCGTAATTGTAGCAAACATTGTTCAACTTACAACAGGGTTACTTACCATGGTTTCAACCACATTGTTGACATGCCTAAGCATATTAAAGGGGATTACCAGGAGGTAGAAGTGGGCAAACAATTACGATAGGAGCCGTTTTGGTTCACTTGTCAACATAACCCCGGTCAATATGTTTTCTCTTATGTTGATGTTGTGCCCTGATATTATTAATGTGTTGATAACAAGTAACAAGAAGTTCCTTGGCCAAATGAGCATGTTCGAGGACTTCAACGTAGGTGTTAGGCTTCATCATGGCCACTCGATCAAAGATATTGACCCTTAAACCCTTAAGAAACTTCTAGACCTTACTATTCTCTATGGCTATGCTCTGGGGTGAACCTAGACAACTGAATAAATTCGGTGACGTACTAACTCATAGTCATGCTTCCCTGTCACAGGTCCTAAAATTCTTTTTCTTTCTTCTTTCGAATATAAACTGGAAAGAAACTCTTGAGAAAGGCATCAATAAATTGGTCTCAAGTAGTTGGAGTAGGCAGGGTGCCTTTCTTGAGATGCCACCAGTGCTCGGCCTCTCTGAAGAATATTAAGGCTGCAAGGGGAAATTTTTGCTCTTCAGCTCAAGAACGGAGAAAAGCTCTATTTGCATGATCTATGCTTTTGTGACCATGGGGTGTGGTCCATAATCAAAATGAGGGTTCAAATTTTGAAATTCTAGGATATTGTGCAAAATAGCACGATCAATGTGACGGTGGTTATTTGCAGGATGAGACTGGCCAGCTTTATGGACAAAGTTATGGCCCAGAGCAATGGTCAAACCCTGAATTACCCAAAAAACTCTGTGAACTTTGCCCAGGTTGGGGCATTCAAAGCACTAAGTCTTTCTACTAACAGTCTCCATCGAGTCATATTTGCCTATAAAAGGGAGAAAGGTTTTGTACAATTGTTGATCACTAAGGTCCAAAGGATATTATTGCTCTAAGAAATATCTAGATTTTTAAACTTAAATCCTAGGTCTTAGTGTAAGGGATGCCCAGAAATCTTGCTTTGATACCACCTGTGACATCCCCGTACCTAGTGGGGTAATGGTGTTCGATGATAGAATAAATATGGGTGCATAAAAGAATTATACAATGTAAGTAATATTCATCCCTTACAAAATATGATGTTAATACACATATGAGGCTAAGTAGTTGGCTAACAAAATATATACAAAAATTGTTCTAGTCATTTCTTTCATTAGAAAAATGTAGGTTCATCATAGTATAATTATCCACATACACTCAAGTTTTCCACTACTGGTCCACAAACGGATCCAAACAAGCTTTAAGGCTTGGGGAACGATTCTTCACTTTCCTCATCATCTGGGGGAAAATGAATTGGGATGAGTTTCATAAAACTCAGCAAGAGAAATAGTATTTAAACTACACTAGTAACATTTTAAAAGTTGTTTATTTCAAGAAATGTGTCATACCTTTATAATCAGTGGAGCTTACCGCCAGATACCGTTACAGATTAGATTCATTTAAAATATAATCGAAAATGTTGTACTTTTAATTAACTGAAATACATTTTGAAATATCAATTTTCAAACATAAGCAATAAAATAGAATAGTGAGAAGCATATTTGAAACTAGTAGAACCATCTAAAGTATAGCATGATGAGAAAGAATTGTGCGAAACATAATAGTCTTAACTAGACAGTCAAAATATTTGGTTTAGTTATAGTGTTTTATAGATATTCGCGTTAAGCCGTTTTGACCTATATCAATAGAGGGCAGAGGGGATCCCCGATTGTTACTATGAATGGGAAATAGATAAGCTCGATATACGGTAGTACAGTTAGCAACTATGACCACGATAATATCGTTATTGTGACCCCTACAATTAGTCGTGATTGGCTCTTATCAGTAAAAAGGTAAGTATCATTCATAAAGAGTGGTTCACCAACAATCGGTAGCAGTCATATTCAGTCACCCTCGATGATAAAGGTCAAATAGATTTGAGTCTTTTCAGTTTTTCTTAACAGTTACAGAATCATTGTCAAATTCACAATCCCTAACATTTATTTCGACCCATTGGGTCCATTAAATGGTTCTTAAAAACCATCGTTTACTCGAGTTGTAAACTATCCTGAATCTCAATTGATTGGGTCACTATGGCCCAAAAAATTAAACTGATAGCCAATAAGGCCCATTAACCAAATCGGACTAAGTAGGGGTCATTTGACCAACACGACCCAATAAGGGCCAAAACTACCTAACCTGAACATGGTCCACTAGACTTAACCCAAACCCGATGGGAGTCCATTGAACCTAACACAGAGCTGATGGGGCTCCACTAAGCCTCTTGGCCTAATGAGGCCTCACCCTAGCCTGATCCACTCGAGCTTATAACCTCAACCCACAAAGGCCTTCTAACCTGGTCCATGAGGACCTAAATACCTTTTGGCCCAAAAGGCCTACTAGCATCCTACACTAGCCAAGCCAGTAAAAAACATAACAACTCACCTCACCCACGGTCCAATGAGGACCTCGCACTCACTCCGCCTATGAATGCCTGACTATCGGTTCACTCATTCGACTCGAAGAGAGCCTCACCTCAACCCAATCTATAAGGGCTCAAACACTTACCTTACTCGAACCCATTGAGCGTCCAACAACCAAACCCGAACCATGGACTGGTAATGATTCTCTCGTTTGGTCCTGAGCCCAAAATAGGGGACCTTAAACCTAGTTGGGCTCTCGGGTTTCCTCTTGGGCTGAGGCCTAATTTGGCAAATCCTCTCAGCTTTAACCATATGGGTGAGGCTGAAAGCCTAACTTGCATGGCTAGCTCAGAACGTAGGGGTGCCAAGTCAGGTTATGAGCACCCGAATTTTGCTTTATATCAACAGTTATGTCTTGGCACCGTAGTGCCTATTGCCAAAAACTCATTCAACACTCCCTCATAGAATCATTCCAGACCTAAACTTGTTTCCATCAAGCATTCATAATACCCATTGCGCACAAATAAATCAACAAAATGAAATCTTTTAAACATAAGAAAACCAACATCTTCAAATGTTCGTCAAGCACAAATGCAAACCATAATACCCGAACCAACGTGCATGTATCTTAAGTTTTTTATATAGTTGTGTAAGCTTAAAAAAGCATTAAAAGGGTAAGAATAAATACCAAATGCCTTACCTTTTGCTACCAAACTCTTGTGTTCCAAAAAAAAAATGAAGTCGCTTACGGTTTGAAGGAGAGGAAATGCTCGTTGCAATAACTCGTGGGTTTTAAGGTGTTCTGAAATTTTTAGTAAAATAAGAGCTTAGGGGTGAGCTCTTGGCAGCTTAAGTGAAGAAGGGAAATCAAAAAGAAGAAATGGGAAGCTTACAGTGTGACTAAAGGAGGATGGATCAACGACTTTGCATCAGAGGAAGAAAAGCTCTCAAATTTCTTCAGTTTGCAGTCGTGCTTTCTATCTCTAACTTCTCTCTCTCTCGGCCAAGTGAAGAAGAAGAAATAAGAAGAAAATGGAAGAAAAAGAGTGAAAGTAGCTTTAAATAGCAAAGGAAGGATGCATGGGATCCGTCAAATCACATGCAATGCCCTTTGGCTGTGGATCGAACCTAGCAGTCGATCGACCATTGCATCATGGCATGCATGCATGCCATGTGGCAGGTTGTGGCTGCAGGCGGACCAACATTGGTCAGGGATGGGACGTGGAGCACTATACCTCTACGTATAGTGCTACAAGCACACAGGCTCGTGGGTATTCTCACAAGTTGTCTTCCCACGAGGCTTGCCTATAGGGCTTTCCTCTTTTTAATTTTTTTGGCAAAGATAATTATTTAAATCATGCTTAATAATATTTTAAATTGCCAAACTAAAATTAAAATTTGAAAATACAACATCCAATGTTAAATAGGTTCAGGGGTGTCACACGCGCATGGTTAGAACCTATGTGCACACAAACAACATGTCACACGTTCGCCAGAGCAGCTCACATGGGTGTATCGCGCAAGAAGAAGTCGTGCATGCCAAAAGGCTTATGCACACGAGAAGAAGTCTCGCACGCCCAATGCCCTGCACATGTTTGACCAAGCTTACATGCTTGTAGGAAAGCATGCATGGGGGCGCCCACTATATAGGAGTCATGCTACCGAAAGATGTTGCTGCCAAAAAAAGAGTCTCTTTCTCATTTTCTTCGTGTGTTTTAAACCAATTTCACATGGGATAATATTCAAATTATTTTAGTATTAACTTTTTTTTAACATTTTATCATAGTTCTGTGATATCCCAAATACCTAGTGGGGTAAAAAGGAGCCTGATAATAGAACATATTCGAGTAAAAATAACAAAAATATATGCAGTGGAAAATAAAATATGAGTTTCAAATTTTACAACTAAGGCTAAGAAAATGGCTTCCAAGATACATATGTACAAAAGTTATGGAGACACTTCTTCCATTATAAGTTTGTTTCATCATAGTGCACTCATAATCCTCCTAAAGATCCGAGAAGTGATTCAAATAAGCTTCAATGGGTAACTCAACGAGTGAATCGTCGCTGCCATCATCTGAGGGGGACATGAATTGGGGTGAGTTTCAAATAACTCAGTAAGAAAAATAGTATTTAAACTACACTACTAAGGTTATCAAATGTTATTAAACTTTGAATTATAATGTATTTACAAAAATGAGTGATTTATCTTTGCAACTTGTGCGTAGTGGATTTGTTTAAGATATTAAAAAAATCTTTATCTTTCTTTTAAAATCCATTTTAAACATTGATATCATAATAAAATGTAAAGACAAAGTGTAATATAAGATAATCAAGACACAACCAGGCAGTGTAATTGAAACTAGTTGAACCAACTAAAAGCACAACAATGTTATGATAAAATAGAAAACAATATATCATACGAAACTACTAAAACATGAAATATCAAACAACTATTCTAGCCATTACATCAGATGATTAATTTTTATTTACGTCTTTTATAGATATTCGCGCAAAGCCGTTCTAACTTATATTAACTAAGGGCAGAAGGGATCCCTAAACTACTATTATGAATGGCAAACATATTCATTTCTATATCAGACATTTCATATATAAACTAATGACACAACTGTACTTCGCCCATGATCGTATTTTGCTGCTGCGGCCCCTATAAATTAGATTACAAATCCACTCTCATTAGAGGGAATGCTAGTATCATCCACAGGGAGTGGTTCACCAACATATTTAGATACAGATTCAGATGCATAAATAGAAACCCCTAAGAGATAACGGTCAAAAATATTTTCTATTCTTTCCTCTTTCTTTACTGATTTTCATTTATAATAATAACATTATTAGGACCTGGTGGGTGTATAATAACATATTCAGGCACAAAGTCATCTTTTTGAGGCAGGGCCCAACAGAATGACCCTTTCCACCATTACCAAAGGTAAGGCAAAGAGCCAAACCGATACATGCTACAAATCATCATGCGTCGAATCAATCATGTTACATGTTCATATTCATATCAGATAACAAATAAATCACATTTCAAATTCATGCATCAAGGTAATTCAAATACTCAAATTAATTATCTAGAAAATTCACTTAGAAATGTATGAGAAAATACTTAAGAAATCCCTTATTGTTAAGCTTTTCAAGATCAGTTTGCTTTTTAAGGAGGAGAAAGGAAGGTTGTTTGGTAGTGTCTTTGCGTTAAATAGCTTTTCTAATATTTATGTGAAGGAAGAGCTTGAGGGTGAGCTCTTTTAAAGTTGTAGTGTGAAAAGAAAACCAAGGAGGAAAGAAGGAGAATTACCATGTGAAGATCGAAGGCCTTTCGGTCTCTTCCCAAGACTTTCTCTCTCTTCTTAACTTTCTCTCTCTAAATTCTCTCTCTCCAAACTCTTGGTCAAGTGAAGAAGAGAAGAAAATTGAAGGAATGGGAGAAATGAGTGAATGAGAGGGTTTTAAATAGCCATGAGGGAAAATACATGCTTGCCACATGGCAGCATGCATGGTTGACATGTGGTAGCCGATGGAGGGGTACAACCGGGGACGACAACTAATGGGACGGTTATATGCGACGTGACGACTGACTGTGCAGGAAATTGATGAGACGCGTGCTGACAGTGCGCAGTCGTGCATGTGCAAGCAAATATGTGTGCAGGCATGCAGAAATGCAGGCTCGTAGGCCATTTCCGTGATTCACAGGATTTTTCCATGCTGTTTTTCATTTTTTTCAAATTACTTTCATTTTTCTTTTAATAGTTAAAATAATTTTTGACAAAATCAACAATAAATAAAATAAAATAAAATAAAATAGTTTCTATAATTTAATAAAACAAAATATTAAAAAATAAAAAAAAAACTAAGTGAAATAAATTCCAATTTCTGATAGATATTTATATTAATTGTTAAAGACCATAATGTCTGGAAAACATAGAGTTTAAAAATATCACATTTAAACGCAAAAGTTTTGGGTGTTACATTCTCTCCACCTTACAAAAAATTTTGTCCTCCAAATTTTAAAATTTTTTTTAGAAAACTTGTGATACTTGTCCCGCATTTAATCTTCCAATTCCCACGTTGTTTCGTTCAGAATGTGATGCTGCCATAACACCTTGACCATAGGAATCCTCCTGTCACATAGAACCTTCTCCATTCGATTAATGATCTTGGTAGGGTACTCTGCATAAGCCATGTCTGAACGGACAAGAGTTTGCTGATACCGGATAATGTGAGAAGGATCATGGTGATACCTTTTGAGTATGAAGACATGGAAAACATTATGTAGGCTAGCAAATTCCATGGAAAATGTAAGACGGTACACCACATGACTTATAAATTCCAAAATCTCAAAAGGCCCAACAAAATAAGGACTCAACTTCCCTTTCTTTCCAAATTGCATTCTTCTTTTGTATGGAAAGACCTTGAGAAAAACATGGTGACCAACAGCAAATTCAAAAGCTCTCATTCTCTTGTCAATATAACTCTTCTGACAGCTCTGGGTAGTAATGAGCTTTTTACAGATGACGGAAACCTTGTCAATAGTTTCTTGGACGTAATTCATTTTAGGGAGACGCCTGTTCCTAATTTCATTCCAATAGGTTTGGGATCGACAGGGCATACCATAGAGAACTTCAAATGGGGCCATATCAATGTTGGATTTATAACTATTGTTGTATCTAAGCTCAGCAAGGGGAGATGCTAATCCCAACTACCACTAAAGTCTAGTACACAGACGCGTAACATATCCTCCAGCATCTGAATGGTCTGTTTAGACTATCCATTAGTTTGTGGATGATAAGCAATGCTAAAGTACAGACTGGAACCAAGAGCTTGAAAACTTTCTCAAAAACAAGAAGTGAAACGAGGATCCTTGTCTAAAACCATAGAAGCTGGGACACCATAGAGTCAGACAATCTCCTTAACATACAATTGAGCTAACTCGCTAGTTGAGTCAGTAGTCTTGACTGCAAGGAAATGGGCAGATTTGGTCTATCTATCTACAATGACCAAATAACATTGCGATATGAACTTGTCCTTAGCAAACCCATGATGAAGTACATTGTCACATGCTCCCATTTCCATTATGGGATGGGGAGACCTTAAAAAAGGCCACTGGGCTCTGATGCTCCGCCTTGATCCTTCGGCACGGGAGACATTGGGAGACAAACTCAACAATATCTTTCTTCATATCAGGCCACAAAAAATAATGCCTTAGATCTCAGTACATCTTGGTACTTCCAGGATGGATAAACAACTTGGATGCATAGATGTAACACCCCACCCATTGTTGTGCTTAATTAATTTGAAAAACCTTATTTGTTTGGATCTTTGGCTGCATTAAAATCATTTAAATTATACCGTGTATTATTTATTATAATTCGTAAATCTGGTTGATATTTAATTATTTTTCTTTTATTTAATTTTATTTAATTTTAATTTTTATTATTTAATTTATATTTAATTTTATTTAATTTAATTTTAAAAAATTGGAAAAAATTAAAAAACGGCGAAACGAGAAGAAATCCCACGGGAAAGAAGAGCTGTCGGCGTGGATGCTGCGTATTGTGTGCACGCATATGGAGGCACGACAGATGCAAGACGTGCGCATAGCGCGCCCGTTCCATCTACACACGCACACACAGGACGTGCGCATAGTGCGCATGTCCCATCCGCGTGCACGGCATAGGGACAGGTCCTGCGCGCGTCACCTCACGCGTGGACTATCACCTTGGGCAGCACGACGCCACCACCAGTGGAGGAGGCCCTCCTCCCTTGTTTCTTGTGCAAAGCATCTTTTTCTCCTCTCTCTTCACCAGATTTTGCCACTTGGCGCGAATCCAACGGTTCAAAATTTTTATAAATACATATTCCCATCCCATTCTTCTCCACACTTCCATTCTTCCATATTGTTAGACTTAGAGAGAGAAACAGAGAGAGAGTAATCTAGTGAGAGAATGAGGAAGAGAAAAGAAAAACAGTGAAGGAGAAAAACATCAAGGTTTCAGTAAGGAATTTACTATTTTTTTTACATCTTAAGGGGTATTTTTAGATAAAATAAAATTATTAAACATGATGATTGTCACTTTACCTGTTTTGTATGCTTTTGTATTTATAGTTCAAATAAGTTGAATTGTTCTTGTTTTTAAGCATGCTATATGAATTATAGACACTTGATGATTTGCATGTAATAAAATATAATATGAATTCGGTATTGTTACATCAAAAAATGAAAGAACAAAAAAAAAGAAAAGTGGAATGAAGCATGAAAGGTCCGAAGTATGTATATTTATTGACATGCATAATGCATCAAGTGTCTTGTTAGACTTTTTATCTTTGAGAGGTATCTGTTCCCCTACTATTTTGAGGTATCTATTTTTTCTTCCCCTATGTGGTTTGGAAAGACGTAAGAGGACTGCTCCTAGTGGATGACAGTGTACCCTCTGATGAGAGTGGTAACACGAATATCTGTTAAGGGTCACCCTTGGCTAAGTACTATCGTGACTATAGATATCTAATAAGGCCACTATGGTTGGTACGATCGTGGTTGTAAATCGTACCATGGTTTGACCAGCCGAAAATGGAACTGAGTAAATTGTCGTATTTGTATCTGATCTGGTCATTCCACTTGGGTAGTTGAAAATCTGTACCTACCTTCATAGGTGAAAGTCGTAACGACTTCGCGAAGCATGACACGAAAATATGATTTCATGATTTATTTAATTTTTTCTATTATTTGGCATCATATATGTTTGTTTGTTTATATTAATGTACCATTTGCTAATAAATAAATCGTTTCCATAATGTAAGATAGGTCTACAAGATGACCAATTGGTAAGCTTCTAAATTAGAATAATTCACCTTTAAAACCTTAAGATGTTAATTCAATATTGTTTTCCATAATGAGCATATGGAACTCACTCTTTCCATGTCCCTCCCCCCAGATGAGGAAGAAAATGAAGAACCGCAAACTAACCTACCCATTAAAGTCTATGAGGATCCTGTGGATCCATAAAACTTGAGTGCATGATTGTCTCTGTACTCGAATGAGTCCAATAGCATAATGAAAGAAGTGGCTTTCTTTTGTATTTTGACCTTGTATTTTGCAGTCATTTTTAGCCTCAGTTATATGTATGTAATTGGAACTCATAAATATTTGTAAAGGATTTGTATTAATTGTTTTGCTACATAAAATTTTATCATGCACTCATTATTCCATTGCCTTAATTAGCATTTGGGATGTCACAGATTGTAACAGAGTAGAATAATTGCAGATCAAATCCCTTACACTAAGGCCTAAGGTAGATAAAGCCCTTTAGAGTACTTAAGAAAAATAAGTTCTCTTTTCAAAACTAAACCACCAACTTGTGTTTTCCTTTATTTTGTAGGAATGATGCGAGAAAGACCATCCGTATAGTGTACTAAGCGACCTGAAGCCCTAGATCATCATAACAAGGCTGAATTTGCCGAACTATTTTGAGCTATCCAAGGATTAACTGCAACCATAGGAAAAAAATCAAGCCAACCCTTATCCACCTCCTGCCCTCGAATTCTGAAACACCGAAAGATCTATTTCGCACAACATAGCAGAGTTTAAGAAATTTAACCCCCCACGCTTTGAAGGTGGCCCTGATCCCTTAGTAGCTGAAGTCTAGATCCTATAGATAAAGAAGCTCTTCTCTATCCTAGACTTGATCAAGGAACAGAAAGTTCCCCTTGCAGCCTTCATGCTAAACAGCAAAGTAGAACACTTGTGTGACTTAAAAAGGAAGTCTTGCCTACCCCTACCACCTATGAAGTTTTCATGAATGCATTCTTTGATAACTTCTTCCCTGTCTATGTCTGGAAAAAGAATGAGGAGGAATTTTAGGACCTCCACTAAGGGAGTCTGACAGTTGCCTAGTATGCAGCCTATTTTGTTCAACCATCTAGGTTTACCCCTCTAATGGTCACCCATGAGAGTTGAAAAAATAGGAAGTTTCTCAAGGGCCTTCGTGCCGACATCTATTACCAGGTCACGATGTTGAGACCCAACTCGTATGCGGAGGTGCTCGAACATGCCCAATTAACTGAAGATCTCATTTCGGCTAAGCACCAATGCATTACCCGAGTTCGTACCCAATAAGAACCTCAACAGCTTAAGAGGAGATTACCTGACTTAGTAAGTAGCCACCCTGATAAATAAATTAGAGTTACCTTTCCTCTTACTTTGCCTTTACCTATAGTTTAACCTGCTCAACCTAACTAACCCTGTCAGTATTGTGGTCACTCACATGGTGACCTATCCTGTCGACGTATCAATAATGCATGTTATCAATGCGGAAACACCCAACACCTTATAAAGGACTGACCCCAACGACCAAAGGAAACTACCCGACCTATAGCACAAGGTCCTGTGTACCACTTGGATGAACCTGATGCTCTTTCTACTCTTGTACTTATCCAAGGTATGCTTTCTATTTATGACACTTCTACCAAGGCTCTGATTGATGCAGGTGCTACTCACACTTTTATTTTCTATACATTTACTTGTAATCTTGATTTTAGACCAGAATCTTCGATAGGAATATTAACGGTAAAAACTCCCTCTAGGGGACTATTAGAGGCTCATTGTGTATATAAGGACTGTAGGATAAAAGTTTCAAGGGTAGAGGTATTTATAAATATGATATTGTTAGATTTTGTAGGATTTGATATGATATTAGTAATGGACTGGTTGGAAAAGTATAGAGCTATAATCGATTATGAAAGTAAAATTGTAACTTTACAGTCCCTGAAAAAGGAATAAAATTTTTGTTATTATTTTTCCTAATCACTGAATGAACTGGAAATGGGTGTTGATCCTGTTGTGTGTGTGGTACCAATTATTTATAACTTTTTGAATGTCTTTCCCATCGAACTTCCTAGTCTACCTCCCCTATGAGAAGTAGAGTTCTTAATTGAATTGTTGCCTGGAACTTAGCAAATCTTGAAGCCAGCCAATTGTATGAGTCGTGCTGAGCAAACAGAGCTGGAACATCAGCTTTTTGACCTTATTACCCAGAAGTTTATTCGCCCTAGCCATTCTCCTTAGGGTGCTCTGGTGTTGTTCATGAAGGAAAATGATGGTTCTCTCAGACTTTGTGTGGACTACCGAGAACTCAATTGAGTGACCATTAATGCAGTGCACTTGATTGAAGTGTTGGAGACTCTTCGTTGGAACTAACTGTACACTAAACTAAGCAAATGCTCTATCTGGTTGGATCATGTTTCCTTTTCGATCATGTAATTTCAAATGAAGGAGTTTACGCAGACCTGTTAAAGGTGGAAACAATAGTCAACTAGAATCTGTCCACTAGTATGGCCGAGGTATGTAGTTTCCTTGGCTTGGCAGGTTATTACCGATGGTTCATTGATGGATTCGCTAAGATTGCCACCCCACTGACTCGACTTACCCGAAAGGGGTTACTATTCATCTGGAATTATGAGTGTAGTGAAAGCTTTATAGAATTAAAACATCATCTCACCTCTACCCCTATATTGATTCTCATCGACAATACGGGAAGATTTTAGGTCTACTACGATGCATATCATATTAGCTTGAGGTGTGTCTTGATGCAACATAGTAGAGTAGTCGCTTATGGCTCTTGACAATTGAAATCTTATGAGTAGAGCTACCTTACCCACGACTTGAAGCTAGCAGCCATTATCTTTACCCTGAAGATATGGCATCATTACCTATATGGTCAGACCTTTGAAATTTATATTGACCATAACAGTTTAAAGTACATCTTTTTGTAGAAGGAGTTAAACATGAGACAGAGACGTTGGATGGATCTTTTGAAGGACTATGACTGCAAGATCATCTATCACCCCGGAGAGGAAATGTGGTCGTTGATTCACTAAACTAAAAAGAGTCTGCTGTGTTGGCTTAAACCATGGCCTCCAATTGGAAATTGATGGACACTATACAATCTCTATGCCTTAACTATTATGGCAAAGGTACCTATCTTGCTCAGATCTAAGCCCTGCCGGATCTCTTTATGAAAATCTAGGAAGCTCAATCCACAGACCCAGAACTCACCAAGAATCTAGGTAAGTTCACTTCTGACAAATCTCCTTATTTCAGGATTTCATATGATGGACTATTTAGATTCTGGAACAGAATTTTTGTCCCGGTTGCTGTAAAGGTGGATGTTCTCAAAACCGCCCACGTTTCCAAGCCATCCATCCATCTCGAAAGTAGAAAAATGTACTGGGACTTGAAGCATCAGTATTGGTGGCCAGGAATAAAGAGGGATATGGTTGACTACATCTCTCGATGCCTTACTTAGCAGTAGATTAATGCAGAAGATCAGAGACCCGGTGGTTTATTACAAGACATTGTCGACTATGTCTCCCAATGCCTTATTTGCTAGTAAGTTAAGGCTAAACACCAGAGACTCGACGGTTTGTTGTAAGGCCTCCCTATTCCAGAATGGAAGTGGGAGCATGTGACCATGGACTTTGTAATCGGTTTGCCCAAAACCTACTCCGGTCGCAATGCAATATGGGTCATCGTTAACAGATTGACCAAGACTGCTCATTTCCTACTAATCAGAACCATAGATTTCACCAATAGATTAGCTCACCTATACATAGAACAGATTATTTGACTTCATGGCATTCCCTCATCCATTGTATCAGATAAAGATCCTCGATTCACCTCCCATTTTTAAGATAACTTTTAAGGAGCACTTGGTTCAGGATTGTACTTCAACACTAGCTATCATCCTCATACCGATGGTCAGTCTGAATGTACTATCCAGACGCTTGAAGATATGTTGTGCACATCTATCCTTGACTTTTGAGATAACTGGTATAAGTACTTTCCCTTGTGTGAATTTGCTTATAATAATAGTTATCATTTTAGCATCGGTATGGCTCTGTATAAAGCCCTATATGGTAAGCCCTGTTGTTCTCCCACTTACTAAACAAAGTCAAGAATCAGCATCATTAGGGACTATATTACATTTAAGAGTGTGGCATTCCAAGTGCTATTTAAAGCAAATGGGTATCACATACAGTTTCAGAATAACGAGTGCATGATAAAATTTACACAGTGGAACAAAATTATTACAAATCCTTTACAAATATTTTTGAGTTCCAATACATACATATACTGAGGCCAAAAGTGGCTGAAAAATACAAATCAAGACATAAGGGCCACTCATTTCACTATACTATTGGACTCATCAGAGTGCGGGAACAATCATGCACTCAAACTTTCGATCTACGGGATCCTCATAGACTTCCAAGGGTAGGTCAGCCTACGGTTCCTCACTTTTTTCCTCATCTGGGGAGGAGGGGCATTGAAAGAGTGAGTTTCATATGCTTAGTAAGGAAAAAAGTATTAAATTAACATTATAAGGTTCCAAAAATTAATTATTTTAACTTAAAAGCTTACCATTTAACCTCCTCATTTACCTATCTCACGTTATGAAAATAATTTATTTATTAAGAAAATAGTACTTTAATACAGACAACCAAATATACATCATACTAGATAATAGAGAAAATCAAATAAATTATGAAATGTTCAGATTTTCGTATCATGCTTAGCGAAGTCGTTACATCTTCCATCTCTGAGAGCAGATACAGATTTCTAACTACCTAAGTGGAATGACCAGATCAGATATAAATTCGATAATTTATTCAGGCCCATTTCCAATTGGCCAAACCATGGTATGATTTATAACTATGGTCATACCAGCAATAGTGACCCTAACAGATATCTATAGTCATGGCATTACTTAGCCACGGGTGACCCCTATAGATATTGCGATACCACTATCATCAGAGGGTACCCCGTCATTCATTGGGAATGGTCCTCTTACGTCTTTCCAAACCAGATAGGGGAGGGAAAAATATATACTCCTCAGAGATAAAAAACCTAATGAGACACTTCATGCAATATACATGTCAATACAAATACATTCCGGACAATACAAGCTTCATTCCACTTTTCTCTTTTTTTTTTCTTTTGTACTTTTATTTTTATTTTTTTTTACCAGACAATTATACCAGTTTATTACATGCAATTCATCAAGTGTCTTCAATTTATATAGCATGCTTAAAAATAAGAACAATTCGATTCATCTGAACATAGAGGCATACAAAATAGGAAAAATCACAATCATATTAAATTAGTTTATTTAAAAAATACTCCTTAAGGCATCGAAAGAAATACTAGATTCCTTATCGAAACCTTGATATTTTTTCCTTCACCGTTCTTCTTTCATTCTCTTCTTCTCTCACTAAACTAATATCTCTCTCTCTCTCTAAATCTTGAAAAATGAAAAAATAGAAGTGTGGGGAGAAATGGAAGGGGAAAGGCAATTCATATAAATTTGAAACCATCGAATTCGCACCAAGTGGTGAAATTCGATGAAGAGAGAGGAGAAAAAGATGTTTAGCACAAAAAAACGAGGGAAGAGGGTCTCTTCCTCTTGCAGCGGTGGTGCGCCACTCGAGACGACAATGGTGCACTATCCGAGGTGGCAGTGCCCCGATCGGCCACTACAAGCTAGATTCCTTCGTATAATAGTGAATTTCTTAATAGTCTCTTTGTGACACCCCATTCATCACTGTACTTAAATAATTTGGAAAACCTTATTTATTAGGGCCTTTGGCCACATTAAACTTAATTAATTTACTCTACTTAATATTTATTGTGATTTGTAAATCTGATTAATTTTTATTTATTTCTAAATTTTATTATTTAATTTTTCGTTTAACTTCTTCAAATTAATTATAGAAAATTGAGAGAAATAGAAAAAAAAAATAGCGAAATAATAAGAAATCCCGCGGGGAAGCAGATTACCTGCGTGGGTGCTAGGCACTCTACGCACACGGCGTGGGGTAAGGACCTATGCACGTCTTGTTGCGCGCAGGGAGGCTATCCACGTGTCACATCGCGTGTGGACAGGCACCGCACACTGTGCACGCGCGGACAAGCGCCACACACTGTGTGTGCGCCATACATACAGCAGGCCTGTGCAGATAGGCCTTGTGCGCTTAGGGGCTATGTGCAGTAGGCCTGCATGTGACAACTAGTGCGCCTAGGCCCTGCACGTGCGGCAAGAGACTTGTGTACATGCAGGTAGCCTACAGCACGCCATCCGGGGTACTGTCACCTCGGGCAGTGCGTTGCCATCACCTCGGGCGACACACTACTGCCGCTAGGGGAAGAGACTATCCTCCCTCATTTTTTATGCCAAGTATCTTTTTCTCCTCTCTCTTCACTAAATTTTTCCACTTGTCATGAATCTGATGGTTCCAAAATTCTATAAATTGCCTTCGTGTCGACATTTATGACCGAGTCGAGATGCTGAGCTTGTATGCGGAGGTGCTCGAACATGCCCAGTTGTCTGAAGATCTTATCTCAGCCAAGCACCAATACATTGCTCGAATTCGTACCCAACAATATCCCCAAAAGCTTAAAAGGAGATTGCCTTACCTAGTAAGTAACCCTCCAGAAAAACAAACTAGAGTTGCCTTTCCACCTGCCTTGCCCCTACCTATAGCTCCACCTGCCCAATCTAACCAACCCTATCAACATTATGGTCACTTGTATGGTGACTTGTCTTGCCAGCGTATCAATAATGCCTGCTATCGATGCGGAAGCACCCAACACCTTATAAAGGACTGCCCCTAGCAACTAAAGGATGTAGCTTGACCCATAGCATAAGGTCAAGTGTATCACCTTGATGAATGCAGTGCCTTTCTACTCCTTTCCTTATCCAAGGTATACTTTCTATTCATAACACTTTTGCCAAGACTTTGATCGATATAGGTGTAACTCACTCTTTTATTGTCTGTGCATTTGCTTGTAATCTAAATTTTAGATCAAAACCTTTAAAAGAAACACCAGTGGTAGAAACTCCCTCTGAGGGACTACTAGAGACTCACTATGTGTATAAGGACTGTAGGATAAAAACTTCAAGAATAAAGATATATGTAAACCTAATACTGTTAAATTTTGTAGGATTTGAAGTGATATTAGAAATGAACTGGTTGGAAAAGTATAGAGCTATAATAGACTGTGAAAGTAAAATTGTAACTTTACGATCCCTAAAAAAGGAATAAAAATTATTGTTATCATTTTCCTAATAATTGAATGAACATGAATATGGGTGTTGATCCTGCTGTGTGTTCCATACCAATTGTTTGCAATTTTTCAGATATCTTTCCCATTGAACTTCTGGTTTACCTACCTTGTGTGAGGTAGAGTTCTTAATTGAATTATTGCCTGGAACCCAGCCGATCTCGAAGCCCTCTTATTGCATGAGTCGCGCTGAGGTAACAAAGCTGGAACATCAGCTTTCTGACCTTATCGCCCAGAAATTTATTTGCCCCAGCCATTCTCTTTGGGGCACTTCGGTGTTGTTTGTGAAGAAAAAGATGGTTCCCTCCGACTTTGTGTGGACTAAAGGGAACTCAACTGAGTGACCGTTAAAAGCAAGTACCCCTTACCCCAAATCGATGACCTCTTCAACTAACTGCAAGGAGCCACAATCTTCTTTAAAATCAATCTTAGGGCTGGATATCACCAGTTGAGAGTTAGAGAAAAAGATATTCTAAAAATTGTCTTTTGATGCAGGTGCAGTTTATACGAGTTCAGGATGATGCTGTTCAGATTTGATCAATGCCCCAACAGCCTTCATAGTTCTAATGAACCGAGTTTTTTGCCATGCACTAGATCAATACATTATCATTTTTATTTATGAAATTCTAGTGTGCCAAAAGCATTGAGGAACACACTGTGCATTTGGCTAAAGTGTTAGAGACTCTCTACCAAAATCATATGTATAAAACTAAGTAAGTGCTCCTTTTGGTTGGATCGAGTTTCTTTTTTCGATCATATATTCTTAAGTGTAAGAGTTTCTGTAGACCCATCCAAGGTGGAAACGATGGTTAACTAGAATCCACTCACCAACATGATTAAGGTACGTAGTTTCCTTGGCTTAACACACTACTACTAATGGTTCATTGATGGATTCGTCAAGATTGCTACCCTTATGACCTGACTCACCCAAAAAGGCATACCCTTCATATGGAATTATGAGTGTAATGAAAGCTTCATGGAACTGAAGCATCGTCTCACCTCTACTCTTGTTTTAATCCTACCTGATAATATTGGGAGAGTCCAAATTTACTGTGACGCATCTCATATTGGTTTGAGGTGTGTCCTGATGTAGCATGGCAGAGTAGTCGCCTTTGGGTCTCGACAGCTCAAAACTCATAAGTAGAACTACCTTACCCATGACCTAGAGTTGGCAGCCATTATCTTTACCCTAAAGATATGGCAGCATTACCTGTATGGTCAGACTTTTAAAATCGACACTGACTATAAGAGTCTCAAGTACATCTTCTCTCAGTAGAAGTTAAACATGAGGCAGAGGCGCTAGATGGATCTTCTAAAGGATTACGAATACAAGGTCATTTATCACCTTGGGAGAGGGAATGTAGTCACTGATGCACTAAGCCAAAAAGAGTCTGTCGTGCTACCTTAAACCATGGCCTCCAGTTGGAAGTTGATGGACACTATACAACTGCTCTACCTTAGCTACTACGATAAGAGCACCTATCTTGCCCAGATCCGAGCTATACCAGATCTCTTTATAGAGATCTGGGAAAGCCAGGTCAAGGACCCAGAACTCACCAAGAATCTAAGTAAGTTCACTTCTGACAAATCCCCTGATTTTAGGATCTCAGATGATGGACTGTTCAGATTCTAAAATTGAATTTGGGTTCTCATTGCTGTACTTGCAGATATGCTCAAGGCCGCCCATACTTCCAAGTTATCCATTCAATTCGGGAGTATAAAAATGTACCAGGACTTCAAGTGACAAT
Source organism: Carica papaya (assembly GCF_054855325.1). Lineage (NCBI taxonomy): Eukaryota > Viridiplantae > Streptophyta > Magnoliopsida > Brassicales > Caricaceae > Carica > Carica papaya. The sequence goes on from NC_142314.1 coordinate 15,811,686, forward strand.
ATTGGTGGCCAAGAATGAAGAAGGATATAGTTCACTACGTCTCCTAATGCCTCACTTGTCAATAGATAAAGGCAGAACATCAGAGACCTATTGGCTTGCTATAAGGTCTTTCGATTCCCGAATGAAAATGGGAGCATGTGACTATGGACTTTGTCATCGGACTGCCCAAGACCTGTTCTGGTCAAAATGCCATTTGGGTCATCATGGATAGGCTGATTAAGACTGCCCATTTCTTGCCTATTCAAACCATTGACTCCACTTATAAGTTAGTCCGCCTATATGTTGATGAAATTGTTCGATTTCATAGAGTTCCCTCATCCATTGTGTCCAACCACGATCCTCGGTTCACTTCTCACTCTTGGGACAACTTTCAATAAGCTCTAGGGTCTGGGTTGTACTTTAGCATCGCTTATCATCCCCAGATAGATGGTTAGTCATAATGTATAATCCAGATATTGGAAGACATATTGCGTGCTTACGTTCTCAACTTCGGTGATAACTGGTATGAGTATCTTCCTCTTTGTGAATTTGTTTATAATAACAGTTATTATTTAAGCATCGGTATGGCCCCATATGAAGTATTGTATAAAAGACCCTGTCGTTCTCCTACTTGTTGGAGTGAAGTCGAGAACAAACACCACTTAGTACTAGGCTTCATTCAGGAGGCCATTGAGAAGGTCGCGATCATCTGCAAGAACTTAGCAACTGCTTAGAGTCACCAAAAGAGTTACACCGACAATCATAGGTGACATTTGGAGTTTGTTGTGGGAGATCAAGTTTTCCTGAAGGTTTACCCCTACAAAGGCAAGATGCAATTTGGAAAGAGAGCGAAGTTGAGCCCTCGTTATATGGGACCTTTTCTGGTCATCGAGCTATTGGACCCGTGGCATACTGTCTCGCTCTATCTCGAGAGTTCGCGAGTCTGCATGATGTCTTTCATATCTCGATGCACAAGAGGTACCACCCTGATCCTTCTCATACTATTTCTCATGATGAGGTGCAGGTACAGACTAATATGACTTATGAGGAGGTTCTTGTGGAGATTATTGGATGGATCGATAAGGTCTAGCGTAACAAGACAATTCCCATGGTGAAGGTACGATGGCAGCATCATAGCCTAAAAGAAGCAATGTGGAAGTTAGAGGGTAAGATGAGGGAAATGTATCCAGATTTATTCGAGAAAAATTTGGGGACCAAATGTTTTTAAGGTGGGGGGATGTAACACCCTGCCCATCACTGTGTTTAAATGATTTTGAAAATCCTATTTATTCGGGACTTTGGCAACATTAAACCTAATTAATTTGCTCTGCTTAATATTGATCGTGATTCGTAAATTTAGTTAATTTTTATTTATTTTACTTTTATTTAAATTTATTTAATTTTAAACATTAATATTTAATTTTGCATTTAACTTATTCAATTTAATTATAAAAAATTGAGAGAAATAAAAAAAAATGGTGAAACAGGAAGAATCCCGTGGGAAAAATCCTGCGAGGAAATATATTGCTTGCATGAGTGCTAGGCACTGTGCGTGCAGGCATGCAAGCACAGGAGCTATGGGACATGTGCACAATTCACACATCCCATCCGCACACATGCATATATGAGACGTTCAAACAGTGTGCACGTCCCTTCCACGAGCATGGCGCGAGGTCAGGACCTGCGAGTGTCTTGTTGCATACAGGTGGGTCGTCCATGCTGCGTTAACGTCTTACTGAGAAGCAGATTGCCTGCACGGGTGCTAGGCAAAGTGCGCGTGCATATGCACGCACAGTAGCCACGAGAAGTGCTCACAACCCGCACATCATATCCACACGCATGCACGCATAGGACTTCGCACAGAGAAGTGTAGGGAGAAATGGAAGGGGAAGGGTAATTTATAAAATTTTTGAACTCTTGGATTCGCACCAAGTGGCAAAATTTGGTGAAGAGAGAGGAGAAAAGATTCTCAGCATGAAAAATAAGGGAGCAGGGTCTTCTCCACTGGCAGTGATGATACGCCACCTGAGGCAACAATAATGCATTGCCTGTGGTGGTAGTGCCCGACCGACGCTTTACAGGCTAGCCTACAGGCATACAAGACTCCTGCTTTGTGCACAGGGGCTAGCCTGCATGCTCGCAAGACATAGGTGCACTGGACGCCGCACACAACAAGACGACCCACCTGCGTGCGACAAGACGCTCGCAGTTCCTGGCCCCGCGTCGTGCGTGCGTACAATGCCCAACACTCATGCAGGCAATCTGCTTCCCCGCAGGAAATTTGCTCAGTGCGAATGGCCCACCTACCCACAAATTTTTAATTATTATTATTTTTTTTTGTAATAGTTTAATCAATTGTTATAGTGAAATGTGCAGTTTTAATTAATTTATTAAGCCTAGCTAAATCTATACTTTTTATTTTTATTTTTTTTAATTAAAAAAAAAATCATTCTTAGTTACTAGTTAATTAACAAATAACAAAGCAATCAAAATAATTGGGGAAAAGACTCAAAATATAAAATAGTTAGTTGTAGTAATCTAACGGATATTTGATGGCAAACAAAGTTATAGTCGTTTATAATAATTACATTTCGATCTCCCTACAAATCCAGACGATTTCATTTTTTCTTTCAAAGCCGCCAGTATTTTCTTCTATTTTATAAGTTTTAAAAATATACCAACAGTAATAATTTTAATTAATCATTATGATATATTATTTTTATTAAATTAATCATTACAATTCTATAAATATATTACTAAATTAAGTAACTAATTTCATTCCATCAAACATCATAAAAAGAAAAAACCATAAAATTGTAGGTAAAAGTTAAATGCATGTACCAAAACATAAACCAAAGTGTATGATTATTTGGTGGCCCTAAATTAAAGATTCGCACTTTAATTTAATCAAAGATTTGGCCAGCATTTTTTTTTTCTAAAAGTTGGAGCCTACATTATGACTAATTAAAAAGAAATAATTAAATATGAGGATCGCGTGTTTTAAAATATAAATTACCCATTATGTATTTTATTATTAAGAGTCCTTTGCGTGCTTATTAATTAAGAATGTATGTTCCTATTGATAAATATATCTCCCCTCCAATTCGGCCTCTAATTGGAATTTTGGGCCGAATAAGTGTTGGCTTGCCTTGTGTTTCCCTTTCGCTTTATTTGTTTTTCAATCTTTATAGCCATGTGCACCATATCATTAATCTCCACATAATGTTGAAGCTCTAAAATGTTGGTTACAACTTTGTTAAGGCCATTTAAGAACCTTGCCATAGTAACTTCCCTATCCTCTTCAATATTAGCCCTTATCATGGCTATCTCCATCTCTTTGTAGTTGTCTTCTACACTCTTGTTCCTTTGTATAAGACCTTGCAATTTTTGATGTAAGCCCCTATAGTAGTGAGTAGGAACAAAGCGCTTTCTCATGATAGCCTTCATTTCAGCCCAAGTGGAAATAGATCTCTCTCCATTTCTCCTTTTACTTGTGATGATTTGATCCCACCACACAATGGCATACTCTCCAAACTCCACGGCCGCAAGCTTGATCTTTTTCTCCTCCGAATAATTATGGCACTCAAAAATAAGCCCTACCTTGCACTCCCATTCAAGTTAAGCATTCGGATCATTCTTGCCTAGAAACGATGGAATTTTCATTTTGATGCTCCCAATGTTTTTATCAAGATCGTTTCGACTCCTACTATAATTTCGACCTTCATTGACCAAAGTAGCTTGGTCATTAAATTCTTCCTCCACGTCTTCATCAAAAGGTGGTGTTGGAAGTCTTCTTGCCCCTGGATTGGTTTGGGAAGCTTCCCCTCTCATGGAATTTAACTCACGTTGTTGTTTCTCTAGTTTCTCATTCATGTTGCCAATAGCTAGTTCAATCCTCTCAAATTGTTGTTGCATTGCTTTGAGGATGAATTCTTGATCTTTTGATGTTCTTTCACTCCTTTGTGGCTCCATCTTCAAATCTGAAATTTTAATGACAAACAAAATAGATTGCAACCTGACAAATAACTCCCTCATGTGTTTACTCTCGTAGTATGGGCACTCGTGTTTTACTCAATTTTGGCTTTTACCTTCTTATGAGCTCACACACTCTTGTTTTTTACCACTCAAGCAATCTTTTATAACTTTATACAAAAGGGCCAATTCAAGCAACAATTAATTATCATTATGTACTCAATTTAAATTAAAGATAACAAAGAATTCCTAAAGAAACAAGATATAGGAATTCAACTCTATAAGCAAACCCAAACATTCTAAACAATCAATAGAACACACTTGATATAAAAATAAGTCTATAATGATTTTTATGTTAATTAGGCAACAACGAATCAATGTTATTACCTCAAGATGTAATAAGAAGCAAATGGGCAGAAATATTAAATGAAAACTAAAGATGCAAGAAAAAAATGGTTTATATGAAATTTAATTCACGAAACTTGTAATTCTCTAATAGAACCACAAATTATCATCCAAAACACTCAAATTAAGTGAAACAAATAGTTTTGGATGGAAACAAACTCAATTGAGGTGAGTTATTTCCAAACAGCCCCAAAATTTACACAAACAATCTCAACAAAATAAACCACCTTGAAACAAGTTTCTTTTTTAAATTTTAAATGTATTTGAATGTTATATGAGATAAATAAAAGAGAAATAACAGCAGGTGTTTCAATTACACAAGGTAGAATTGGTTGAAGTGTGTTTTGCACAATTAAGCAAATTAGGCTAATCTGATTTTTTTTTTTTGCCAAATGCAAATTTGTCTCTCTTTTTTTTGCAAGAAATAATGAAAATAAAGACAACAAAATAAGGATAGACTAATTAACTTGGTGAACTTGGGACCTGTGGGTTATCGGCCCATCACCAAGGCAAATGATGCGGAACCCCAAGACCCTTGCTTGAACCTTAGAACTCTTCAATCGGTATAGAACAGAATTTAGATCACAAGTAAAAAGGAATCAAATTTGTTCAATCAGCCAAATGGTATAAGTTAAATAGAACCCAAGAAAGATAAATGGTATCCCTTGAACCCAATCCAAACAAGCACTAAGAACAATTGAAATAGGAAATCAAAATTGAAATACAAGTGATAACAATTGTATTCCAAATAAATACCTTGTGTATAAAGTGAAAAGAAAGCCAAAACACTCTTAACTCAATTCTGAAATGTTCACAAAGAAGAGTTCCTTTGGTATTTATAGCCAAAGAAATCAATGATAAGTTACAATACAATAACTACAATTGTAATTTCTACAATAACTAGGCTAATTATGTGATAATTACAATTGTAACTCCAACAATAACTAGGCTAATTATAGGCATGTAATTGTTATGTAACTTGTAACTCCAATCTTCTTAACCAACACCACTAATTGTTTGTGGCACCATATAGTTATGGGCTCATTCTTGTAACAACACTAAGATAAGACTTAAACCCAAAATGAGTTACACTTGACTATATGGGCTTAATTAACTCAAACTAAAACAAAACAATCCAAAATACTTAAAACAACTCAACTAATCCAGCCCATACACAAAACTTATTCACTCATTACCAATAAGACTCAAACAAGCCTAAATTATCCCAAATCATTTAAACCCAATTAAAGTTACGAATTTGGGCTGTTCAAAAAGCTCATATTTGAACTTTCTATAATTGGCCAGCCCATCATTCACATGTTTTTGAGTGAAAACTTGGAGTAACTCTTTAAGTTTCTTTGCCTTTGATCTTGTTACTGGTCCATTGAAACTTTCCAGGTTTGGAACTCTATTTGTGTTTACATCATTTGAAATTTGCTCCAAGTCACCTTTTGATGCTCTTTGAGTATCTTAAGTACTTTTAGACTTGTTTGCATTATTATTTACTTGGTGAACATTGCTCTGACACTAAATGATGCAGAACCCCAAGACACTTGCTTGAATCTTAGAACTCTTCAATCGGTCTAGAACAGAATTTAGATCATAAGTAAAAAGGAATCAAATTTTTTCAATCACCCAAATGGTAGAAGTTAAATAGAACCCAAGAAAGATAAATAATATCCCTTGAACCCAATCCAAACAAGCACCAAGAATAATTGAAATAGAAAATCAAAATTAAAATACAAGTGATAACAATTGTATTCCAAATCAACACCTTGTGCATAAAGTGAAAAAAAAGTCAAAACACTCTCAACCCAATTCTGAAATATTTGATTACAACTCTTGATGTCCACAAAGAAGAGTTCCTTTGGTATTTATAACCAAAGAAATCAACGATAAGTTACAATACAATAACTACAATTGTAACTCTCACAATAACTAGGCTAATTATGTGATAATTACAATCGTAACTCCAACAATAACTAGACTAATTATAGGCATGTAATTGTTATGTAACTCCTTGTAATTCGAAATGACATAAACACAAATAGAGTTCCAAACTTGGAAAGTTTCAGCAGACCAGTAATAAGATCAAAAGGAAAGAAGCTTAAATAGTTGCTCCAAGTTTTCACCCACAAATATGTGGATGATGGGCTAGCCAATTGTGAAAAATTCCAATATGAGCTTTTTGAACAGCCCAAATTCGTAACTTTAATTAGGTTTAAATGATTTAGGATAATTTGGGTTTGTGTGAGTCTTATTGGTAATGGGTGAATAAGCCATGTGTATGGGCTGGATTAGTTGAGTTATTTTAAGTATTTTAGATTGTTTTATTTTAGTTTGAGTTAATTAAGTCCATATAATCAAGTGTAACTCATTTGGGCTTAAGTCTTGTCGTAGTGTTATTACAAGAATGAGCCCATAACTATATGGTGCCCCAAACAATTAGTGGTGTTAGTTAAGAAGATTGGAGTTACAAGGAGTTACATAACAATTACATGCCTATAATTAGCCTAGTTATTGTTGGAGTTACAATTGTAATTATCACATAATTAGCCTAGTTATTGTGGGAGTTACAATTGTAGTTATTGTGTTGTAAGTTATCATTGATTTTTTTTGCTATAAATACCAAAAGAACTCTTCTTTGTGGACATCAAAAGTTGTAATCAAATATTTTAGAATTGAGCTGAAAGCGTTTTGGCTTTCTTTTCACTTTATGCACAAGGTGTTGATTTGGAATACAATTGTTATCTCTTGTATTTCAGTTTTGATTTCCTATTTCAACTGTTCTTGGTGCTTGTTTGGATTGGGTTCAACGGATATCATTTATCTTTCTTAGATTCTATTTAACTTCTACCATTTGGGTGACTTAATAAATTTGATTCATTTTTACTTGTGATCTAAATTCTGTTCTAAACGAATTGAAGAGTTCTAAGGTTCAAGCAAGGGTCTTGGGTTTTTGCATCACATTTGCTCACTCTTTTTCCTTTGCTCTTGTTCTCTCACTTTGTATTTTTCTAAGCTCACCCTCATAAACTTCTTTTGGTGAAAGTGGTACAAGAGTAATTTTCTTTCCGTCTTTCTCAAAAGTGTAGTGATTTGTGAAACCGTTACGCATCACCCTTTGATCAAATTGCCAAGGGCGTCCCAACAACAGATGACTAGCATGCATAAGCACTACATCGAATAACAATTCATCCTTATACTTACCTATTTTGATTGCCACAATCATTGACCCACTTCAATTTGTACGGATGTGGATGTTTTGTAGTAGACAGCCCCAACTTCTCTACAAGAGTAGTACTAGCAACATTTGTCACACTGCCACATCAATTATATCACTTCACATACTCAATCCTTCATAAGACATCTAGTATGAAACAAGTTATCTCTTTCATCACATTCGTCTTGTTGTACTTGTATATTCAAAGCTCTTCGTGCTACAAGAACCCTCCCACTTTCTGCCATGGTAAATTATTCGTCTTTATCATCAATTGCATCTTCATAGGATGGTATTTCTCCTTCATTCTCTTCTTCGCTAGCCGAATAATACTCTCCATCAAGTATGAAAATAGTTCTTTGATTTTAACAGCCTCGCTTGTAATGACCTACACCTTTACACTAGAAACATTTAATATTTCTTTCTTTAGTAGTAGAGTCAAGCTTACTCTTATCTTTGCTAGAACCGGATGCTTTAGGAACCTCTTTTGATTCTGTCTTAGGCTTGGATGACGAAGCCTTATCACATTTCCTCCAATTTGATTTGAATGTTGAAGTATTGGAATAAAAATGACTTGTATTCCCTTTTCTCTTCAATTGTTTCTCAACCTTCAAAGCAAGGTGAAGCAAATCTTCTAGCTCCATATAAGGCTGCAATTCAACCACATTATAAATCTAGCCATTGTAGCCTCACTATCTTCTTCGACATTTGCTCTAATCATGGTCATTTCCATTTCTTTGGAGTACTCCTCAACATTCTTAGAATCTTGTGTAAGATTTTGAAGTCGTACAACTCTCTATAGTAATAGCTTGGTACAAATCTTCTTCTCATGATGGACTTTAAATCTCTCCATTCTTCAATAGGCCTCTCCTTATTTCTTCTTTATATCATCGCACCAATTCAAAAATAGCAACGGCAAGTTGTAGTTTCTTGGATTCAGTGTAGTTATTGCAATTAAATACTAGTTCAATCTTTTTTTCCTAATCCAAGTAAATTTCAGGATCCATTCTTCCATGAAAGGATGGAATCTTCAATTTAACACCACCAAAGTTACTATTATTGTTGTTTCTTACTCTTAGTTGCACCTCCTCTTCGTCTTCATTATCACCATGTAATCCATCATCTTCAAACTGATTATTCTCTTGAACTCTATTTGGAAATCTCCTGCCACACATGGATGGATTAGGAGCATTTGGTCGCTGCCCCCTTGTAACCAAAACTTCTTGCCTCTCCATTTGATCAATAATCTCACCATATCTTCGTCAGTTCCGTTAAGGCTTGGAACCTGTCCATCTCGTTTTATGGATTATTTGCTTGTCCACTCATTTTATATTAAGCTATAAAACAAAGTTAGTAAAGCAAAAGAATAGTTCCTCACTTCACTCCCTCATGTGTTTCACTCAAATAATGGTATCGGTCAATTTTACTTGTGTTAAATTTTGGTTTTTCTCTAGATGAACTCACACTCGGCCTTTTACCTCTCCAATTCTCTTATTAAGATTCGTTGTAGAGAATCAAAGCTTATACAAACGTGCTGAATTATAATGAGGAATAGAATAAACCAAGTTAGAAGGAAATAAAAGATAATCTGAATGAAACTCAACCAAGGTATGGAAATGAAAGATAAACTCGAATTCTTTGAAAGAAATATGACTTAAAAGAAATTTTAATCTAGGAAGGAAAACTGAATTTTTGTTTTAACTCCTTTTCAAATCCTTTTCTTTTTTTAATCTCTTTGTTATCCTCTTGATATCCTTTTCTTTAACTTTTCTTTTCACACTTTTTCGATCTTTTTTCGTTTCTTTTTTAATGTAACACAATAGAAATAAACTTGAATGGACTAAGTTTTGGATGACAAATAGATCACAAGGAAATGGAGAACAACAAATGATTAAAAATAACAACAGAAAACAAGTTGAAACGAATGGAACAACAAAAGTAGACTAAACGATATACTTGACGCCAAACAATAAGAAAAGGATATGGAGGATGGAAATGGAAACAAAGACTTGAAACAATGAAATAGAAGTAAAAAGATGAAAAACAAAGGATATAACCCGATTTAGAGCCTAAGCTCTGATACTTAACTGATATGAACCAAGGGTTTATTAAACCCGAGACCCAATATCTTTGCGTTTAGAAAGCGAAATCAGATTTACCAAATCCTTGACTCAATTCAATTTGTGAAAGAGAACTATGGAATAAATCCGTAACCCAAATTCAACCCTTGAAAAGAACATTAGAATAAACTACTCATAAAGTAATTAGCTTTGCTCGTAGGAACCCTGATTCAAACAAGAATCAGAACAAGAGAAAAACTTCTCTTGAGAAACCCTGCATTAAGCAACTTCATATATCAACTTGTGTGTTTTTACAAAAGGGAATACTACCTATTTATAGATGGAACAACCCTGCAAGTTTCAAAACGTATAAGAGTCACAACTCTTCATATTACTAAGTAAATATTTCTGTTTAATAAGAAAAAGTAAAAGTCTAGATATAATAAATAAAGACAATTAGATCCAATGTATCAAAGTCAGAATTCATTCTGAAATTTAAGAGCCAATTATCTATCTGATAAAATCTGAATTTGGACTATGTTTCTTCATGAAAGTTGTAGGCCGAAATGTGTAGTTATTGAATCACCAAATTTGGAAACCAGAAGCCCAAGTTATGACCCATATAAGGAAACTGGTTCAACTTCATATTGGGCTGGTGTAACTTCCACTTGAGTTAATGTGACCAAACTTTGATTTATGTTATTCAGCCCAAGTCCGATACGTACTTTCTTGTTGCATTCTTGAATTTTGTTAATATCATTCCATAAGCCTTGAATGATGCGTCCTTGAGTTTCTTCAACCTCGCTCTTGTAATCAGACCATTAGGTAGCTGAATTGGATCAATGTTCTTGTATCTTGCCTTATTTGCATCACCAGTTCAATTTGTAAGAGAGAACTCTGGAATAAATCTGCAACCCAAATTCAACCCTTGAAGAGAAACTTGGAATAAACTACTCACAAAATAATTAGCTTTGCTTGTAGGAACCCTGATTCAAACAAGAATCAGAATTAGAGAAAAACCTCTCTTAAGAAACCTTGCATTAAGCATATTCATATATCAACTTATGTGTTTTTACAGAAGAGAATATTACTTATTTATAGATGGAACAACCCTCCAAGATACATTTCAAGACTTCTAAGAGTCACGACTCTTGATATTACTAAGTAAATGTTCTTATTTAATAAGAAAAACAAAATTCTAGATATAATAAATAAAGATAGTTAGATCTAATATATCTAAGTCAGAATTCATTCTGAAATTTAAGAGCCAATTATCTATCTAATAAAATCTAAATTTGAACTAGGTTTATTCATGAAAGTTGTAGGCCCAAATGTGTAGATAAGTCTAGGTTTTTGAATCACCTAATTTAGAGATTAGAAGCCTATGTTATGGCCCATAGGCCCATACAAACAAACTGGTTCAACTTCATATTGGGCTGGTGTAACTTCCACTTGAGTTAATGTGACCAAGCTTTGATTTATGTTATTCAGCCCAAGCCTGATACATGCTTCCCTGTTGCATTCTTAAATTTTGTTAATGTCATTCCACAAGCCTTAAATCATTCTGTTTAATGCGTCCTTGAATTTCTTCAACATCGCTCTTGTAATCAGACCATTAGGTAGCTGAATTGTATCAATGTTCTTGTATCCTATCTTATTTGCATCCCCAGTTCAATTCATGAAAAAGAACTTTGGAATAAATCCACAACCCAAATTCAACCCTTAAAGAGAACCTTGAAATAAACTACTCACAAAATAATTCGCTTTGCTCGTAGGAACCCTGATTCAAACAAGAATCAGAATTAGAGAAAAACCTCTCTTAAGAAACCTTACATTAAGCAAATTCATATATCAACTTATGTGTTTTTACAAAAGAGAATATTACATGTTTATAGATGGAGCAACCCTCCAAGATAAGTTTCAAGACTTCTAAGAGTCACGACTCTACATATTACTAAGTAAATATTTTTATTTAATAAGAAAAAGGAAAAGTCTAGATACAATAAATAAAGACAACTAGATCCAATGTATTTATGTCAGAATTCGTTCTGAAATTTAAGAGTCAATTATCTATCTGATAAAATCCGAATTTGGATCGTGTTTCTTTATGAAAGTTGTAGGCCCAAATGTGTAAATAATTTTTGCTTTTTAATCACCTAATTTGGACATCAGAAGCCCAAGTTATGGTCCATCGAAGCAAACTAGTTCAACTTTATATTAGGCTGGTGTAACTTCAACTTATGTTAATGTGACCAAGCTTTGATTTATGTTATTCAACCCAAGCTCGATACGTGCTTCCTTGTTGCATTCTTGAATTTTGTCAATGTCATTCTTCCACAAGCCTTGAATCATCTTGTTTAATGCGTCCTTCAATTTCTTTAATCTCGCTCCTGTAATCATACCATTATCTCGTTCTTGTATGCTGCTTTATTTGCATCACATCATTAGGGACTAATTTTAGAATGTATGGAGAAAGAAGAATAAATCATAGAGAAGAACCTTGATATCCATGAAGCCTAAGAAAATCAAGGGAGAAGAAAATTTCTCATGCAGGGGAAAGGGAGTCTTCCTAACAAATAAGCTTCTTACATTAGGTGGAAAGTATGTTGATTTCTGTTAGTGGTAAGAACATGATTAACTAAGTTATTGATTATTAAGGGTAAACAGAACTAAGCCCTTAATGTATGAAATTGATTATATGAATGAGATTGGTAATCGTTACACTATGATAAGTGTTATGTGTTGTTTTAAATGCTTCTTAACATTTGGGTATGGATGTATGTGTGATGAGGTATTGAAAGAAGAATTTATATTTGTTGATATATTGAATAATTATAGTTTCTTCTAGTAGGGGAAACTGCTCAAGAAACCTATAGAATAACAACATAAACTGAACATGATTTTGACTACATCCTAGGAAACTTTTGTGGTCCATTTTAATACACCTGAAAAAGACACCCGAATACAAGGGATTCTATTTAACAAGTATAAATATTTAATTCTACCTACAAAGGACAATTATAACTTAAGGAGTTCCATCATTACATTTATAGCATTTAATAATTATTAAGGGAAAAGGGAAATTAAACCATTAATGCTTCACACTTACTGAATTTTCAATCAACAAATACATCATTCATTTTTGTTTTTTAATTACTCTTAGTTAATTTAGCCATTACAAATCATTCGATAGCTCAAGTAATATTAAACCAATAAGTATTGTGTATTTAGAAAAAGAAAACTCAATCATTCTGGAAACACTAACTTTCTCATCATTTTATTACTTGTTCTGCTAATACACTTGCTAGTGTGGTTTGCTCATGTTATTTCATGTCTTGTCTAAAACCATATATCTAAAAGACAATCATTTTTTGTTCATGATTACATTTTCATAATTCCTGTTCAATGCTAATACTATAATAAATATAAGCACTGCTAATGCAAACAAGCAAAAAACACTCAATATACTCAAAGAGCATCAAAAGGTGACTTGGAGCAAATTTCAAATGACGTGAACACAAATAGAGTTCCAAACCTGGAAAGTTTCAGCGGACCAGTAATAAGATCAAAGGTAAAGAAGCTTAAAGAGTTGGTCCAAGTTTTCACTCAAAAATATATAGATGATGGGCTGGACAATTGTGGAAAGTTCAAATATGAGCTTTTTGAACAACCCAAATTTGTAACTTTTAATTGGGTTTAAATGATTTGGGATAATTTGGGATTGTTTGAGTCTTATTGGTAATGGGTGAATAAGCCTTGTGTATGGGTTGGATTAGTGTAGTTGTTTTAAGTATTTTGGATTATTTTATTTTAGTTTGAGTTAAGTAAGCCCATATAGTCAAGTGTAAGTCATTTAGTCTTAAATCTTGTCTTAGTGTTATTACAAGAATGAGCCCATAACTATATAGCGTCACAAATAATTAGTGGTGTTGGTTAAGAAGATTGGAGTTACAAGGAGTTACATAACAATTACATACCTATAATTAGCCTAGTTATTGTTGGAGTTACAATTGCAATTATCACATAATTAGTCTACTTATTGTAGAAGTTACAATTGTAGTTATTGTGTTGTAAGTTATCATTGATTTTTTTGACTATAAATACCAAAATAACTCTTCTTTGTGGACATCAAGAGTTGTAATCAAATATTTCAGAATTGAGTTAAGAGCGTTTTGGCTTTCTTTTCACTTTATGCACAAGGTGTTGATTTGGAATACAATTATTATCACTTGTATTTCAATATTGATTAGAGATAACAAAAAATTCCTAAAGAAAAAAGATACACGAATTCAACTCTAAAAGCAAATTAGAACAATCTAAACAATGAAAAGCACACACTTGATATACAAATAAGTGTATGATGATTTTTATGTTAATTAGGCAACAATGAATCAATATTATTACCTCAAGATATAATAAGAAGCAAATGAGAAGAAATATTAAATGAAAACTAAAGATGCAAGAAAAAAAATGGTGAATCTGAAATTTAATGTACGAAACTTATAATTCTCTAATAGAACCACAAATTATAACCCAAAACACTCAAATTAAGTAAAACAAACAGTCTTGGATGAAAACAAACTCAATTGAGGTGAGTTGTTTCCAAATAACTCCAAAAATTACACAAACAATCTCAACCAAACAAATAGCTTTGAAACAAGTTTTTCTTTTAAATTTTAAATGTATTTGAATGTTATATGAGATAAATAAAAGGGAAATAACAGCAGGTGTTTCAATTACACAAGGTATAATTGGTTGAAGTGTGTTTTGCACAATTAAGCAAATTAGGGCTAATCTGTTTTTTTTTTTTTTTGCAGAATGCAAATTTGTCTCTTCTTTTTTTTATAGTAAGAAATAATGAAAATAAAGACAAAAAAATAAGAATAGAATAATTTACTTAGTGATCCTGACTCTGATAGCAAATGATGCGGAACCCCAAGACTCTTACTTGAACCTTAGAACTCTTCAATTGGTTTAGAATAGAATTTAGATCATAAGTAAAAAGAAATTAAATTTGTTCAATCACCCAAATTGTAGAAGTTAAATAGAACCCAAGAAAGATAAATGATATCCCTTGAATCCAATCCAAATAAGCATCAAGAATAATTGAAATAGGGAATCAAAACTGAAATACAAGTGATAACAATTGTATTACAAATCAACACCTTGTGCATAAAGTGAAAAGAAAGCCAAAACGCTCTTAACTCAATTCTGAAATATTTGATTACAACTCTTAATGTTCACAAAGAAAAGTTCATTTGGTATTTATAGCCAAAGAAATCAACAATAAGTTACAATACAATAACTACAATTGTAACTCCCACAATAACTAGGCTAATTATGTGATAATTATAATTTTAATTCTAATAATAACTAGGCTAATTATAGGCATGTAATTGTTATGTAACTCCTTGTAACTCTAATCTTCTTAACCAACACCATTAATTTTTTACGGCACCATATAGTTACGGGCTCATTCTTGTACTAACACTAAGACAAGATTTAAGTCCAAAATGAGTTACACTTGACTATATGGGCTTACTTAACTCAAACTAAAATAAAACAATCCAAAATACTTAAAACAACTCAACTAATCCAGCTCATACACAAGGCTTATTCACCTATTACCAATAAGACTCAAACAAGCCCAAATTATTCCAAATCATTTAAACCAAATTAAAGTTACGAATTTGAGCTGTTCAAAAAGCTCATATTTGAACTTTCCACAATTGGTCAGCCCATCATCCACATATTTTTTAGTGAAAACTTTGAGCAACTCTTTAAGCTTCTTTGCCCTTGATCTTGTTACTGGTCTGCTGAAACTTTCCAAGTTTGGAACTTTATTTGTGTTTACGTCATTTGAAATTTGTTCCCAGTCACCTTTTGACGCTCTTTAAGTATCTTGAGTATTTTTAGCCTTGTTTGCATCATTAGGTAAGGCAAGAATAGGTGCCAAACAAAGCTTATCTTTTAATAAATTAAATTCTCGTTCTTGATCCTTATTCCACTTGTAAACACAACTCTTTTTTATTGCTTCCGTAAGTGGTGCAGTAATGGTACTAATCCAGCCTATACGCAAGGCCTATTCACCCATTACCAATAAGACTCAAACAAGCCCAAATTATCTCAAATCTGATGCAAATAAGGCTAAAAACACTCAAGATACTCAAAGAGCATCAAAAGGTGACTTGGAGCGAATTTCAAATGACGTGAACACAAATAGAGTTCCAAACCTAGAAAGTTTCAGCATACCAGTAACAAGATCAAAGGCAAAGAAGCTTAAATAGATGCTCCAAGTTTTCACTCAAAAACATGTGAATGATGGGCTGACCAATTGTGAAAAGTTCAAATATGAGATTTTTTAACAGCCCAAATTCGTAACTTTAATTGGGTTTAAATGATTTGGGATAATTTGGGTTTGTTTAAGTCTTATTGGTAATGGGTGAATAAGCCTTGTGTATGGGCTGCATAAGTTGAGTTGTTTTAAGTATTTTGAATTGTTTTATTTTAGTTTGAGTTAATTAGGCCATATAATCAAGTGTAACTCATTTTGGGCTTAAATCTTGTCTTAGTGTTATTACAAGAATGAGATTATAACTATATGGTGTCACAAATAATTAGTGGTGTTGGTTAAGAAGATTGTAGTTACAAGGAGTTACATAACAATTACATGCCTATAATTAACCTAGTTATTGTTGAAGTTACAATTGTAATTATCACATAATTAGGCTAGTTATTGTGGGAGTTATAATTGTAGTTATTGTATTGTAACTTATCATTGATTTATTTGGCTATAAATACCAAAGGAACTCTTCTTTGTGGACATCAAGAGTTGTAATCAAATATTTCAGAATTGAGTTGAGAGTGTTTTTTTTTTCTTTTCACTTTATGAACAAGGTGTTGATTTGAAATACAATTATTATCTCTTGTATTTCAATTTTGATTTCCTATTTCAACTGTTCTTAGTGCTTGTTTGGATTGGATTCAGGGGATATCATTTATCTTTCTTGGGTTCTATTTAACTGTTACCATTTGGGTGATTAAACAAATTTGATTCTTTTTTACTTGTGATCTAAATTCTGTTCTAAACCGATTGAAGGGTTCTAATGTTCAAACAAGGGTCTTGGGGTTCCGCATCATTTGGTATCAAAGTAAGGTTCACCAAGTAAATTATTCTACCCTTATTTTGTTATCTTTATTTTCATTATTTCTTGCTAAAAAAAAAGAGACAAATTGCATTCAGCAAAAAAAAAAAAATCAGATTAGCCTAATTTGCTTAATTGTGCAAAACACACTTCAACTAATTCTACTTTTTGTAATTGAAACACCTGCTTTTATTTCTCTTTTATTTATCTCATATAACATTCAAATATATTTAAAATTTAAAATGAAAACTCGTTTCAAGGCTGTTTGTTTGGTTGATATTGTTTGTGTAATTTTTAGAGCTGTTTGGAAACAACTCACCTCAATTAAGTTTGTTTTCATCCAAAACTGTTTGTTTCACTTCATTTGAGGGTTTTGGGTGATAATTTGTGGTTCTATTAGAGAATTACAAGTTTCGTGCATTAAATTTCAGATTCACCATTTTTTTTTCTTGCATCTTTAGTTTTTATTTAATATTTCTGCCCGTTTGCTTCTTATTACATCTTGATATAATAATATTGATTCGTTGTTGCCTAATTAATATAAAAATCATCATACACTTATATCTATATCAAGTGTGTGCTCTTCATTGTTTAGATTATTCTTGTTTGCTTCTAGAGTTGAATTCGTGCATCTTGTTTCTTTAGGAATTCTTTGTTATCTCTAATCAAAATTGAGTACATAGTGATAATTAATTGTTGATTGAATTGGTCTTTTTGTATTAAGTTATAAAAGATTGCTTGAGTGGTAAAAAGCAAGAGAGTGTGAGCTCAAAAGAGGGTTAAAAGCCAAAATTGAGTGAAACACGAATGCCCATACTACGAGAGTAAACACACGAGGGAGTAATTTGTGATGTTGCAATTTATTTTGTTTGTCATTAAAATTTCATATTTGAAGATGGAGCCACAAGGGAGTGAAAGAACATCAAAAGATCAAGAATTCATCCTCAAAGCAATGCAACAATAATTTGAGAGGATTCAACTAGCTATTGGCAACATGAATGAGAAACTAGAGAAACAACAAAGTGAGTTAAATTCCTTGAAAGGGGAAGCTTCCCAAACCAATCCAAAGGGCAAGAAGACTTCTAACACCACCTTTTGATTAAGAAGCGGAGGAACAATTTGATGACCAAGCTACTTTGGTCAATGAAGGTCGAAATTATGGTAGGGGTCGAAATGATCTTGATAAAAATATTGGGAACATCAAAATGAAAATCCCATTGTTTGTAGGCAAGAATGATCCGAATGCTTATCTTAAATGGGAGCGCAACGTGGAGCTTATTTTTGAGTGCCACAATTATTTGGAGAAAAAGATAAAGCTTGCAGCTATGGAGTTTGGAGAGTATGCCATTGTGTGGTGGGATCAACTCATTACAAGTAAAAGGAGAAATGGAGAAAGACCTATTTCCACTTGGGCCGAAATGAAGGCTATCATGAGAAGGCACTATGTTCCTACTCACTACTATAGGAACTTAGATCAAAAATTGCAAAGCCTTATACAAGTGAACAAGAGTGTAGAAGACTACTACAAAGAGATTGAGATAGCCATGATAAGGGCTAATATTGAAGAGGATAGGGAAGCTACTGTGGTAAGGTTCTTAAATGGCCTTAACAAAGACATAGCCAACATTGTAGAGCTTCAACATCATGTAGAGATTGATGATATGGTGCACATGACTATAAAGATTGAAAGACAATTAAAGCAAAATGGGAACACAAGGCAAGCCAACACTTATTCAACCCAAAATTCCAATTGGTGCTGAATTGGAGGGGAGATAACAAGGCTGTGCAATTAAAAAAGAGATGACGAAACCAAGCCAAAAGATACTAATGATAATAAAAATAAAGGTATTTCTAACTCCCAAACTCCTAGGAATAGAGATATCAAGTGTTTTAGATGTTTGAGTTTTGGTCATATTGCATCTTAATGCCCAAATAAAAGGGTAATGGTGATGGTGTTGAAATGGATGATGAGAGTGATGTGGAGGATGAAATGCCTCTTTTGGAGGATTTTAGTGATGGGAAAATGCCTATGGAAGGTAGATTGTTTGTTTTTAGGCATGCTTTGAATACGCAAGTAAGGAATGATGATGAGGGGGTTAGTTGCAAAGAAAGAACATTTTTCATTCTAGATGTCTAGTGAATGGAAAATTGTGTAGCATGACTATTGAGGGCGGTAGTTGTGTAAATGTTGATAGTACCTTATTTGTTGATAAACTGGGTTTGGAAACTACAAAACATCCTAAACCCTATAAATTGTAATGGCTTAATAATAGTGGGGAGTTGAGAATTAATAAGCAAGTGAGGGTGCCTTTTACTATTGTTAAGTATAGTGATGAGGTGACATGTGATGTAGTTCCTATGCAAGGTAGTCATATTTTGTTGGGTAGACCATAGCAATGGGATAGGAGAGTGATGCATGATGGGTATCTCAATAGGTACATAGTAGAAAGAGAGGGCAAAAAGTATACTCTTCTTCCTTTAACCCCTAAACAAGTTTTTGAAGACCAAATGCAACTTGAAAAGTCCTGTGATGAATTTGCACAAAGAGAGGCTAAGAGAAAAAGAAAAGAAAAAGATAAAAAGAAAAGAAAAAAGAGTGGGAGAAAATTAGAGTGGAAAAATGAAGGTCAAAAGGAAAAAGAAATAGAGGTGCATTCGACCATAGAAAATAATGAGGGAAAGAGAATGAGTTTTTATTCTAAAATGAAAGATGTGAGAAAAGCTTTATTTTCTAACAAGCCAATGACTGTACTCATGTACAAGGAAGCTTGTTTTTCAACTAACAAACTTAATCATTCTTTGCCAAGTGTTGTGGTTGACGTTTTGCAGGAATTTAGCGATGTCTTTCCCGATGATCTACCTCAAGGCTTACCACTTTTGAGAGGGATTGAGCATCAAATTGACTTCATTCCTGGGGCTGCCATACCAAGTAGACCAGCCTATAGGAACAATCCCGAGGAGACCAAAGAGCTTCAAAGGCAAGTGGAGGAGCTCTTACAAAAGGGGCACATTCGAGAACGTTTTAAGCCCATGCGTAGTGCCCGTCTTATTAGTACCCAAAAAAGATGTTAGTTGGCGCATGTGTGTTGATTGTAGAGCCGTCAACAAAATAACAGTAAAATATCGTCACCCAATACCTCGACTTGATGATATGTTAGATGAGTTGCATGGTGCTTGTGTATTTTCTAAAATTGATCTTAAAAGTGGTTATCACCAAATAAGAATGAAACCAGGAGATGAATGAAAAATTGTTTTTAAAACAAAACAAGGGTTATATAAGTGGTTGGTTATGCCATTTGGCTTAACTAATGCGTCAAGTACTTTTATGCATTTAATGAACCATGTTTTATGTGAATTTATTGGAAAGTTTGTGGTTGTCTACTTCGATGACATTCCTGTGTATAGTAAATCTATTGATGAGTATGTCATGCATTTAAGATAAGTGTTTGACACATTGAGCAAATTTCAACTATATGCTAACATGAAGAAATATACATTTTGCATTGATCGCATCATTTTCTTAGGGTATGTCGTGAATGCAAAATGAATCGAGTTAGATAGTGAAAAGATAAACGCTATTTAAGAGTGGCCAATACCTAAAAGCGTAACTAAGGTGCGTAATTTTCATGGTTTGACAAGTTTATATAGGAGATTTGTAAAAGATTTTAGCAGCGTTGCTGCCTCTTTAACTGAAATTATGAAAAAATATAAGGGGTTTGTTTGGGGAAAAGAACAAAAACATGCGTTTTTCTTTTTGAAAGAAAAGTTATGTAATGTGCCTTTATTAAGATTGCCTAATTTTGATTCAATTTTTGAAATTGAATGTGATGCATCTGGGTTTGGGATAGGTGTTGTTCTTATGCAGGATGAAAGACCCATTACTTACTTCCGTAAGAAGCTCAATGGTGCACAATTGAATTATTCCACCTATGACAGAGTTTTATGCTTTGGTCAGGCATTAGAGACATGTCAACATTATTTGTTACCAAAAGAATTTGTGATTCACACCGATCATGAATCTTTGAGGCATTTAAAAGGGCAAGGCAAGCTTAATAAACGACATGCAAAATGGGTGGAATTCATAGAGTCCTTCCCATATGTGATCCAATATAAGCAAGGAAAAGAAAATGTGGTAGTTGATGCGCTTTTAAGAAGGTACAATCTTATCTCTACTCTTTTTATAAAATTGTTGGGATTTGAGCATTTCAAAGAATTGTATGTGCATGATAGTGATTTTTCAAATGTTTATGTGGCTTGTGAACATGCTGAATTTCAAGACTTTTATAGGCATGATGGTTTTCTATTTAAAAAGGAAAAATTATGTGTGCCTAATAGTTCTATTAGGGAGTTGTTTGTTCGTGAAGCACATAGTGATGGTTTAATGAGACATTTTGGGATTGACAAAATTTTGAGCATTTTACATGAACATTTCTTTTGGCCTAATATGCACAAATATGTTAAGAAAATTTATGCGCAGTGCATCTCATGTAGGCAAGCTAAGTCTAGAGTTCAACCACATGGATTATATATGCCATTACCCATTCCTACACATCCTTGGGTTGATATTTCTATGGACTTTTTGTTGGGTTTGCCTAGGACTAGAAAAGGCCGAGACTCAATATTTTTTGTTGTTGATCGTTTTTTCCAAAATGACACTTTATACCATGTCACAAAAATGATGATGCCACACACATAGCGGATTTGTTTTTCTGCGAAGTTGTTGAATGCATGGCATTCCTAAAACCATTGTGTCTAATAGAGATGTTAAGTTTTTAAGCCACTTTTGGCAAGTTTTGTGATCCAAACTTGGGACCAAACTTTTATTTTCTACTACTTCACATCCATAAACAGATGGTCCAACTGAAGTAGTAAATAGAATACTTGGTATATTATTATATGCTTTAATTGGAATGAATGTTAAAACTTGCGAAGATATGCTACCATTTGTTGAACTTGCTTATAATCGGAGTATACATTCTTCTACTAGGTTTTCTCCTTTTGAAATTGTATGGTTTTAATCCCTTAACTCCATTTGATTTGTTGCCTATTCCTATAAGTGACATTTCTAATTTGGATGGACATAAGAAAGTAAAAATGGTTAAAGCAATTCATGAAAAAGCAAGGCAAAACATTGAAAATAAAATTGAACAAGTAGCATCCCATATCAATAAAAAGAAGCTGCAAGATTTCATTTGAGCCCGAAGATTGGGTTGGGTTCATATGCTCAAGGAACGATTTCCATCAAAACATAAATCTAATTTATCCCCTTTTGAAATTGATTCGAGGATGAATCCTTTTGAGGGGAGAGAGAATGATGCAAACAAGGCTAAAAACACTCAAAATACTCAAAGAGCATCAAAAGGTAACTTGGAGCAATTTTCAAATGACATAAATATAAATAGAGTTCCAAACCTGGAAAGTTTCAGCAAACCAGTAACAAGATCAAAGCCAAAGAAGCTTAAAGAGTTGCTCCAAGTTTGCACTCAAAAATATGTGGATGATGGGCTGGCCAATTGTGAAAAGTTCAAATATGAGCTTTTTTAACGACCCAAATTCGTAACTTTAATTGGATTTAAATAATTTGGGATAATTTGGGCTTGTTTGAGTCTTATTGGTAATGGGTGAATAAGCTTTGTGTATGGGCTGGATTAGTTGAGTTGTTTTAAGTATTTTGGATTGTTTTATTTTAATTTGAGTTAACTAAGCTCATATAGTCAAATGTAACTCATTTTGGGCTTAAATCTTGTCTTACTGTTATTACAAGAATGAGCCCATAACTATATGGTGCCACAAACAATTAGTGATGTTGGTTAAGAAGATTGGAGTTACAAGAAGTTACATAACAATTACATGCCTATAATTAGCCTAGTTATTGTAGGAGTTACAATTATAGTTATTGTATTGTAACTTATCACTGATTTCTTTGGCTATAAATACCGAATGAACTTTTCTTTGTTAACACTAAGAGTTATAATCAAATATTTCAGAATTGAGTTCAGAGCATCTTGGCTTTCTTTTCACTTTATGCACAAGGTGTTGATTTGGAATACAATTGTTATCACTTGTATTTCAGATTCCCTATTTCAATTGTTCTTGGTGCTTGTTTGGATTGGGTTCAAGGGATATCATTTATCTTTCTTGGGTTCTATTTAACTTCTACCATTTGGGTGATTGAACAAATTTGATTCCTTTTTACTTGTGATCTAAATTCTATTCTAAACTAATTGAAGAGTTCTAAGGTTCAAGCAAGGGTCTTGGGGTTCCGCATCAAAATCATTTAAACCCAATTAAAGTTATGAATTTGGGGTATTCAAAAACCTCATATTTGAATTTTTCACAATTGGTCGGTCCATCATCCACATGTTTTTGAGTGAAAACTTAGAGTAATTCTTTAAGCTTCTTTGCGTTTGATCTTATTACTGGTTCACTGAAACTTTCCAAGTTTGTAACTCTATTTGTGTTCACGTCATTTTGAATTTGTTCCAAGTCACCTTTTGATGCTCTTTGAGTATCTTGAGTGTTTTTAGCCTTGTTTCCATCAACTACCAATCATGTTGTCACTATAATGTTGAGAAAATATGTAATGTGAGTTTAATAAAATGGAAGAGAAAAGAATAAAAGTAAAAAAGAGTAAGACATGATTTTGAGGTGCTAACTAACACAACAAAAGTTCACTAAAGAGGTTATGAAAGTACTTTTGATATGACACGACAAATTATAAAGAATATTTTAAACAAATGTGATATATAAATGATTATGCAAGAAGCAATTATTTCAAGGATCCAGGAGATGACTAAAAAGTACATATATATAAATTCAATTTTGGAGCTCATTATGGCATTGTTGAATATTAAAGTAAAAACGAAGTTGATCATTCATGTTTAAAAAAATATTTTTTTTTCTATAAGATAATATGTTCTACAAGTTTTATACTTGACATACAAATATTTCCTTTTCTATGAAGTAATATGTTTCTATAATTTTTATACTTATCATGTCACGGCCTGGCCCTTTTTCTTCTAGGGCGTATCTGGAGCACATTTACACTTTTTACTTACTTAATTAAATAACAAAAAATAACTTTCATTAATATGCAGTGATGCAAATAAAGGTTGGATACAAGAACATTTATCCAATTTAGCTACCTAATGGTCTGATTACAAGAGGGAGGTTGAAGAAATTCAAGGACGTATTAAACGGGATGATTCAAGGCTTGTGAAATGACATTGACAAACTTTAAGGATGCAACAAAGAACTATGTATAAAGTTTGGGCTGAATAACATAAATCAAAACTTAGTCACATTAACACAAGTGGAAGTTAAACCGGCCAAATATTAAGTTGAACCAGTTTGCTCGGATGGGTCATAACTTGGGCTGATGATATCCAAATTATGTGATTCAAAATCCTAAACTTATCTACACATTTGGGCCTACAACTTTCATGGAGAAACCCAGTCCAAATTTGGATTTTATTAGATAGATAATTGGTTCAAAAATTTCAAAGTGAATTCTGATAGATACATTAAATCTAGTTGTCTTCATTATTTGTATCTAGACTTTTGCTTTTTCTTATTATATAGAAATATTTACTTAGTAATATAAAGATTTGTGACTCTTAGAAGTCTTGAAACTTATCTTGGAGGGTTGTTCCATCTATAAATAAGTAGTATTCTCTTTTGGAAAGGCACATAGGTTGATATATGAATTTAATAATGCAAGGTTTCTTAAGAGAGGTTTTTCTCTTGTTCTGATTTTTGTTTGAATCAAGATTCCTACGAGAAAATTTAATTACTTTATGAGTAGTTTATTCTAAGCTTCCCTTCAAGGGTTGAATTTGAGTTGCGGACTTATTCCAAAGTTCTCTTTCACGAATTGAATTAGGTCAAGGACTTGGTAAATCTAATATAGCTTTCCAAGGAGTTGCTTCCAAGCGTAAAGATATTGGATCTCGGTTTTAATATACCCCTGGTTTATATCATACAAAGTACTCAGAAGTGTTATATCTCTTGAATAATATACATAAGCTACATTACAATACAAAAGTAAAGTAAAGCACAAACTGGTAACTTGATCTTTAACTTCTCAACTTCTCTTTCGTATCACATACTATTATGCGGGGGAATATTTATTATCTGAAAATGATGAGTAAGATACACTATCCCAGTAAGCAGATATTATGATAACACAAGTAATACATGCAATATATACAACTTTAATACACATCAAAACATATATATCTATTATACTTTTCTAAAAAATATATTCACTTTTATTAAAAACATATGCACAATCGAAAATTGAAATAAGAATCACGATTCTGAAAACACATTGCTGCATTGTACAATGCACTACACTCTCACATATACCAGATCACTCAGCAGGTACAGTGCGCCACATTGTACAACAAGCCACATGTTCTAGAATTAGAAAACAGATGCACTTCATTACACTGTACAATGAGCTTCATTTCATCACCGTTATGGAGGATTCACATCTTCCTATTGCCATGCATGCATAGACGCACACTTAACACTTTCCCATACACCCAAAATTGGAACGATTATGTATGGATTCACAATTATCACTTTTCCACTACATTCAGAAACAGAACGGTTTACCACAATAACGAGTGACGCATACTTCTCAAAATCACTTTTCAAAACACATGGGCCGATGCAATCAAAACATAATAGCACTTCTACAAAACACTGACATTTTATATATGAAAATACATATAAAACACTGGAATACACTTGAAAACTACATAGCCATGTAATCACAATATCCACTTACCTCAAGTGCGATGCAATCAATTTAAGCTTTCTCTATTCTAATAGAGTCTCCCCCTATATTTTTCTCAATTTTCTCTAGTCACTCCGGCAGAGTCTCCCCTTACATATATACTTCAATTTTATATTTTCACTTGAGTAGAGTTTCCACTTATATTTCTTTAAATTTCTTATAAAACAGGCTACTTTAATTTCAACAGAATTCTGACTTAATTTCTAAGTTCTCTCGAAAATTCGGCAGTCTCTGGATGTTTTCGAGTAATTTCTTAAGCTCGCGAGTTCGCCCTTGGTTGACTGTGAGCTTTTGCTCTCAATTTCTCTTTTTTCTTTATTTTTCTCTTTTCCTTCTTCCCTCCTCTCTTTTCCTCTCACAATTTAGGTAGAGTTTCCTCAAAGGAAAACTCCCAAATTCCATCAATTTCCCTCACTTTTATTGGATTTCTTTCCTTTTTGATGCAAGTAAGGCAGGATACAAGAACATGGATCCAATTTAGGTACCTAATGGTCCGATTACAATAGCGAGGTTGAAGAAATTCAAGGACGCATTAAACGGGATGATTCAAGGCTTGTGGAATGACAATGACAAAATTTAAGAATGCAACAAGAAAGCTAGGTCTGAATAATATAAATCAAAGCTTGGTCACATTAACTCAAGTGGAAGTTACACCAGCCCAATATGAAGTTGAACTAGTTTGCTTGGATAGGCTATAACTTGGCCTTCTGATGTCCAAATTAGGTGATTCAAAAGTCTAAGTTTATCTACACATTTGGACTTACAACTTTCATGGAGAAACCTAATCCAAATTCAAATTTTATCATATAGATAATTGGCTCTTAAATTTCAGAACGAATTCTGACTTAAATACATTAAATCTAGTTGTCTTCATTATTTGTATCCAGATTTATGCTTTTTCTTATTAAATAGAAATATTTACTTATTAATATGAAGAGTAATGGCTCTCAAAAGTCTTGAAACTTATTTTGAAGAGTTGTTCCATCTATAAATAGGTAGTATTCTTTTTTGTAAATACACAAGTTGATATATGAATTTACTTAATGTAAGATTTTTTAAGAGAGGTTTTTCTCTTGTTCTTATTTTTGTTTGAATTAAGGTTCCTACGAGTAAAGCTAATTACTTTGTGAGTAGTTTATTCTAAGGTTCTCTTTAAGGGTTGAGTTTGGGTTGTGGATTTATTCTAAAGTTCTCTTTCACAAATTGAATTGGATCAAGAACTTGGTAAATCTGATTTAGCTTTCCAAGGGGTTGCTTTCAAGCGTAAAGACATTGGGTCTCAGGTTTAATATACCCCTGGTTCGTATAACTTTTCCTCTATTTTTTTCCTCTTATTTTTTCTCTCTTCTTTCTCTCTCTAACCTTCCTTTCTCTCAACTCCAGAATGTTTTTCCCTTCTTCCCACACCCTATTTATAGGGGAGGGACATCCATGCAAGTTGATAAGCATGGGAGAGATAGCAAGATGTGATTGGCCACTTAAACCTCCTCAAGCTTCATCCTTATCCTTATCTCTTACTTTCCTTAGGCTTTAAGTAATTCTAGAGTTTTCTAATCTTATCCAGACTCCTCCCACATCTTATACACCTTCTAGGAGCTTCCACATTAAATTTGGGCTCTATTGGATATGTTTTGAGCCGCCATAGACCCACCTAAACCCATAAGCCCAAAAACTGCACTCCATGCACATGCCTTCACTTCAAATAGCCATAAGTCCCTTGATTCTTATGCATTTCTGGTCCATTTTACCTTTTCTTGCTCGTCCTCATTTTCGCTACTTACTGACCAAATTTAGGCTCAAAACAACCAAATTGTCCCATCTAAGGTCCACATAAGGTCCTAAAGGTCCAAACTGCACTCAAAGTTAGCCCCATGTCCATACCCTTACTTCAAAACTCTATAACTTGCTCAATTCTTAATTTTTATGGGAAAAATTATGCTTGACGTGTTCCTCAAGCAAGCAGCTATCACATGGTTTTCGTTTGGGCTTCATCTGAGTCCATTTTTCCCACTTATGGCCCAAAAAATCCTAAAAGGTCAAAACTGTTCTTCATGTGCATGTCTCTCGGGTTCAGCCTCATTTCTCCTGATTTTTCTTCTACGGACATTTTTATTTTTTTCACGCACTTCTTCATTAATATCTTGCTAGTTCTAAGTCAAATTTGAGTCTCAAATTCTAAATATTTTAGTTTTAAGACATAAGTCAACCTAAAATGGTCAAAAAGAGCTCCTTAGGAGATTTTCTCTCTCACTCAAGAGATTTTCTCCCGATTCATCATCCAATTATTTTCTCACTTTTCCAAAGCATTTTCTTACCTTCTATGAGGTCTTTCTAGCCTTGATAAGCGTTCTCAGGCCTAAAATTCAGTTTTTCTTATGAGGGAAAGAGTCTTCTTAAGGGATTATAGTTATCTAAATCTCATTGTTTTCACTCCGCTTGACTTAAAACTTAGTCTTTAAACTTATTATATCTCTCTTCATACATATAAATGCTCAAATAGCCATACAAAATGTGAGAAATTCATCTAAAGAATCTAGATCATTACATATCACTACTGTTCTCTTTTTTTTTTATTCTTTTTTTCTATTTTGTTTTTCTTTTCTTATTCTCTTCTTTTCTTTTCTTTTTTCCAATGACCTAAACAAAGCATAGGCGAATAACCATGTGCTTGATATTGGTCCATTACCAGGTGTTGAAATAACAAGATTTTCTTTTTCTACTACGAAACATATAGGCAAAATTACTTTCTATATATTTGACTAAATAAAATACGAAACAACAATAAATAAAATTGCATCTTTTTCCTTTTGTCAATGAATTTTTTGTTTGTTTCTTTTTGTTTTTTGTTTCGTTTTTAGACGATATACAATGAGACAAGTAAAACAAGGAGAAAATTTATTCCCTTAACAAAAAGAAACTGGCTTGCTGACAAGAAAAGTTATTTGTTTACCTTGTTTGTCTTTCATATTCATAGATTGTACTGCCATTAGTTTACTTGACTGATTTTCTTTTTCTTTGACACCAACTATATTTTAATGCTCATTGTTAAAGGAATCCTTCCAACTTTGTTGGAATTTTTAATCAACATCAGACATTCGGTAAAGATCATTTAGGTAGATATGACGGCGAAGAAGAATGCTCTTCAGATTATGTTTTTAGCTTATTGAATGCCAAGAAACTACAATGAAAACTTTCCATATTACCTTTGAGCCAAAAATAGTCATCAAGCAATTTCATATCTTTTTCACATGCATTCAACTGAATGGAGAATACAGCAATCAAAGAATTATCCATTCAACATAAAATTAATTTTATAACTAAACAACCTTACGTGAAACTCAATTACTATTATACTATTAAAATTACCATTGAGGCAAACAATGAGGATGCCCATTAAGAAACAACGAAATTATGAATATAACCATTTCGCTACGTCTTATTAGGCTGCTGGTGATTGGTTAAAAATATGAAATAATTTATTTCCTTCTAAAGAAAAGGACTTCAAAGACATTCACATCAGCCTGGAATTTATATAGCACACACAAGAAGAGCTTAACATCAAATTTAGGTGAACAAAAGTAAAGACATCATTTTATAATGTATATAACTACAAAAGAAGCAAATAGAAACCATGCTGTATAAACATACATTCCATCACCAGAAATAAATCTCCCACCCCTACACACCAAGAATATTAGATCCCCAATTGGAGTGATGAGCCAAAAATATGTAATGATCCTCCATCCAACTCGAGATCACTAAAATCAATACAGAATTTTTCCAGTAAAAACATCTGAAGCCTGCTTACTCTCAATGCTCCTAATTGTGCGTCAGTGAGCTCATACCTGCACCATGTGTCAAATGCTTCAGTTACCTCTTTTTCTCTCAATTCTTCTCAACAACATCAAAATAAATGATACATATTATCTGGTAACCACAATGATGCAAGCACTCCTTTTCAAATTTCAAGTACTAATTCTTCCAACAAATGGTACCCCTCGGTGCCTTATACAAGAAAAAGCATTCAATTAATCAATTGGAAATATTATGCTTTCTTTAGCACAGGAAAGTACTTTCCTTTTCTTATTTTATATTTTCATCAATGTTTATAAACAAAACATGGGACCCATTAGTGGAGTGACTCTCGAAGAAAGAACATGCCAACTAGACTTTTATAATAAAATGGCCCTTCAAGAAAACAGAAAAATCGGCAGTCTAAGCAATTAAGAACTCAGAGAACACTGGCGTCCTTTTAATTCTTCTATAAATATGGCTGGTTACTTTCGTACCCAAACAAATTATGCTTAAACAACTATACATGCAAGCAGGTCCATACATACAGATAGGTATTTCATGTGCATGCATATGGATATACATCTCAACGTGTATATAACAAGATCCAACACGTGATTCAAAAAGGTAGAAGTAGAGAAATACAGCTCAACACTTTTTACAAAGTTAAGAGTTGTAAGGGTGATTGTACATTTGTCTACAATAAAGTAACCATAAGCTAAACAAGATGCTTGGAACAGAGACTTGTTTAGCAAATACAGTCTAAACCTCCGGCAATAATATTTCAATAGGAACTCTTCCTGTATTGCTTAAAAACAATGTCAACCTGATGATAATAAATTAAGAATAAAGATAGTGATGATTCCTTTCATCCAAGATGAACCTCTTTAAGGCACAAATCAAATTGCCTCTACTAGCATTAGTTAGACAAGCATAGAATCCATCAACATGGAAATTAGATTCCTACTCAGTCCTAGTACCATTTGCAGAAGCAAAAGTCTAAACATTTGAAACATCATGGACCAATTAACTTGACATAAATATCAGTACTTTCAAAGTTTTCTGCTTTCAAACTTCTTCTGTATACATGCTGTGAGATCTAGAAACATGAGCCAAAATTATAGCTGATTCTTCTTGCATAATGAGCACAGAAAATGAAAATGGGGAATAGGTCAAAAAATTCTGAACATGCATTCATATTGACAACAGACTATTTTTTCAAACAAACACTAATGTACTAAAAAAGCAATATTACTTTTTGTCATGTTAGTAACACTTATGTGCAAGGTACAACCTGAGTTATCAGAAAGTGTACTGCTTTATTTCTTTTGCAAAACCTGGAATATATAAATATGGAAGATAGCATTTTTTATGGAAAAGGAAAGGTGTCTTGGCAATAAAAATAATTATGCAGAATGCGCTCCTTACACAAGCAAGTTGATGAAGTCAAAAATGGAAGAAGACACTTGCCTACTGAGTCTTCTTGTCCTTATTTGAGGACCTCAGAATTTTCTTTAGGAGGCTTTCATCAATTCTCCTGTACTGCATTTGAATAACTCTATGTGTCATGCATAGTTTTTCATCAATGTGATGCTGGTACTTGTGATACAACACGGGAGCAGACAGACTAAGAAGAACCACTGCAAGGAGGACCAGGATAAAGAAGAAAAGGGAAAATAAGGAAAAAGAAAAGTCTGCATGAACACTTAACAGTTTGTCAAAAATTTAGTGAAAGAGAGTAGTTCACTGATTACTCACCAATATAAAGCAGTGTGAGGAAATTGACAAGATTACCAACAAAAGATATCACCCACAAGACAATAGCAACCTGAAGAACCAAGCCACATTTCAAGAAATCTTCCATTAGATTAAAATAGTAAATATAGAATATACATGAAATAATAATCTAGTGATGCAGAAAAGAAAGATTCTAAAGTGGACATTGTTTGTATACTAATATATATTTATAATTGAATGCCTACTTATTACTCCTTTTTCTCAAATACAATAATGCTTATTTATTATTAAGATATTTAGATTATTTAGGAATAAGTATCTAGTATGGAAAAAGTTATTTTTTTCTATTTAATTAAGATGCTATTTAGTTATTTTTCTATTAGTCAATTATTTAGCTTATTTTCCTATTTTCTATATTTCTTACTTTGATTTAGATGTCTACAACATAGGCACCCTGCTTAGTTATTAAGTAAATCATTCATATCTATTATTCCAACATTGAGATACTGTTTTAATTATTGAAATCTAAAATCTCTAAGTTTTATTTTATTTTTTTTACAAAATTTCATAAGTTATGTCTTCAAGTTCTCTTTATCCTGCATAAGTTAGTATCAGAACCTAAATTCGATTCACAAGGTCCCCAAAATACTCAGCAACCTGCTTCCCATATTACAGCCTCTGCCTCTTAAAACATTCTCTCCTTCTTCATATACCCAAAAGGCAGAAGGAAAATTTTAAAAAGAAAAAGAAATTAGTGCAGAACAGAAATCAACATGTTCCCTAACTATCTTTGGAGGTTGATACGAACTAGGGGTATATTAAATCCGAGACCCAATATTTTTATGCTTGGAAGCAACTCTTTGGAAAGCTAAATTAAATTTACCAAGTTCTTGACCCAATTCAATTCATGAAAGAGAACTTTGGAATAAATCTGCAACAAAAATTCAACCCTTGAAGAGAACTTTCGAATAAACTACTCACAAAATAATTAACTTTACTCGTAGGAACCTTGATTCAAACAAGAATCAAAACAAGAGAAAAACATTTCTTAAGAAACCTTACAGTAAGCAAATTCATATATCAACTTCAGTTTACAAAAGAGAATACTATATATTTATAGATGGAATAACCCTCCAAGATAAGTTTTAAGATTTCTAAGAGTTACAACTCTTCATATTATTAAGTAAATATTTCTATTTAATAAGAAAAAGTAAAAGTCTAAATACAATAAATGAAGACAACTAAATCCAATGTATTTAAGTCAGAATTCGTTCTGACACTTGTGAGCCAATTATTTATCTGATAAAATCCGAATATGATTGGTTTTTCCATAAAAGTTGTAGACCCAAATGTATAAATAAGTTTAAACTTTTGAACTACCTAATTTGGGCATCAGAAGCCCAAGTTATAACCCATCCAAGCAAACTGGTTCAATTTTATATTGAGCTGGTAGAACTTCCACTTAAGTTAATATGACCAAGTTTTGATTTATGTTATTCATCCCAAGCCTAATACATGCTTCTTTGTTGCATTCTTGAATTTTAGCAATGTCAATCCACAAGTCTTGAATCATCCCATTTAATGCGTCCTTAAATTTCTTTAACCTCGCTCTTATAATCAGACCATTAAATAGCTGAATTGGATCTATGTTCTTCTATCCTGTCTTATTTGCATCATTCCCTCCCTCCTCAAGATGATCCGTCCACGAATCTCTAACATCTACATCAAAAAGGAGAAAGATCAGCTACATTAAAAGTAGCACTCACATTATACTCACTAGGAAAATCCAACTTATAGGCATTATCATTGATCTTCTCAAGGACTTGAAATGGTCAATCGCCTCTAGGATGCAGTTTTGATTTTCACTGAGTAGAAAACCTTTCCTTGCGCATGTGCGCCCAAACCCAATCACCAAGTTCGAATATTACTCGCCTCCTTCCCTTGTTTACTTGACTTGCAATTTGTTGATTCTTCTTCTCTATGTTCTTGCGCACATCTTCATGTAGCTTCTTTACCAAATCAATCTTTTTCTTTTCATCTAAAGTAGTTCTTTCATTACATGGTAAATGAACTAAATCCAAAGGAGTTAAAGGATTAAAACTATAAACAACTTCAAATAGTGAATAACCAGTAGTAGAATGCACAACTCTATTATATGCAAACTCAACAAATGGAATGTACTCTTCCCAATCATTCAAATTCTTTTGGACAATAGCACGCAACAAGGTTCCTAGAGTTCTATTCACAACTTCAGTTTGATCATCAGTTTATGAATGACAAGTAGTAAAAAACAACAATCTAGTTCCTAATTTAGTCTACAAAACTTTCCAAAAATGATTTAAAAACTTTGCATCCCTATCACTTATAATTGTTTTTGGAATGCCATGCAAACGTACTACTTCCCTAAAGAACAGATTTGCAATGTTAATGGCATCATCAATTTTATTACAAGATATGAGATGCGACATCTTTGAAAACCTATCAACCACTGCAAAAATTGAATCTTTTCCTTTCCTTGATCTAGGCAAACCTAAAACAAAATCCATTGAAATATCAGTACAAGGTTCACTAGAAACAAGTAAAGGTGTATACAATCCTTGATTCAAAACTTTAGATTTAATTTGTTTGCACACAACACACCTATCACAAATTCTTTGCACATCTTTCCTCATTTTAGACCAATAGAAATGTTCCTTTACAATATCTAAAGTCTTTGAAATACCAAAATCTCCAATTAAACCTCCCCCATGAGATTCTTTAACAAGCAACATTCGCATAGAACAAATAGGTATGCACAACTTATTCTTTTTAAATAAAAACCCATCCATTCTATAGAACTTGCCGAATGCAACTTTCTCACATGCCTTAAAAATGCTAAAAAAATCAGAATCATTTTCGTAAAGAGATTTAACATGTTCAAAAGCAAGCATTCGAGCACCTAAAACATTGAGTAAAACATACCTTTCTGAAAGTGCATATGCCACAACATTCCCTTTGCCTTGCTTGTACTTAATTACATAAGGAAATGTTTCAATGAACTCAACCCATTTAGCATGCCTGTTATTCAACTTACCTTGCCCTTAATAACACTTACCTTCTCTTCATCAACTTCAATACCTTGCTTACTCACAACAAAACCCAAAAACATAATTCGATGTAAACAAAAAGAACACTTCTTGAAATTAGCATACAACATCTCTTTTCTCAAGGTAACTAAAACACTTCTCAAATGTTCTTCATCTTCATTCAAATTTCTAGAATACACAAGGATATCATCAGAGTACACAACAACAAATCTTCCAATGAAATCTTCCAAAATATGATTCATAAGTCTCATAAAAGTATTTGGTGCATTAGTTAAACCAAAAGGCATAACCAACCGTTCATATAATTCATATGTTGTTTTGAAAGCAATTTTCCATTCATCGCCCTCTTTCATTCGAATTTGATGAAAACCACTTTCAAATCAATTCTGCTAAAAATAGTAGAACCATATAATTCATCAAGCATATCATCTAATCTAGAAATAGGATGACAATACTTTACCGTGATGTTGTTAATCGCACGACAATCAACATACATACGCCAAGAACTATCTTTCTTAGGCACTAACAATATCAAAACAGCACATGAATTCATACTTTCTCTAACAAATCCCTTACCCGACAACTCCTCAACTTGCCTTTGAAACTCCTTTGTCTCATCGGGATTACTTCTATAGACTAGTTTGTTTGGAATTGAGGCACCAGGTATGAAATCGATTTGATGATTAATACCTCTAATGGGTGACAATCCATTAGGTATATCCTCCGGAAAGGCATCTTCATATTCCTGCAAAAGAGAAACAAACACACTAGGCAAAGAAACATTAAGGTCGTTAGTGTTTAGATAAACTTTCTTGTACATAAGCACAAGTATACTTTTCCTTGAAAACCAAGCTTCCTTAATATCACTCTTTTTTGCATACAAGCTCACTTGTTTCTTTTTACACTCATTTAAATTCTGCTCCTCTTTTGTCAAACTCACTTTCTTTTTCACTTCATTATTTTTTCTACTCTTTTCTTCTAAAAGCTCACTCTTGGATGTCTCACATTCGCTCACTTTTTTCTTTCATTCTTATTTTCTCTCTCACTTTGTATTCTTCTAAGCTCACCCTCATAAATTTCTTTTGGTGAAAGTGGTACAAGAGTAATTTTTTTTCCGTCTTTCTCAAAAATGTAGTGATTTGTGAAACTGTTATGCATCACCTTCGATCAAATTGCCAAGGGCGTCCCAACAAAAGATGACCAGCATGCATAGGCACTACATTGAATAACAATTCATCCTTATACTTGCCTATTTTGAATGCTACAAGAACTTGCTTTGTCACCTTTATATCCCGCCAATCATTGAGCCACCTCAATTTGTAAGGATGTGGATGTTTTATAGTAGACAGCTCCAACATCTCTACAAGAGTAGTACTAGCAACATTTATTACGCTGCTACCATCAATTATCACATCACATACGCGATCCTTCACAAGACATCTAGTATGAAATATGTTCTCTCTTTGATCGCATTCGTCTTATTATACTTGTATATTCAAAGCTCTTCTTGCTACAACAACCCTTCCACTTTCTACCATGGTAAATTCTTCATCATCAATTGCATCTTCATAGGATGGTATATCTCTTTCATTCTCTTCTTCACTGGCCGAATAATACTCTCCATCAAGCATAAACATAGTTCTTTAATTTGGATAGTCCCGCTTGTAATGACCTATACCTTGACACTTGAAACATTTAATATTTCTTGCGTTAGTAGTAGAGTCAAGCTTACTCTTATCTTTGCTAAAACGGGATGCTTTAGGACCTCTTTCGATTCTACCTTAGCCTTGGATGACGAAGCCTTATCACCTTTCCTTCAGTTTGATTTGAATGTTGAAGTGTTGGAAGAAAAATGACTTGTGTTCCCTTTTCTCTTCAATTGCTTCTCAACCTTCAAAGAAAGGTAAAGCAAATCTTCCAGTTCCATATAAATCTCCTTATTCAAACAATTAAGAAATCTAGCCATTGTAGCCTTACTATCTTCCTCGACATTTGCTCTAATCATGACCACTTCCATTTCTTTGTAGTACTCCTCAATACTCTTGGAACCTTGCATAAGATTTTGAAGTCAATTGTACAATTCTCTATAGTAATAGGTTGGTACAAATCTTCTTCTCATGATGGATTTCAAATCTCTCCATTCTTCAATAGGCCTCTCCCTATTTCTTCTCCGCTTCTTCTTCGTATCATCCTACCAAGTAATAGCATAATCTTCAAAAACAGCAACGGCAAGTTGTAGTTTCTTGGATTCAGTGTAGTTATTGCAATCAAATACTAGTTCAATATTCTTTTCCCAATCTAAGTAAGTTTCAGAATCCATTCTTCCATGAAAGGATGGAATTTTCAATTTAACACCCCAAAGTTGCTATTATCGTTGTTTCTTTCTCTTGGTTGCACCTCTTCTTCTTCTTCATTATCATCACGTGATTCATCATCTTCAAAGTTATTACTCTTTTGAACTCTATTTGGAAATCTCCTACCACGCATGGTTGGATTAGGAGCATTTGGTCACTGCCCCCTTGTAACCGAAACTTCTAGCCTCTCCATTCGATCAATAATCTCACCATATCTTCTATCCATGACTTCCATCAGTTCCATTAAGGCTTGGAACCTATCTATCTCGTTTTGTGGATTATTTGCTTGTCCACTGATCTTGTATTAAGCTGCAAAACAAAGTTGGTAAAGCAAAAGAATAACTCCTTACTTCACTCCCTTACGTGTTTCACTCAAATAATGGTATCACTCAATTTCACTCATGTTTAAATTTTGGCTTTTCTCTAAATGAACTCACACGCAGCCGTTTACCACTCAAATTCTCTTGTTAAGATTCGTTATAGAGAATCAAAGCTTATACAAACGCGCTGGATTACAATGAGGAATAGAATAAACCAAGTTAGGAAGGAAATAAAAGATAATCTGAATGAAACTCAACCAGGGTAAATGAAAATTAAAGATAAACTTGAATTCTTCGAAAGAAATACAACTTAAAAGAAGCTTTAATCTAAGAAAACAAACTGAATTTTATTTTTACTCCTTTTCGAATCCTCTTTTTTTTAATCTTTTTTTTTTTTTGCCTCTTGATATTCTTTTTTTTTTTACTTTCCTTTTCACCTTCCTTCGATTTTTTTTTTTGGTTTTTTATGTAACACAACAGAAATAAATTTGAATAGACTAAGTTTTGGATGACAAACAAATCACAAGAAGATGGAGAACAACAAATGATTAAAAATAACAACAGAAAACAAGTTGAAACAAATGGAACAACAAAAAGATACTAAACTGATATGCTTGATGCTAAACAATAAGAAATGGATATGGAGGATGGAAAATGGAAACAAACACTTGAAACAATGAAACAAAAGTAAAGAGATGAAACACAAAGGATATAACCTGATTTATAGTCTAATCTCTTATACAAAACTGACACAAAACAGGGGTATATTAAACCTGATACCCAATATTTTTATGCTTGGAAGCAACTCTTTAGAAAGTTAAATCAGATTTACCAAGTTCTTGACCCAATTCAATTCGTGAAAGAGAATTTTGCAATAAATCCGCAACCCAAATTCAACCCTTGAAGAGAACCTTAGAATAAACTACTCATAAAGTAATTAGTTTTACTCGTAAGAACCTTGATTCAAACAATAATCTGAATAAGAGAAAAACATTTCTTAAGAAACCTTGCAGTAAGCAAATTCATATATCAACTTCTATTTACAAAAGAGAATACTACCTATTTATAGATGAAACAATGCTCCAAGATAAGTTTTAAAATTTTTAAGAATCACAACTCTTCATATTATTAAGTAAATGCTTCTATTTAATAAGAAAAAGAAAAAGTCTATATACAATAAATGAAGACAACTAGATCCAAAGTATTTAAGTTAGAATTCATTCTGAAACTTGCGAACCAATTATTTATCTGATAAAATCCGAATTTGATTGGATTTCTCCATGAAAGTTGTAGGCCCAAATGTGTAAATAAGTTTAGGTTTTTGAATCACCTAATTTGTACATCAGAAGCCCAAGTTATGATAAATCCAAGCAAAGTGATTCAATTACATATTGGACTGGTGTAACTTCCACTTGAGTTAATATGACCAAGTTTTGATTTATGTTATTCAGTCCAAGCCCAATACATGCTTCCTTGTTGCATTCTTGAATTTTGTCATTGTTATTTCATAAGTCTTGAATCATCCCGTTTAATACATCCTTGAATTTTTTCAATCTCGCTCTTGTAATCGGACCATTAGGTTATTGAATTGGATCCATATTCTTGTATCCTGTCTTATTTGCATTAGACCAGTTGGCAACCTCGGAAGTCGACGACATGCGCAGTGTTGTCTACCTCTTATGCAAATAAGGCAGGATACAAGAAAATGAATCCAATTCAGCTTCTTAATGGTTCAATTACAAGAGTGAGGTTGAAAAAATTCAAGGGCACATTAAACGGGATGATTCAAGACTTGTGGAATGACATTGACAAAATTCAAATATGCAACAAGGAAGCATGTATTGGGCTTGAGCTGAATAACATAAATCAACACTTGGTCACATTAATTCAAGTAAAAGTTACACCAGCCCAATATGAAATTGAACCAGATTGCTTGGATGGGCCATAACTTGGGCTTCTCATGAACAAAATAGGTGATTCAAAAGCTTAAACTTATCTACATATTTGGGCATACAACTTTTATGGAGAAACCAATAATATTCGGATTTTATCAGATAAATAATTGGCTCACAAGTTTCAGAATGAATTCTGATTTAAATACATTGGATTTAGTTGGCTTCATTTATTGTATCTAAACTTTTACTTTTCCTTATTAAATAGAAATATTTACTTAGTAATCTGAAGAGTTGTAACTCTTAGAAAACCTAAAACTTATCTTGGAGGGTTGGTCCATCTATAAATAGGTAGTATTCTCTTTTGCAGAAATATGACGATGTCTTTCTGAAAGAGATACCCAATGGATTGCCACCCATTAGAGGTATTGAGCATCAAATCGATTTTATACCTGGTGCCTCAATTCCAAACAAACCAGTCTAGAAGTAATCTCGAGGAGACAAAGGAGCTTCAAAGGCAAGTTGAGGAGTTGGATAAGGGATTTGTTAGAGAAAGTATGAGTCCATGTCCTGTTCCAGTATTGTTGGTGCCTAAGAAAGATGGTTCTTGCCATATGTATGTTGATTGTCGTGCGATTCACAACATTATAGTAAAGTATCGTCATCTTATTCCTAAGTTAGATGATATGCTTTGTGAATTATATGGCTCTATTATTTTTAGCAAAATTGATTTGAAAAGTGGTTATCATCAAATTCGAATGAAAGAGGGCAATGAATGAAAAATTGTTTTCAAAACAAAATATGGATTATATGGATGGTTGGTTATGTCTTTTGGTTTAACTAAAGAACCAAGTACTTTCATGAGACTTTTGAATCATGTTTTGAAAAATATCATTGGAAAATTTGTTGTTGTGCACTTTGATGATATTATTGTGTATTCTAGAGATTTGAATGAACATGAAAAATATTTGAGGAGTGTTTTAGTTACCTTGAGAAAAGAGAGGTTGTATGCTAATTTCAAGAAATGTTCTTTTTGTTTAGATCGAATTGTGTTTTTAAGTTTTGTTGTGAGTAAGCAAGGTGTTGAAGTTGATGAAGAGAAGGTAAGTGCTACTAAGGTTGGCCTATTCCTAAATCTGTAAGTGAGGTAAGGAGTTTCCATAGTTTTGCTAGTTCTTATAGGCGATTTATTAAATACTTTAGTACCATTGGTGCACCACTTACGGAAGTACTAAAAAAGAATTGTGTTTTCAGGTAGGATAAGGATCAAGAGCAAGCATTTAATTTGTTAAAAGATAAGCTTTGTTCGGCACCTATTCTTGTTTTGCCTAACTTTGTTAATACTTTTGAAATTGAGTGTGATGCTTCAAGTGTTGGTGTTGGGGCTGTTCTTATGCAAGGAAAAACACCAATTGCCTACTTTAGTAAAAAGCCCCATGGTGCTTCATTGAACTATTCTACCTATGACAAGGAACTTTATGTTTTGGTTCGAGTTTTGGAGAATTGGCAGCATTATCTAAGACCCAACGAATTTGTCATTCATACTAATCATCAATCATTAAAGTTCTTAAAAGGGCAAGGTAAGTTGAATAAGAGGCATGCTAAGTGGGTCGAGTTCATTGAAACATTTCCTTCTATGATTAAGTACAAGCAAGGCAAAGAGAATGTTGTGGCATATGCACTTTCAAAAAGGTATGCTTTACTCAATGCTTTAGGTGCTCGAATGCTTGCTTTTGAACATGTTAAATCTCTTTACAAAAATAATTCTGATTTTTCTAGCATTTTTTAGGCATGTGAGAAAGTTGCATTCGGTAAGTTCTATAGAATGGATTGGTTTTTATTTAAAGAGAATAAGTTGTGCATACCTATGATTCTTATCTATGCGAATGTTGCTTGTTAAAGAATCTTATGGAGCCTCGGTTTAATGGGACATTTTGGTATTTCAAAAACTTTATATACTTTAAATGAACATTTCTATTGGTCTAAAATGAGGAAAGATGTGCAAAGAATTTGTGATACATGTGTTGTGTGCAAACAAGCAAAATCTAAAGTTTTGAATCAAGGATTGTATACACCTTTACCTGTTTCTAGTGAACCTTGAACTGATATTTAAATGGATTTTGTTTTGAGTTTGCCTAGATCAACGAAAGGAAAAGATTCAATTTTTGTAGTAGTTGATAGGTTTTTAAAGATGTCGCATTTCATACTTTGTAATAAAACTAATGATGCCACTAATATCACAAATTTGTTCTATAGGAAAGTAGTAAGTTTACATAGCATTTCAAAAACAATTGTAAGTGATAGGGATGCAAAGTTTCTAAGTCATTTTTAGAAAATTTTGTGAAGTAAATTAGGAACTAAGTTGTTTTCTACTACTTGTCATTCACAAATTGATGGTCAAACTAAAGTTGTGAATAGAGCTCTAGGAACTTTGTTGCGTGCTATTGTCCAAAAGAATTTGAAGAATTGGGAAGAGTGCATTCCATTTGTTGAGTTCGCATATAATAGAGTTGTGCATTCTACTACTAGTTATTCACCATTTGAAGTTTTTTATGGTTTTAATTCTTTAACTCCTTTGTATTTAGTTATTTTACCATGTAATGAAAAAAACTAGTTTAGATGGAAAGAAAAAGGCATATTTGGTAAAGAAATTACATCAAGATGTGAGCAAGAACGTAGAAAAGAGGAATTAACAAATTGCAAGTCATGTAAACACGGGAAGAAGGCAGGTTTGGGTACACATGCGCATGGAAAGGTTTCCTACTCAACGAAAATCAAAATTGCATCCTAGAGGCGATGGGTCATTTCAAGTTCTTGAGAAAATCAATGACAATGTCTACAAGTTGGATCTTCCTAAAGAGTATAATGTGAATGCTACTTTTAATGTGATTGATCTTTCTCCTTTTGATGTAGATGTTGGAGATTCGTGAACGAATCATCTTGAAGAGGGAAGGAATGATGTAAATAAGGCAGGATACAAGAACATGGATCCAATTCAGTTACCTAACGGTCCGATTACAAGAGCTAGGTTGAAGAAATTCAAGAACGCATTAAACGGGATGATTCAAAACTTGTGGAATAACATTGACAAAATTCAAGAATGCAATAAGGAAACATGTATTGGGCTTGGCCTGAATAACATAAATCAAAACTTGGGTCACATTAACTCAAGCGGAAGGTACACCAGCCCAATATGAAATTGAACCAATTTACTTAGATGGGTCATAACTTGGACTTCTGATGTTCAAATTGAGTGATTCAAAAACCTAACTTATGTACACATTTGGGCCTACAGCTTTCGTGGAGAATCCTAATCAAATTCGGATTTTATCAGATAGATAACTGGCTCACAAGTTTGAAAACGAATTCTGCCTTAGATATATTACATGTAGTTGTCTTCATTTATTATATCTAAACTTTTGATTTTCCTTATTAAATAGAAACATTTACTTAGTAATATGAAGAGTTGTGACTCTTAAAAATCTTAAAACTTATCTTGGAGAATTGTTCCATCTATAAATAGGTAGTATTCTCTTTTCTAAACACAAGTTGATATATGAATTTGTTTAATGCAAGATTTCTTAAGAGAGCTTTTTCTCTTATTTTGATTCTTATTTGAATCAAGGTTCCTACGAGCAAAGCTAATTACTTTGTGAATAATTTATTGTAAGGTTCTCTTCAAGGGTTGAATTTGGGTTGCGGATTTATTCCTAAGTTCTCTTTTACGAATTGAATTACGTCAAGGATTTGATAAATCTGATTTAGCTTTCCAAGGGGTTGCTTCCAAGCGTAAAAATATTGGGTCTTGGGTTTAATATGCCCCTGTTTTGTATCAGAGCTTAGGCTCTAAATCAGGTTATATCCTTTGTGTTTCATCTCTTTACTTTTGTTTCA
The DNA here is from genome assembly GCF_054855325.1 of Carica papaya. NCBI lineage: Eukaryota > Viridiplantae > Streptophyta > Magnoliopsida > Brassicales > Caricaceae > Carica > Carica papaya. The sequence continues at coordinate 15,854,345 of NC_142314.1, forward strand.
TTGTTTCAAGTATTTGTTTCCATTTCCATCCTCCATATCCATTTCTTATTGTTTAGCATCAAGCATATCAGTTTAGTGTCCTTTTTTTTCCATTAGTTTCAACTTGTTTTCTGTTGTTATTTTTAATCATTTGTTGTTCTTCATCTCCTTGTGATCTATTTGTTATCCAAAACTTAGTCCATTCAAGTTTATTTCTATTGTGTTACATAAAAAAAAAAATCGAAAGAAGGTGAAAAGAAAAGTAAAAAAAAATAAAGAATATCAAGAGGCAAAAAAAAAGGGATTAAAAAAAAGAGGATTCAAAAAGGAGTTAAAACAAAATTCAGTTTGCTTTCCTAGATTAAAATTTCTTATTTTTTTCTAAGAATTCGGGTTTATCTTTCATTTCCATCTACCTTGGTTGAGTTTCATTTAGATTATCTTTTATTTCCTTCCAACATGGTTTATTCTATTCCTCATTGTAATTCAATACGTTTATATAAACTTTGATTATCTACAACGGCTTAACAAGAGAATTGGAGTGGTAAAAGGCTGAGTGTGAGTTCATTGAGAGAAAAGCCAAAATTTAAACACGAGTGAAATTAAATGATACCTTTATTTGAGTGAAACACGTGAGGGAGTAAAATGAGGAACTATTCTTTTGTTTTACTAACTTTGTTTTGCAACTTAAAATAAGATGAGTGGACAAGCAAATAATCCACAAAACGAGATAGATAGTTTCCAAGCCTTAACGGAACTAATGAAAGCTATGGATAAAAGATATGGTGAGATTATTAATCGAATGGAGAGGCTAGAAGTTTCGATTACAAGGGGGCAGCCACCAAATGCTTCTAATCCAGCCATGCGTGGTAGGAGATTTCCAAATAGAGTTCAAGAGAGTAATGATTTTGAAGATGATGAATCGCGTGGTGATAATGAAGAAGAGGAGGTGCAATCGAGAGCAAGAAACAACAATAATAGCAACTTCGGTGGTATTAAATTGAAGATTCCATCCTTTCATGGAAGAATGGATCCTGAAACTTATTTGAATTGGGAAAAGAAAATTGAACTAGTATTTGATTGCAATAACTACACTGAATCCAAGAAACTACAACTCGTCGTTGCTGTTTTTAAAGATTATGCTATTACTTAGTGGGATGATACAAAGAAGTGGGGAAGAAATAAGGAGAGGCTTATTGAAGAATGGAGAGATTTGAAATCCATCGTGAGAAGAAGATTTGTACCAAGTTATTACTATAGAGAGTTGTACAATCGACTTCAAAATCTTATGCAAGGTTCCAAAAGTGTTGAGAAGTACTATAAAAAAATAGAAGTGGCCATGATTAGAGCAAATGTCGAGGAAGATAATGAGGCTACAATGGCTAGATTTCTTAATGGTTTGAATAAGAAGATTTCTAATGTGGTCAAATTACAGCCTTATATAGAGCTAGAAGATTTGCTTCACCTTCCTTTGAAGGTTGAAAAGCAATTGAAAAGAAAAGGGAACGCAAATCATTTTTCTTCCAACACTTCAACATTCAAATCAAATTAGAGGAAAGGTGATAAGGCTTCGTCATCCAAGCCTAAGGCAGAATCGAAAGAGGTTCCTAAAGCATGCGGTTCTAGCAAAAATAAGAGTAAGCTTAACTCTACTACTAACGCAAGAAATATTAAATGTTTCAAGTATCAAGGTGTAAGTCATTACAAGTAAGACTGTCCAAATCAAAGAACTATGTTTATGCTTGATGGAGAGTATTATTCGACTACTGAAGAAGAGAATAAAGGAGAAATATCATCCTATGAAGATGCAATTGATGATGAAGATGAAGAATTTACCATGGCAGAAAGTGGAAGAGTTTTGGTAGCAAAAAGAGTTTTGAATATACAAGTACAACAAGACGAATGCGATCAAAGAGAAAACTTGTTTCATACTAGATGTCTTGGAAAGATTGCGTATGTGATGTGATAATTGATGGTAGCAGCGTGACAAATATTGCTAGTACTACTCTTGTAGAGAAGTTGGGGCTATCTACTACAAAACATCCACATCCTTACAAATTGAAGTGGCTCAATGATTGCGGGGATATAAGGGTGACAAAGCAAGTTCTTGTGGCATTTAAAATAGGCAAGTATAAGGATGAATTGTTATTTGATGTAGTGCCTATGCATGCTGGTCATCTTTTGTTGGGATGCCCTTGGCAATTTGATCGAAGGATGATGCATAACGGTTTCACAAATTACTACACTTTTGATAAAGACGGAAAGAAAATTACTCTTGTACCACTTTCACCAAAAGAAATTTATGAGGGTAAGCTTAGAAGAATACAAAATGAGAGAAAACAAGAGTGAAGGAAAAAGAGTGATCGAATGTGAGACATCCAAGAGCGAGCTTTTAAAAGAAAAGAGTGGAAAAAATAATAAAGTGAAAAAGAAAGTGAGTTTGACAAAAGAGGGGCAGAATTCAAATGAGTGTAAAAAGAAACAAGTGAGAGCTTGTATGCAAAAAGGAGTGATATTAAGGAAGCTTGGTTTTCAAGAAAAAATATATTTTTGCTTATGTCAAGGAACTTTATCTAAACACTAACGACCTTAATGTTTCTTTGCCTAGTGTGTTTGTTTCTCTTTTGCAGCAATATGAAAATGCCTTTCCGAATGAGATACCTAATCGATTGCCACCCACTAGAGGTATTGAGCATCAAATCGATTTCATACCCGGTGTCTCAATTCCAAACAAACCAGTCTATTGAAGTAATCCTGATGAGACAAAGAAGCTTCAAAAGCAAGTTGAGGAGTTATTGGGTAAGGGATTTGTTAGAGAAAGTATGAGTCCATATGCTGTTCCAGTATTGTTTGTGCCTAAAAAATATGGTTCTTGGTGTATGTGTGTTGATTGCCTTGCGATTAACAACACTACGGTAAAGTATCGTCATCCTATTTCTAGGTTAGATGATATGTTTAATGGATTATATGACTCTACTATTTTTAGCAAAATTGATTTTAAAAGTGACTATCATCAAATTTGAATGAAAGAGAGTGATGAATGGAAATCTGTTTTCTCAACAAAATATGAATTATATGAATGGTTGATAATGCTTTTCGGTTTAACTACTACACCAAATACTTTCATGAGACTTATGAATCATGTTTTGAAAGATTTCATTGAAAAATTTGTTGTTGTGTACTTTGATGATAACCTTGTGTATTCTAGAAATTTGAATGAAGATAAAGAACATTTGAGGAGTGTTTTAGTTACCTTGAGAAAAGAGATGTTGTATGCTAATTTCAAGAAGTGTTCTTTTTGTTTAGATCAAATTGTGTTTTTAGGTTTTGTCGTGAGTAAGCAAGGTGTTGAAGTTGATGAAGAGAAGGTAAGTGCTATTAAGAGCTAGTCTATTCTTAAATCGATAAGTGAGGTTAGAAGTTTTCATGATTTGACTAGTTTTTATAGGCGATTTGTTAAATACTTTAGTATCATTGGTGCACCACTTACGGAAGTAATAAAAAAAAATTATGTTTTCAAGTGAGATAAGGTTCAAGAGCGAGCATTTAATTTGTTAAAAGATAAGCTTTGTTCGGCATCTATTCTTACTTTGCCTAACTTTGTTAATACTTTTGAAATTGAGTGTGATGCTTCAGGTGTTGGTGTTGGGGCTGTTCTTATGCAAGGAAAAAGACCAATTGCCTACTTTAGTGAAAAGCTCCATGGTGCTTCATTGAAGTATTCTACCTATAACAAGGAACTTTATGCTTTGATTCGAGTTTTGGAGAATTGACAGCATTACTTAAGGCCCAAAGAATTTGTCATTCATATTGATCATCAATCATTAAAGTTCTTAAAGGGGCAAGGTAAGTTGAATAAGAGGCATGCTAAATAGGTTGAGTTCATTGAAACATTTCCTTATGTGATTAAGCAGAAGCAAGGCAAAGAGAATGTTGTGGCAGATGCACTTTCAAGAAGGTATGCTTTACTCAATGCTTTAGGTGCTCGAATGCTTGCTTTTGAATATGTTAAATCTTTTTGCGAAAATGATTCTAATTTTTCTAGCATTTTTAAGGCATGTGAGAAAGTTGCATTCGGTAAATTCTATAGAATGGATGAATTTTTATTTAAAGAGAATAAGTTGTGCATACCTATGATTCTAATCTATGCGAATGTTGCTTGTTAAAGAATCTCATGGGGGAGGTTTAATGGGACATTTTGGTATTTCAAAAACTTTAGATACTTTAAACGAACATTTTTATTGGCATAAAATGAGGAAAGATGTGCAAAGAATTTGTGATAGATGTGTTGTGTGCAAACAAGCAAAATCTATAAGTTTTGAATCAAGGATTGTATACACCTTTACCTGTTTCTAGTGAACCTACGAACTGATATTTAAATGGATTTTGTTTTGGGTTTACCTAGATCAATGAAAGGAAAATATTCAATTTTTGTAGCGATTGATAGGTTTTCAAAGATGCCACATTTCATACCTTATAATAAAACTGATGATGCCACTAATATTGCAAATTTATTCTTTAGGGAGGTAGTAATTTTGCATAGCATTCCAAAAACAATTGTAAGTAATAGGGATACAAAGTTTTTAAGTCATTTTTGAAAAGTTTTGTGGAGTAAACTAGAAACTAAGTTGTTGTTTTCTACTACTTGTCATCCACAAACTGATGGTCAAACTAAAGTTATGAATAAAACTCTAAGAACTTTATTGCGTGCTATTATCCAAAAGAATTTGAAGAATTGGGAATAGTGCATTCTATTTGTTGAATTTGCATATAATAGAGTTGTGCATTCTACTATTGGTTATTCATCATTTGAAATTGTTTATGGTTTTAATCCTTTAATTCCTTTGTATTTAGTTCCTTTACCATGTAATGAAAAAACTAATTTAGATGTAAAGAAAAAGGCAGATTTGGCGAAGAAGTTACATGAAAATGTATGCAAGAACATAAAGAAGAGGAATCAACAAATTGCAAGCCAAGCAAACAAGGGAAGGAGGCGAGTGATACTCGAACCTGGTGATTGGGTTTGGGTACATATGCGCAAGGAAATGTTTCTTACTCAACGGAAATTAAAACCTTATCCTAAAGGCGATGGACCATTTCAAGTCCTTGAGAAGATCAATGGCAATGTTTACAAGTTGGATCTTACTACTGTGTCTAATGTTAGTGTTGCTTTTACTGTGGCTGATCTTTCTCCTTTTGATGTAGATGTTGGAGATTAGCAGACGAATTATCTTGAGGAGGGAGGGAATGATGCAAATAAGGCAGGATACAAGAACATGGATCCAATTCACCTACCTAATGGTCCGATTACAAAAGCGAGATTGAAGAAATTCAAGAACTTATTAAACGGGATAATTCAAGACTTGTGAAATGACATTGACAAAATTCAAGAATACAACAGGAAAGCATGTATTGGGCTTGAACTGAATAACATAAATCAAAACTTGGTCACATTAACTCAAGTGCAAGTTACACCAGCCCAATATAAAATTGAACCAGTTTGCTTGGATGGGCCATAACTTGGGCTTCTGATATCCAAATTAGGTGATTCAAAAACCTAAACTTATCTATACATTTGAGCCTACAACTTTTATGGAGAAACCCAATCAAATTCGAATTTTATCAGATAGATAATTGGCTCACAAATTTTAGAACGAATTCTGACTTAAATACATTGGATCTACTTGTTTTCATTTATTGTATTTAGACTTTTACTTTTTCTTATTAAATAGAAATATTTACTTAGTTATATGAAAAGTTGTGACTCTTAGAAGTATTAAAATTTATCTTGAAGGATTATTCCATCTATAAATAAGTAGTATTCTCTTTTGCAAACATAAGTTGATATATGAATTTGCTTAATGTAAGGTTTCTTAAGAGAGGTTTTTCTCTTGTTCTGATTCTTGTTTGAATCAAGATTCTTACGAGTAAAGCTAATTACTTTGTGAGTAGTTTATTCCAAGGTTCTCTTTAAGGGTTGAATTTGGATTATAGATTTATTCCAAAGTTCTCTTACACGAATTGAATTGGTTCAAGAACTTGTAAATCTGATTTAGCTTTCCAAGAGGTTGCTTCCAAGCATAAAGATATTAGGTCTCGGGTTTAATATACCCCCGATTCGTATCACTTAGCATATTTGAAACTCCAATAGAACATGAAGAACAAGTAAATGGTGAAAGGGTAAATTAATTTGTGAATAAATAAAATTTTATAGAAGTACTACAACTTAATAATCAAGAATTAACCAAAAATATCGAAGGCATGCACATCAATGAGGTAATTGAGATAATAAAAAGTCTTATGGAAGTTGTTATTTCTATTGATCAAGTTGAGTTTTCTAATGATGATTCTTCTGATCTAACAACAAGCAACAACATTGCTCATGTTGAAAACAAGAATATTCTAGTTGGTTTAAACTCCATGATGAAAGAGGCCTCACTTAAGGATATTAATACATTTTCGTGGAGTCCTACTAACAATGAGAAAGCATTGGTCCACTACATCTTTATGGATTTTGTCATTCCTCATCGGTCCAGTACATCTTTAGAATCCTTGATTTCAGAAGCATTCATATTATCTCATGACAATTTTATGTTTCATGAGCTTTAAGTGTTATTAAGACAAACTCCAATTTCGATATTATTTCTATTTCAACATTTCAAAACTTGAAGTCAAGTTTTCACCATGTAGAACATAATGATGTAGAACACGAAAATCATAAAATGGAGATCAAAATATATATTTAAATTATTGTAATGTTTATCTATTAATGAAGTATTTCGGTTATTTAGGAACTAGTATATATATGGATTAAGTTTATCATTTCATATTTAATAGGTTACTATTTAGTCAATTTTTCTGTTATAGTTAGTCAATTAATTAGCTTATTTCCTTATTTTCCAGATTTTCTATCTTGATTATATTTTGGTGTCCATAAATAAGGCACCCTAACATAATTATTAAGTAGGCTATTATTAACTTTTATTCAAATATTGAGATATTACTTTTTATATAAGAACTCAAAATTTGTTCTTAATAAAATTTCCTTAAGTTTCGCTTTAAGCTCTCTTTATCATACATCATCTAGTTTCTAACAGCCATATTCCACACACAAACACATAATAAAAGAAAAGAAACAATCTCAAACCTGCAGGAGACATTTCAAGTTTCTTCCTATAGCAATATCACGAGCAATTGACAAGGTGTAGTTGATCCATACTCGCAGTGCATCAGCAGCCTTTAGAACAGATGCCTCAGAAATTTCCAGATCAGGAAGTGGGGGCAGAGGTCTGAATAATTGTATTAGTCAACCTTATTATATAAACCCTAGAACACTGTCAATCTTAGCCTTCACTTCCCCATCCCGAAGGTTCAACACTCAAATATGGATTTGCAATTTTCATTTTAAACATAAATCTTACAAAGGAATACAACCCCAACTTGGTAACAACTTCACCAATTGCATTGTGTTATACTGCATCTGAAAGATTCTAGAAAACCTATTTACTTGTGCATGGACAAAGAGATGCAGTAAGTTGATGCTCATCTTTTTTATTGATCCAAAGACCAGAAGAGGAGAAAAGAGCATGAAAACCAAAGACCTTAGGTTCTAACAGCATACATAGTCCCAGTTTATCCATATTGGAATGTAATACCTCACTTGTAAGCTCAGTTCTCAGCAAATTCGAATTCCAAGACTCTAATTCTGTTCTATAAAGTATGACGTGAATGATGTATTATAAAAGAGTTTTAGAAACCCACCATATCCCAAGCCTGATTCTAATCAAAATGAAGTAATTGAAAACTTATGTAGGAAAAACATTTGCCTTGAAGCAACAAACAACAAATAATTTTGCACAATTAGAGCAATATTACCCTGAAGAACCATTTTGAATCACAAAAAATGGAAAGTACCTATTGAGAAGCAAAGCAGACTTGGCCCATAGGAAAAGAATTACAACAAGAAGCAATAAAACATTGGCCACAAAGGACAAGAGATTATAGCCTGCTCTCTCAAAGAGGAACCAGAAGGTTGTTGCAGAGACTAGCACAATAAACCCTCCATGCCATTTCCTCCACAACAGCAAGTCGGTAACTATCAGACATAGAAAAAAAAAATTCAAAGCTTAAGTTAATTAACTATATCAAACATTAGTCCGTAACATGATCAACAAACTATATGCATATAATAGTTTATGAATACCTAAATCTCAGTCGTATTCCAATCTAACATAAGGTACATAAATTCTTAACCACAAACAAAAACTAAGAAAGAAAACATTCTTAATTAACTGTAAAGAATATGTTAATTACTGCATTTACATATAGACAGGCATTACAAGGGTAATGTTAATTTTCACATATAAATATAGGTAAACATACATGCTATACATACAAGGAAAGATACAGTATGTACATATAAATACAGCGAGAGAGAGGGAGAGAGTGGAGACCTGAACCTCCTCACCTAGGTCTGATGAACAGATCTAAGATCAAAAGAATTACATTCTGATCCTCCCATGGCGATTTAGCGTTTGTAGAGCAAGAATTAAGGGAGAGAGAGAGAGAGAGTAGCGAGTGAGAAGAGAATACAAACAGCAAAAAAAAGATAAAGGAAATGTAGAAACAAAGAGGTGAGAAAGAGAGAGAGAGAGAGAGAGGAAACGTCGTACTTGTGGGTTGTTTTCTAATTGCTTAAATACTAAATTTTCTCATTAAAAAAAAAAGAACACGGTACGTATATCATTTGTTATTTACCCAAAACAAAACCTAAATCTAATCCATGTATGGAAGTCATATGAAGCTTTATTCAGTCCTGTTAAACCCCCAATATGAGCAATCTTGGCAAGAAATTGAAAAATCACATGGTTTCCAGTAAACTAATACCAAAAGGAACAGAAAACGGAAACTATATATCTTCCCCAAACAGAACCTCAATGCAATATTATAACCTAAATTCCATATTCAGAATCATATTCAAGCATTATCATACAGCAAAATCATGCTAGCGCTTCAAATTAAACATTATCCATATGCATCGATTTTGGAACTACCTCTATCGTTCTAATCAATCCACACATTTCAAAATCAAGCACGTCAAACAGGATGATGAGAAGTTACCAACATGAGATTCCCGTTGACTCAGAGCCATTAATAACTGAATATGCTCGGCTAATTACAATCAAAATGCCGATCAAGGGTTATTTCGGTGGGTTTAGAAAGAGAGGAAGGAGCTTTAAAGGAAGGGAAACGAGATAGAGCTGGTAGATACGGTAAGGGCAGAAAAGATGGTTCCGGTGAGAGGAGCAATGAAAAGGCAGGGAGGATAATGGAGATGGTAGAGGAAGAGGCTAGAATTTTCTCTCTTGCAGTTTTAAATTGAGAGAAGGAGATGATCAACCTATGGAAGTTTTGGTTAGATGGTGGTTGTGAAAAAAAAATAGATAGATAAATCGGGAAGAATGATGGTGTGTAGTAGGGTGCATGGAATAGTATGGATTTCAGTTTGGTAAATAGGTTGTACCAAAGAGATTACGGTTTAGATTTGGTTAAATAACATGGGTAAATACATGGGTTAACTTGGAAGCTCTATAAGGCACGCTAATTCGGTACCACGCAGGAGGTCACGCTGGCTATCCGCATGTTCGCGATCGAATGACCTAGAAGCGTTCCCACGTGCATGAACGGTTCGGATACGTTCCCTCATCAGGCTCGATTGGATGGTAGCGATTAAACGCAATGAACGGTTCAGATTTGTTTCCTCTTTAAACACGATCGGATGGTCGAGATCAAATCGCAATGAACAGTCAAAATTCATTTTCTCTTTAAACGTGATCGAATGATCGATATCAAACGTGATAAACGACCCAGATTAATGCAAGATAAATATAAATATTTCATATCACACCGAACCTGAACCCTAGCCGCCAACCTCCCATTGGAGAAGAGGAACCAATCGTTGGAGAAGGGAGTCGACCGCCACCCCCCGCCACGCCGGAGCCACCTCTGACCGTCAAAAAAGGTAAAAATTCTTTTACCCGCTCGGAATTTGATTCCGAGAACCCCCATGGCCAAATTAAAGTAAAAGGAACAGTTGATGAGCCGAAAATTACGGGCAAAGCCCAGCAGCATCGCCACGGGCAAAACCCGCAACCTCCTTCGATGAGCCCTTTTCCATTTCCCGTTTCGTGCGATTTTTTCACCATTATGTTCACTGTTTTGTTTTCTACAGGTTGACCAAAGAAAAATATTCAACCGCAAAGGTGAGCCAGTGGAGCTGTCGCATCGAAAAATTTCACAATTGGTAGGTTTCTATTTTTTAACTTTTTTCAGCCAATCGAGATCTCTGAACGTGTTTTCTCGCAGAGATGAGTATAAAACTAGCCAAAACCGACTAAAACTAGTTGAAAACGGTTAGGTTAAAGCAAACTGTCACCATGAGCGGCGGTGCTACCATGCCAAAACCCTGAAATTGGCCTAAAAAGGATCTTTAAAACCGATTTTGAGTTTTTAAGGTATTTTTAGGTATGTGAAGTGTATTTTAATATTTCTAGAAAAATTCAGAAAACTTGGGGACCGCCACTAGGTGCAGTAAAAAGTTCAGTAGTTCGAACACCGATTCAAGTAAGAATCTCTCACTTTATTCTTTATTATACAATTGAAGCTTAATAATCGATAATATGATATTTTGTGTAATTTAAAAAATTTTGAAAATAATTACAAGTTACTAATGGAGATAGAACCGGTTAGTTATTTATTTGTCATATTTAATTGATTGTTGAATTTACAGCTTTAAATACATGATAATATACTGGAATTGTTAAATGATTCAGTTGTACTTTCTTGATACATATATTGCTTGTCTTGCGTGATTTACGGTTGATTTGTGTGAAAATTAATATGCAAACAGAAAATTGTTTGGTCATGTGAATTAATGAATTGTAACTTTATTGGATATCTTGAGAGATGGTGGAGATTAGGTATATAAGAACCCTATTGTAAATGTTGTCTCATACCGGATGGGGTATTGAAGGATGATATTTTTGGCGCTCATACCGAACGGGGTATGGGGATGGTCGGTTAGTTGATAATGTTGGATATTGATTTATGCACAGTGGGACATCCTTATGAGCCCTAAGGATACCAGTAGACAAATAAAAAAGGAAAGTTATTATTTTTGCTAACTTGAATATGAGATTAGAATGTTATTTGAGTTATTGTCTCTATAGGTCAATTTTAAAAATCTCGCAACGGTAAATATATGTAATAATGGTTTTTCTTCATAGTAAATGAATTTACTTAAATCAAGAGCTCCATTGATTGTTTTTATAATTTTTTTACCAACCTTCAGTTTTTGTATCGGTGAGTAGTGTAATATTCTTATTAGGTTAGTGTAGTTTACCATTTTATTAACTATTTCAGATCAAGATGACCAATATCTAGATCCCAATCAACAAAAGGATCGTAAGTAGTTCACTACTCGAACTCATTTCAAAAACTAGTGAAAGTTATCATAGAATGCTCAGTTATTTATTTTTTGTTTATTTCTTTGATTTTTGTTTGTTCTTTTAAAATGGACATTTTCGTAACTCTATTGAGCATTATAAATTATTATGTAAGGAATATAAACTTTAAACTCTATTATTTCGCTTCCGCATTTAATTTATGACTTTATTTACTTTTAAGTTTCGGGTCTTTACATGCTTTCTTAGATTTATATTTTTTCATTTTGTTTTTTTTTTTTTCATACATCCTAAATATATTTGGCAAATCTATGTAAAATGCAATATTTTTCCTAATTGCCTATGCTTGAATACGTTTGAATATAAGAAAACACAATTTTTTGCTATTTGGCTGACATATGTGTTTCTATTGTCCTTATACTGCTTATTTTTTTATTTTTTTTAAAAAAAATGGAGAATTATAAGTATTGGTAAAGAAAAGGTTGGTAAAATATTGCCATAAAAGCAATGTGCAGCAAAGAAATGATAATTGCTGAAATTTTAATTGCTCAGTATCTTATTACTTGAAATTGTGTTAATTTTTTATTGGAGATACCTAAATAAATGATAGACAAAATATTGCTTATACTTTAAAAAGGAAATAACAAGAAGTGGTTAATAAAGGAGAAATTTCTTAAGTTATCTAAAACACTTCTTATATGATATATGTTGTTCTAAAAGAAAATAAAATTTTTGTACTAATAATGTCAATTGATTTTTTAATTTAGCAAGCGAGATGCAATAAAAGAAAGTATAATATATAGTAAAAGAGTATAAGAACATCAATAAGAAGAGTGTTACATAAAATTGGGAACGCCAACAACACCCTTTGTAAAAAAACACAACTTTTCGTGAGTTTATAAGGGAGAAATCATTTTGTAAAAAGATATATCTCTTGGTGAGCATATAAAGGAGAAAAAAAATTACTTATGTTAAAAAAAATAAGAAAGTAGATAACACTCATAAAATATATATTACTATTCTCTCTCTCACATTGAGTTAAACTATAAATAGACTTGACTTTTTGAGTGTGAAGATTATCTGAAACTCTAGTAGTATCTGAGAGAAAATAGAGGCAGTCATAAACATCAATAATTAATGATTGTTGACAAAAAAATAAACATATTATCCTATTATTTCCGCATTAAGATTAGTTTTAATTTTATAACAGTTATATCATAGCTTATTTGCTTGTATATGATTCCGTAATAATCATGCTCCAATATGGATTAAATTTATTGATTTTTTTAAAACTTGATGATGAATTCAGAAAACATGTTATTTTATTTTTTAAGAATCTAAAAAAAAAAAAAAACATTGTGACTGGTGCCTTTGACTTCCTCTAACTTGCCTCTTGAATGCAAGTGTTGAGATGGATAAATATATATACGCGTTTGCATGGCTGTGGTCGCCTGACAATTAAAAAACTAGTACTTTGGTTTTCCGACAAAGGCATTTAAAAAGAAAAAAAAATGGAGTTTTAGCCTTGGGTGAAAATTAAAAAGAAAAAAAGAAATAGAGAAAGAAGTTGTACTTTGTGTGCGTGAAAAGGAAAAAAAAAAGAAAAACAAGAAAAAGAGGATGATGCACTATGTGGTGCGTGAAAAAAAAGTGCACTATGCGTGCGTGAAAGAAGAAAAAAAGGGGAGAGGAAGAAGGAGATTGAAGATATATATACACACTTATATATATAACACATATATATTAAAAAGTAAAAAAAAGTGCACTATGTGTGTGCGTGAAAGAAGAAAAAAAGGGGAGAGGAAGAAGGAGATTGAAGATATATATACACACCTATATATATAACACACATATATATTAAAAAGTATGGCCAACTCTTGCAAAGGAAAGATGGACCCTTTATTTTACTATTTTTTTCTTTCCTCTCTCATGATGATGATGTCACCTATTTTGTTTTTCTTAAAAAAAATCATAAATGTTGAGAGTAGGATTTGAACCAGTCACCTTTTAGACCAACACCTTAATTTAATAATTTTCTACAACTTTACTAGCACAACATACACATGCATATTTTTGTTTTTGAATTTGGTTGAGAGTATGGGTATTTTAATAGTATTCTATGTATGCATATTATTTTATTTATTTAGACAGTATGTTAGTATTTTATTATATTGTTCTATCATTATTGTACTAATGTGTATTAATTACTTTATGTACATTAATTAGTTATATATATTTTGTTAAGTAAAGATAATTACATATATTCACATGATATTTTTTTATGTTAATTAGTTTGGTAAAATTAAAAGGTTACATGGATATATACCATTTAATTTTTATTTTGTTATGATAATTAAATTATCATATTTTTAATTTGTATCATATATGATAATTATGAGCCTAGCAAAGTTTCGAACATGTGAAATAAACAATAAAATTTTGATAATTTAATTATAAAAATAATATATAATGTCTATTTTTTATATACTTATAGAAATGACAATCAAGAATATGATTACTAATTTATCAACCAATGAGAAATTGGATGAGATAAATTATGATATATGGCATAGGAAGATTCGGTATCTTCTTAATGAGTGCGAGATTTTAGAAATCTTGACCACTACTGTACCTAGGCAAAAAAAAATCGGTAGTGACTAGTACAATGAAGATCTGGCTGCATACTAGGAATAGTCTAAGAATGATCATTCTACATGTTATACTTTATTGTATTGCATACATAACGATCTCATTGGAGAGTTTGAGAGTTGTTTTACGGCCAAGGATATGTGAGACAAACTTAAGGTCACTTATAACCAGACATCTGCTACAAGGCTTCGTGTCTTAGATTTAAAGTGGATAAAGTATGAAATGGATCCAAAGTACAGTATAACTGAACATTTATGTGTCATGCGTGCTATGATTCGTAGCCTTAAGGTTGGAGGACGTGACATAAGAGATCAGGAGTAGGTTCTTAATATGATTCGTTCACTTCCAAATGAACCTCAATGTTAGAAAATTTTTAAACTCCTAATGGTTCATAGTGAACACATTAATACTTTCTCTGAAATTGATAGATACATTGAGATGAAGGTTGAGCGTCAAAGGCGCTTAATCATTTCAATGTGGTGCTTGTTGCCCATGGGGTAAGACCCAAAGGAAACAAGTCTAATCATGTCAAGTAATTTAAGAAAGGTCAGCGCCCCTCTCAAGCCAATGGACCTAAAAGTGGTGTTGCCAAACAACATAAGATTAAGGGCCATAGAGAGAAAAATATAACGTGTATGAAGTGCTATAACTACGACAACAAGGGTCACTTCGCTTTGATTATTCCGAGCTGAAGAATGTACCTTTTTCTATTTTGCCCCTTGATTTATTTCTTTGTTCTCTTGCATTAGTTGCTAATTCTTTTCTTAATCGGATTATAGACACGAGAACAAGCAAACATGTAGTTCAAGATCAAGATAGATTCATGGACTACCATCATGTCTTGATAGATTCGCAAACTATTGTATTGGGCAATGACAATGAAAAAGATATTGTTGGAATCAAAACATACCAGCTCAAGCTACATAGAGAAAATACTTTACTCCTTCATGATGTTTTCTATGCACCTGAGGTGCGATGTTGTTTACTTTCAGTTGTTTCCTTGTTGAGCTCGAGTTTTTTTTTAAAAAAACTTTAAACCTGGTACTTTAGGCATTTTATATCATGACGATGTATTTGGCCATAGGTCTTTAAGAAATAATTTTTTTTATTCTTGACTTAGATGATAATATATATAATAGTTCTATGTTTTTTTATGTTTCTCACTTTGATTGTGATTCTAAATATGTTAAGTGACATGCTAGACTTGGCCATATTAACCAAGATCGAATGAGTAGACTGGGTAAAGAATGTCTTTTGGACTAGCTTACTAAGGTTGAGTTGCTTAAATGTGAGTCATGCTTAGCTAGTAAGGCGAGTAAGAAGCCTTTTTGATAAAGCTTCATGGGTGTCAAGTCCCTTATAATTAATTCATTATGATATTTATAGGCCTTTAAATATTAAAACACATCATGGTGCTATATACTTTTTCACTTTTATAGATGACTATTCACGATATAGGCATGTGTATCTACATCCTTAGGGGTTGATAGATACTTTCTCACTTTTAGATCATTTACGTCCTTAGGGGTTGATAGCCTATATGCATAACCCAATCCACAAACACAAAAAATAGGTCCAAGAGCAATTAAGATAGTGTTCATCAGATATCCCGAATATTCAAAAGGATATGTAATAATTGGAGAACACCCAAATGGTGACATGACTGAAATTAACTCCCGTAATGTTGATTTTCTTGAGGATGAGTTTCTAAAAATTGGTGAAATAAAATAAAATCTCGAACTATATGAGTTACAAGAGGATGTGAACTATCTATTAATGAGATGGAGGTATTGAGAACCTACCAAGTCATCAAGGATAGTGATATTCCACCAAATGAAAGAGATAGTGGGAGTAATTCTACTACTTTAGATTATGAAAACTTGCCTAAAAATGATAATTCACTAAAAAATATGGTTAGTCATCAAGATTCGAGCTTGGAACATGAGGTTAGTTCTCAATACTCTAGCCATCTTCTCCTCCTCCAAAAATCTCCTTCAAGACTCTAGCCAGAATCCCCTGTTTCTTCTTCTTAAAAGAAATTCCCTCACAAAAAGCTTGGGTCTTCACTATGTATTTTTGGTTCTGCTTGTTTATCTACACAAACTTGGGCATTCTGAAAGTTCTTTTCCTCCCCCTCAATTTCGGCTTTGACAAATAGGACATTTGTCTTGGGTTGAGTTTAGAAATGATCTGAGTTGGGTTTGTTTTAATTTTAGCCTTTGGCTAGAATAAGTTTAAATAGGGTAAGAGAACAAGTTAATTTTCCTTTTTAAATGGGTTAAGAGAACGAGTTAATTTCCCTATTTATTTAAATTTCCATTCTTTTACTTTTTTTTTTTTAAAAAAGGCACAGAATAAGACCCAATGAAGAAATTGAAAAGAGGACGTAACTGATGAAGAAAAACTGATTAGGAAGAATATGAAGTAACTGAAAAGGTAGATGATTAAACAAAAGAAAAACTGATGAAGAAAAAGAAAAGGTAACCGAAGAATTTCCAGCATGTATAGTTGATCTGTCCATGGACCAGCAGGCATAATCTCATGTGCATAGAAAGGGATAGCGACACAAATGCAAGTTCTTATACGAGAATAGAGAGAGAATTTGATCCTTTTGCTAATTGGTGTCTAAAATTTTTCTGAAACTAGGCTGGCTATATTCACAGTTCACTTTTCAGCTAACAAAAATTTCTAGAACAGTCCAGACTAACGAAAGCTGAACATTATTGAGACTGTAACACATATATTTTGTTCAAATCCCACATCACTCTCATTACCCCAATCTTCATTTCGGCCTCCTCAAAATTCGTACCTGTGTCCTCTGAAGGATAAGGAAGCCCCAATCTTCTATCAGCCTTCAGCTCCAGGATATCCACAATGCAAGTCTCTGATTCTTCTAAGCTCCTTCCATACCATTTACCTTGCACTTGGTGTACCTTCCCTCTAGCAATCTCTTCTCCTTGCCCATCGACGAGCACAAAGTACTGACCTGGCTTGCACTGGACAAATTCTGGTGCAGAGTTGTTCCCGTACTGTGTCATTACCTCAGACATTTCATGAGGGCCCATTCTAGACGAGCTTCGAGTATTGATACCTTTTGTATTTGTCGGATTTAATGAGAGATTGTCATCACCAGGACTGCTAGGTGATTCACTTAAGCTCTGTCGCCCTCGTGCAGTTTGCTTACTTGGAAAAGTGTTGTCAATCTCAGGAGCTGGACGAACATCCTTACTGGCACGAGCTAGCCTGGCTTTCCGGTTATTGAGCCTGTTTATCGTATATAAGATGTTTAAATCATCAAAAAGTGAGTTTTCATAAAGCAAAACTTGCAAACTGAAGTTCAAAGAAGTGGAATTATGAAGGATACACAAACAAATTTTTGGTGAGTAACAGCCCATTGCGAGCAACTTACTACTCAGCAAGTAAAACCTAAATATTTAAATGCTATCCTTTCTGGAAAGAGAAAAAGAACCCTTAACGACTATGAAAAGAGACAGCCTGCTCACCAGTTCCGCAGCTGTGATGATGTAACTTCTGAACCCTGAAAATCATAAAATAGGCAAGAAAGGCAAACAGTCAGTGTTCATAGAGGTAACAAACTTCCGTAAACTCACAAACCTGCTGTCTACATACATGGTGACTCAACTCATCTGCCCATGCTTGTATAGAAGCTGTATTGCGCTGCATATCAGGCTCATCCAAAAGGGCCCTCTCCATCAACATAATCTGTTCATCATTCATTATAGTGCGCTTCCTTTTCCTCCGTTGCTTGTCATCCTGGACAGTTTCAACCTTTTCATCCTCTTGAACTCCCCCAAACCCACCTTCTTTAAAATGCTCCTTCAATTTGGGAAACTCACCATTAACAATTCGATCAACAGAATTCTTTCCTCTTGTACAGCTTGTGTCCGAACCACTAGTTTCAACATTTTGAACATCTCTATCATTCTCTCTTGAAACTCCAGATGCACCACATCTATCTTTATATTCTCTTCTCTCTTGCTTTGTGACATCATTGCCTACTTCCATTTGGTTGCTTCTAATACCAATCTGGTTTTCTTCTGGGAAAGCAGAACTCTCTGAAATTTCCTCTTTTAGATTAGCATTCCGATTATTTTGATTTGGAGGTTCTTTTCTCTGAACAGATGAGGAGCACCCACCGGTACTTTGAGCATCCTACCGGAAATTAAAATTTACCAGTCAGGTTAACAGGATGGCTTAAAAATATATCAAATTAGAAGACAGAAAGACAAACAGCAAGCTAACTACAAAATTTGCCAATAGATGTCAGATCAGGCATTTTACAAATAGACCATACAATACAAATGTGCATATCAAGATATACATATTGCTACTGCAAAGGCGAAGTTTATGACTTGAATTATATTTACCCCATCTTGTCCACTCAAGAACTTTCAAAACTTGATCTGCAGCCAATTACAAAAGTTTATCGCCACTGACAAGGGTGGTGTATCAGGTAAACTTTCAGACCCAAAAAGAATCTAAATACAGGATAAACTTAGAAACATGGCCATGAAATATGAACTGTAAGTAAAATAAATAAAGGTTAACCTGATAATGATTGCCAATATTGAGTTTAGAGAACTTCTCCCAGGAAACAGAACCCTCATATTTGCTCTCCTGAAGTTGTTCCAGCAGCATTGTTAACAAATTATATAATACTAGGGAAAATAACATAAATGTGGAATATTAAGATGAAAATAATTCAATTTTGTATAAGGATAGAAGAGTTTTACTTGAATTTGAGTTCCTTCACCTTCAGCAGAATCAATCAATGATTGTAATTGGTCAAAGAAAATCCTACAAGAAAAGCCTGATAAATTAACCAGTGTGCGACTCATTAAAACAGACACTTTCATAATTTATTTACATCCCACTAAAACAGATAATATTGCAATTTATCGCCTTTTCTTGAGTTCTTCGCTTAGCAAATGAATTGCACATGTTTATATGCAAGGATGTAAATGACAAAAAAGTGAATTAAGTAATTCTTTATTCAATTTAGAAGAATATGAATATATTACTAACTAAAGTATGTTCAATTTAGTCCTATGATTTAGCATATAGACCATTGAAGCATTGCATCTCATCATGCTTTTTGTCGGCTTCCCTTTTAGTTAAGACATAACAGGGACACCATCATACTGAGCATATATGAACTCCGTTTGTGATTTGAGATCCAAACATATCAATAATTTGTTAAATGTGCAAAAACTCAACGATAAGGATGTGTATCAACTGGAATTAGATAGGGTTTATCACATTGCAAGGATGCAGTCCCAATGTAAATCCTTTTTCCTTCCAAATTTTCAGAACTACCTCAATCCATGTAAATCTTAGTCTTGTCTTTCTTAGACTACCTACTTGAATCAAATCATGTATAAGTATTGATGTGTCCTTGGGCCAGTGTGCACAACTTCAAAATTAAGTAAGATACAGCATCTTAGTTTATATTCTCCTGGTATTCTATTAATCTTTTCACGAATGAGCTCTTCATTTCATCTTCCAAAGGACCCTAAATATTCACCTTGTCGTTACAATTCAGCTGCAATATATTTTTGTAAATGTTGCTTCTTCATGGATAACACTTTTCTATCCTACGTCATAGCTATTCATACATTGGTTTCTTAGAAACCTTTCCATTAGCTTGAATAGTATTTTACAGCCAAAATGTTCTAGTTGTACTTTTGCATTTCATTTAAGTCGATGATTCACATCTTCCTTACTTTAGTTTTTCCTATTATTTACTAATGGATCCCAAGTTGATGAACTTTAGGAACTTCCTACTGTTGATCATAAGCTTATCTCCCTTCATAATTTTGTTAAAACAGCACTGCATACATCTCTCTCCTCTTAGTTGTATCCAGCCTAATACATATTGCCCTGACGATATCAGTCAAATTCGTTCTTTTAACTAGTTTGAGATATAATTTGCAAATAAAACCAGTAGGAAAATCTTCTATCTTTGAGGTAACACTCTAGAACCACTTTGTGGTTAACTTTTATAATCTATTAGAATTATAGAAGGAAGATAAAAAGAAGAAATATATATACATAGATATATATATATGATGATGGTTAATCGTAAAGTTCTCAAATATCCTCGACCTCAGTAATATCAATTGCTTCAAATATTTATTTCCCCAGTAATTAGTTAGATTTTATAGGTATGAAACATATCCACAGCCAACAAAAAATTAAAAAACTCTTCCAAAAAAGACAACAGATTTCCACTTCCAAACTCGTCCAAGAGAAATTACAGAAAGAACTATTGAAACATTCTAGGCAATTCTTTAAAAAATCAAGGAAACTGTTTAGATTTTTTTAGGTAGAGAAAACTTAAATTTCCATTGATTTCGCTTTAAAATTAACAACTTAAAGTGTTTTTAAATAAACTTACATCGAATTCAAATTTTCTAAAAATAATTTTTCATAACTTAAAAAACAAACATTAACCAAATCTTCTAAAAAATAAATTCTCATTAATAACATGATGTTTAAAAAATAAACATGTTTTAAATCTAATTAAAAATAAATTTTATTTGAATTCAAACTAAAAAATAAAATAAATTATAATTTCTACAGTAATCTTCAACAAAAACACTAAATGAAAGATTTAAGGTCATATCACCTCAAAAGCTGCAAATCATCCTCATTCAAAAAAGTAGGGATCAAAGATTCTGCGTGGCTTAACAGCGAACCTGCAAATATAAGTTAATCCTAAAGATAAAAACAAATGCATTCATCTTCATTTATCAAAATAAAGCAGGAAGAGATATACAATTGATTCAATGCAAAATTCATCGATAATAGATACTCACGAAGGTTCCTGCATACAATAGAGGCTCTCTGTGCACTGGAGGTAAATGAAAAACTAGGTAACACCTCCGATGGATCCATTCTCAAACAACCTATAAACTTGTGAAGGAAGAGATTTCTCTCCTGCTCTGTAGAGTAGAAAAAAGACATTAACTTAAGTAGACAATTATAGATATAATTCAAGCTCATTTTACAAATTTCCAAAATATTTAAAAGGGTTCACCTTCACAGATATTGGGAACGAAACAATGGAGATTTGCAATTATTTTAATAAATAATGATGTTCTCTGATGTACATAGGAAGACTGTGACATATTACTGGGAGTTAAATTAAATTCTAAAGTTGATGAATTTGCTCGGTCTGATGAAGAAAATAAATCCAAAATCCATCCAGTTGCTGCAAAGGAATCATATTCCAAGGTAGCATCTTCTTCCTTGACAGGGAGATTCCCAGAGCACCACATGGACAAGAAATCTCCATGAGATAATGAAAATATAGCACTGAGAACTTCAGTCTGTCAGAAAACACAAAAATTCATAATCACTGATCCCTTCATGATAGATGCCCTAAAGGAATAATTAGAAAATATCTTTATGCTATCTTATCCACAGCACAATTCAATCCAGCACCAACTTTGCAAATCATGCATGTTTAAAAAATAAATATATATTCTGGATCCCTTGTTTTCCAGAAAATCAGTAATTTTAGCCTCTAAAATATTCAGAATTATCATTGATACTGCAGTCTCAGAAAGTTAATGCAATAATTTCGCAAATATGTTAAGTGATCAATGGAAGAATTTAGCCACTAGAGTTCTTGTCGAAAGCAGAAGGCTTTGGCATTTATTTCTTGATTCTGTTGGAAGTAGAAAATTATGCCATTAATTTCCTGAATCTCTTTAGAGTATTACATGTATGTATTGATTATTCAACTATTTGAAACTAGGAATGCTCTTAAAAGAAATGTATGTTCTTTCCTAGCTTAATTGGCAATATGTAAAGTACTGTTCAGGGAAGCTTAATAACAAAGAATCACTCTTCATTTATATATTCTGTCTCTTTCATTCTCTCAGTATATATGGTATTAGAGCTGGAAAATACAAGCTAATTCTTTTTTTCTCTCTTCAGTTTTCTGCTCATTCCCATGTTTTCTCCCTGACAGTCTCAGCTAAAGCAATCCCTAAAAACACCATGACTGACATTACCTCTGAATTAGCCACTGTCCCACTATCCTCCCATGTTGCAACCTTGTCAAAAGACAATTAAATCCACTCCAACTCCAAGTCTCACTTTGTCCAAATCACCACTATTCATTTGGATGCTGATATTTCTTAAAATAGTCCCAATTGGTTTGTATGTCATTAGGAACATCAGTTCCAAAATAACATTTTTTGATAAGATACATCAAAGAAGGGGAAAAACAAGGAAAAAGTAATGATGTAATCTGCAGGTGTTGTTTTTATTTCACCGTGTTCCTTTCTTTCCAAATTACCCAAATGGTAGCCAAAGGGATAAGCCTAACTTTCTACTTATCTCTTCGGATGTCTCTCCATGCTCAAAACTGCTCTCTGACTATGTCGTTGATAACCCAATTTAGATCCAAAAAGTTATCAACAAGAGAGCATAGACAATGTGCCAGTGAACATCCTAGAAGAAAGCCTATCACCAAGAAAGCCCATATTAGCATGAATGTCTCTTTTCTAGAGAAGACCCCTCATTTGAACCAAAAATCTCTTCAATGGGAGAAATTAGGCGAAAATAATTTTCAGGATGTGTCTATTCCGCTATCTAATTCAATCCTTGAAACTTCATCTTATGACTATCACATTGTTGGAAATAAAGAAAACTTGAACAAAGAAAAAATGAGGATCCGAGTCAAGAAGAGTCAAATATAGGCGTATCTACATCAGCAGGGAAATACTACAAAAGGATCATAATAACCTTCATTCTAAGCTTATGGTTTATACTAGAAAAATTAACTCATGAAAGAAATAAAGACCTAGCTATTATCCAGGTATAGAATCAACTCCATCCCCCAGTGATGGTTCCTAAAATATTTCAGGTTCACCCATTCAAATTTTAATTGTAGCTCCTACCTCAATTTCTCTCATTTCAAAACTCGACATGCCTATGGCTTTAAGAAAAGGAATCCTGGCTTGCAGAAAATATCCTATTGCCAAATATATCAAATACAACAAATGTATGAGAATCATAGAAAATTTATGTCAAAAATCTCACAGATATTTGAGCCTAGAAATATTCAGGAAACACTAAGGGATCTGAAGTGGAAGGTAGTAGTGCTTGAGAAGATGAATGCTCTCAGGAAACTTGGGGGATAATTGATTTGCCAAAAGACAAGAAAATCGAAGATTGCAAATAGGTGTCTGTTAATGCAAGGCTGATGAAAGTGTGGCTAGATAAAGGTAAGATCATCGCAAAGGGCCTTGCTGACCTATGAAATAAATGCAAAAGTGACAAAGAAATTGGAGACTATTCAGTGCAGGTAAAATCGGAGGGTAAGAGGAGGTATCATTTGGCGAAGTGGGGGAGATAAAAAAACCTTTATCACAGGGGATTCGGGTTTGAGATCCTTTATACAGATGAATTTAGCTCTACAAGGAAAATGACTCTGGAGGTACATAAAAGAGAATAGTAGACTGTAGTGGAGACGATTGATACTAAATTTGGGACTATTGATCATGGTTCTTTAGAGTGATGGTGAGACCCCATGGAGTGGGAATGTAGAGGAGAATCAGCATGGGAAGATAAAATCCCAGGAGTGTATTAGCTGTAAAGTAGCGAGAGGAAACCACATTTTTGTTTTGCAGGGACGCGTGGACTGGAGGGGGAATCTTTAAAGAGCAATTCCCTCGAATCTTTGTTGAAGCTCGGTTCAAGGATATTACTGTTAGGGAGGCATACAGAGAGGTAGGAGGAAATAGAGTGGGATGTGAACATGATAAGAAACCTTAATGATTAGGAGGTTGATGAATTTGAGGTGCTGCTACAATTACTTTCATTGGTCAATCTTAATGGCAATAATGATCAATCAGAATGAAAACTCAAGGGAGAGTTCATTGTTAAGTCCTAGTACAATCACTTGGTAGGAAATGAAGCTACAAGTGTAGCCAGGTTTCCTTTTAAGCAGATATAGGAGGTAAATGCTCCTCCAAGAATTGCTTTTTCCGCATGAGAGAGTGGAAGAGAGTGTATATTGACCATTGATATACTAATGAGAAGGGGAAGAATTATAGTATATAGATGCTACCTTTGTAAGAGAGAAGCGGAATCCTATAATCATATTATATTATGATGCCCTACTATTTATAAGTTATGGACTATGGTGTATGGATCATTGGGGACTAGCAGGGTTATTGCCGGATCAATAAATAATGATATTTGCGCATGGGAGGGAATTAGTAAGGGGAAGAAAATTGTGGGTCTTATACTGCTTACTTTGTTTTAGGTGATTTAGAAAGAGAGAAATAATAGACCTCTTGAAAGAGGAAGGAGGGGGGGGGGGGGGGGAGAAGAGTTCTCTAAGACTAAGGACAGATGGTTACAGTATTTGGGTTCTATGTTTTTGGGTACCCTATTCATACCATTGAGGATTTTGGGAATGTTACAGACATACTTACTGATTTGTAAATAATTTTGTACATGAGTGGTACCTCCTTAGTGCTTGTATTTAATTTTTTTTTTCGAAATAATGTGCTTGTATTTAATATTATTCTTTTTATTTAAAAAAAGAAAAAAAAAACAGGAAACTTCGGCTTCAATTGCCAAGATAAATTGAATCCATAAATTATTGTTAATGGCTATGAACTCCATACCAACTGGGTATAAAAAATGTCAAAAATAATGGAGATTTGGAAGAGGACGTCTTTATGGAGCTACCACCTGATTTTGAAAAAAGATATGGTTCTAACAAAGTTTGCAAATAAAAGAAGCCCCTAAACAGCCCTAAAGCATAGTTTCAATGCTTTAGCAAATTTGTACAGAAACATGGAAACTGTCAGACTCAAGCCAATCACACTATGTTTCATACATATTCACCTGAAGGTAGAATTGTTTTCTTAATTGTTTATGCAGGTAATAAAATCTTGATAGGAGAATCAACCTAGCTCAAAAACCTAAAAGATAAACTGGCAGATAGTTTCGAGACCAAGGAACTAGGTGCACCTAAGTCTTGGAACAGAATCTGCAAGATTGAAGCAAGGAATATTTATTAATCAATGCAAATATTTTCTTTGAAATGTCTTTGGTTTACTTGGTGAAAGAGGCACACTTGGGTGTGAAGTAGTTGAAACACCAATAACACCAATAACACCAACTGAGGTTAATACAAAGCTATAAGCTGCCAAATTGGACCATGTGGTGAACAAAGACCAGTACAAAAGATTCGTCAAGGAAAACATATTTATCTGTCTCATACACAACTTAATTTAGTCTGTGCAGTAAGCACGGTGTTATTACCACATTTTATTATTTAATTATTTTAATTTATTATTATGATGCAATTAATATTTTATAAGAAAAATTATCTCATATAATTAGAATTTTATTAAAATTTTTTCTATCAATAGATTAAAAATTTTATAAATACTCCAAATCTAACAACATAAAAAGTATAAGAAATAAAATTAATATTTTTTCTCTCCAAAATCAATATGGTATCAGAATCAAATAAAACTATTTTAGAGGTTTAATTTCAAAATTTTCTTCAAATCTTAAAATAACACAATAGACTAGATTGGTACCCAATTATCTAGATCTACTCTCATAACCAACCTAGATAGTATCGGAGACTCACCATCGGCCACCTCCCGACCCCGACGTTGTCGAAAAACCAAAATCTGCGTATGTCCTTGAAGAAGAAGCTTAGCGTGGTGGTTAGAAGATCAAATGCATCTGGTCGGGATTTGAACAGACACCGGAGAAGACGAACAGACTAAACGATCTAGTCTCTATGCGGTGGCATTTCCAAATCTAAACAGATCCAATCAGTGCATGACCAGATCTGCGCTAGATTGCTCCGACGCCCGAGAAGACGAATCCGTGCCAACCAATCCTTTACGCACAACACGGCGATAAGGCGGAGTAGTGTGCATGGCAGATCTTATCGGATCTGACGAGTCGCATTGTTCTGTGGTGTTCTAGTGAGTTCACGGCGGCACGTGCGGTTTCCGGAGGTAGTGTGTTGGCGTCATGTGGTGGTCCAGTGACAGGGTGTCTGGCGGCACGTGGCAGCATGTGAGAGCTCGTGTAGTACTCCATTGGAGCCCAAGCCTTTTTTGAACCGAGCTCGAACTGTTTTTGAGCCCAGCCAAGCCGTTTTGAGCTGGGTTGAGCCGTTTTGAACCGGCTCGAACCGTTTTGAACCGTTGCCTAACAGATCTAGTTCTAGTTTGCAGTGCTTTTCGAGCAACCTTTGCCACGGATAAACTATAGGATGACTATTTAGAACTTAATTTACAAGTTGAACATGTGTGATATCCCTACACCAACTTGAGTGGGGGGTGTTAACTATTATATTTTATTATTTAATTATTTTAATTTATTACTATGCTGTAACTAGAATTTTATGAGAATAATTATTTTATATAATTAGAATTTTATTAAAATAAAAATTTCTCTATCAGTAAGTAAGGAATTTTATAAATATCTTAAGTGTAACAACATAAAATGTGCGAGAAATAAAGTTAATATTTTTCCTCTCCAAAATCAACACATGATTAGTCAATTTATCCATTCACCTGGACTAGAACATTTTAAGTAGCTTACAGAATCCTAAGATACTTGAAGGGAACTCTTGGAAATGGTCTATTGTTTAAGAAATGTGGACTACTACAGATTGAAGTCTATGCAGATGCAGACTAAATTGGACGTGTAACTGATATGAGATCTACATCTAGGTATTGTCGTTTTGTTGGAGGAAACCTTGTTATTTAGTGAAGCAAAAAAAATGTAATAGCAAGAAGTAGTGCAAAAGCAGAATCTAGATCAGTCACTCATGGAATCTATGAAGCAGTATGGATCAAGATAGTGTCCGAAGAATTCAAGATTTTTGACTCCTGGCCTATGAAGGTGTACTGTGATAATAAGGCAGCAAACATGACTTAAATCCAGTTCTACATGATAGAACAAAGCATGCAGAAGTGGATAAACATTTCATTAGAGAAAAAAATAGATAGCGGATTGATTTGCATGCTATATATTCCAAGAGCAGAACATTTCAATTACATTCTTACAAAAGAGCTACATAAGAAGCAATTTGACAAATTAATTGGCACATTAGCTATGGAAGATATCTTCAAGCCAACTTGAGGGGGAATGTTGAAAAGTAGAAGATAGTGAAATTTATTTCTTGATACTGTTGGAAAGTAGAAGATTATGGCATTTATTTTCCTACTCTCTATAGAATATTAGTTCTAATATTGATTAATCAACTATTTTGAATTAAGAGTGCTCTTAAAATAAATTTATTATAACTCTTTCCTAGTTTAACTGTTTGTATCTTCTATAAATTGAAAAATATGTACAACATCGTTCAGGGAAGCCTAACAACAGAGAATTACTCTTCAAAATATATTCTCTTCTCAACCTATAGTTCTTTCAACAAAAAAAAAAAAAAAGAATTTAGCCACTAAAGTACCAAAATAATAGCTTACAAAATGCACTGTAACGTAAGATCTGAAGTTTGAATCATCTGACAAGATGTCAACCAAACGCAAAGCATTGAGTTGCAAAAGCCCCATAGAGTAGGTCCTGTCAGAAGTCTGAAGATGGTTGGGATTTTTACTAAGCGCAGTCTTCAGTAATTCAAGAACCTACATCACGATAATTGTATTAATAGGAAACACAATGAATTAAAAGCAAACTTCATAAATGAAAAGGGAAACGATAATATATGACAACAAAGGGACAATCATGCAGAGCCATACAAAATTGGCAATTATTTTGAACAGGCGGTTTCTAAACCAAAAGTTATTACTTCATCTCAAAAAAAAAAAAAAAAAAAAAACCAAAAGTTATTACCTCAGGCATTATAATAATAAGAAATGCACAACAACAGAGGACCAATAATGTGGAACTTTAGAGAGTTGGCAATTATTTATTACACGAGCTGTTTGTAAACTACAAGTCAATACCACAGCTGAAGGATCTCTGACGTAAATTGATAATTATGTAAATGAGCCCAGAGGAGAAGTGAACTCGATTGGTCATAGCAGTTCATTCTAAAACCAAGATAAACAAACAACAGTAAATTTGACCACTAGGACCACTGAAAGAAGAAAGGAAACTGGGGATGAAAACAAGATAAACAAACAACAGCAAACTTGATAGGTGTCATTAGCTTTTCTCAAGAGAACGAACCAACAACTGAACAAGGATCTGGAATCATCCAAGAGAAATAATACCTTTCTCACTCCCTTTCAGTAAAATCAGAAAAGGAAACACCATTAAACTAACCTCTGCTGCAACAGACTTTGCCAAATCCAGGCTTCCTGAGGAGGCAACCTCATCAAGGTAAGAAACACTTTCTGCTTCAAACAAATGCAATAACTGCAAAAACAAGAAATGTGTGCTCATTCATGGGAAGGTAAGAAGCTCTGTAAGCCTCCAAGAATAATTAATAATAGATTTCCATCACTTGGACTTACAATTGACAGTATTTTAGCTTTCAGCCTTGACACAGCAGCCACCAGAATGGGAGATTCTATAAATTTTGGTGGTATGCTTAACTTTAAGATTGACTGTGCCAGAAAAAGGACACCACCGTTTCCACATAGCTCCTGAGAGAGTAAAAAAACATTGTTAGTCATTGTACATTAACAAAATGTAATAGTTTACCAGATAACATAAAAGAATCAGTCAACAGGACTCAGAATTTTGAATGGACTGCAGGTAGGAAGTCTATTTCCAAATATCAACAAATACATGATACTTATATGTCCATTCATGGTTCCTAAAATACATATGCATTCTTTCTCTAGATAAACTTTAGCATCAAAATCTCCAATATCATAAAGATTCTGCCTTGTTTGGGCATCATATACAAGTTTAACAACATTGCTAAATCCAGCTAGACATTATGGCAAGTCTGGCCAAAAACTAAACCATACGTTGTCACCAAATTTATAGATAAACATCACAAGCTTCACTAGTTATGGAACGATTAACACGAAAGCCTTCAGAAAGTTTTGAGTGTTCTTGTGTTTCCCTACCTAAATTTACTTTGAAGTAAATTAAGGCTTGTTAAGAGAAAAACCTAGAATCTCTAAAGTCAGAAAATACACAACTTGAATATAAGTTTCCTTGCACAAGCTGTAAACAGAAACAATATAGGTTTTTAACAGAGGAGGAGCAGTTATTCTGGACGTTACTTCCATAATCAGCATAATTCTCATCTGTTTCTCCCTAATTTTTCTCCTATTAAACACACACAAATACAACTTCCAGCCTCAGCATAACTCTGATCTGTCTCTCCCTAATTTTCTCCTGCTGAACGCACACAAATGCAACACATAACACAAACAGCACACCATATACAGCATGTGCCCTGTCTGCAAATTAAATAATTATCTAAGACCTAATTACCATATATCATGATCACTAAGATACACTTTGAAACACAAACCGTATAAAAATATCATCTCATTTTAAACAAATAGATAAACAGAACTCTACTTTGAAGACCTTATTTTTAACAAGGCGCTCCCGAAAAACTTTTTGCTGGCACATCGCAAGAAGACACTGCAAAGAGGCCTCGCCTTGCTGACAAAGGTAGTTAACCACATGTTCACCAGCCAAATTCAGCTCCGTGCAATGATCAGTATGGCTAGCTGACAGCTTGCTCTGGAGAGACCTGATAACTGTGTGAACAGCTCCAAAAGCAACATCCATAAATATGTCAACCTGTAACAGAAGGTTTAGAATCAGCTAGCTATATAAAGAGACAGATAATTTGGCCTGCAGAGCTCATTAGTAGATGAGTTTGAAGCCGTTGTTATGAATGACCAACAGCAAAAAATTCCATGTGGTTTGAAATTTATACAACCCATCCATTTTTATTGAACCATCTCGAAAGATCACGAGAGGTTAGCTGTACCTTCGGGTGTGCAAGTAATACTTGAACAATATTTTGCCACTGTGAGGATATACATCCAGTTAGCAGATATAGACTGCCTGCTGTTAGTGCCGAACGTAGAAGGGGAAGAGCACTTGAACAATGATGTTCCTGTATTAAGAGAACAAATATGAATGAATATAATGAAAACGGAAAGTATAGTTGAAGAGACAATTAGGAAAAACCTGTCTGTAACCACCCAGGACAATTAGCAAATAGAACACCAGATCAAGCACCTGCTCTGATACTTTTACATCATCTAACAAAATCTGCAAATGTATCATCGAGAAGTGAGGAAACAAAAGGGAGTTAAAAGAAAATTTGGTTCCTCTGGTATATCATTTCCAAAGCTTTGAGAATAGACTAAAGTTAGAGGAAGGCAGAAGAAAGCACACAGTTCTAAGAGATGGATCTTGAAAGAGTAAAATGAATAATAATACACTTACCACACAGTAAAAAAGAGAGGATGCCAAAATTTAAAGAAAGCAATAAGAAGAAAAGACCAGGATTCTGGAAATTTTGAAAAATGAAAGCTTGTTTGATCATTAAATGGTGCTGCTATAGCATTCATATAGATTTAGATAGTTGACCCTAGAATGCATTTTGCTATGCCATTATCATCCCATTTCACTTGTAGTATGAGAACTAATACCACAAGATTTTATAAAGTAAAGTCCTACAATTAGTTCCACCAAAAAGGATTACAACAGGCCATTAAAATTGCAGTCCCAACTCAATCATACAATTAGATGTAAATCAAGCAGGTCACTCCCCATTGCACAAGAAAACAGATAGAGAAAACTATAGAAACTAATTTATAATTACTGAAAAGGAACCTGCTCAAGTTTACTATGGCGGGGTGCTAGATCAGACAGAGAATGCAAAAGCCGAATGCCAGATAATAAATGCTTGAACATGGTTTCATCTCTGTCGGAAGACATAACCACAGCAATAAGATGCAGAGGAAGAAAGCCTGCAAGTTTTTCGACATCAATCTGAAAAATAACAGAATTTGAGACAAAAAATGTCAGTAAAAGGACATTAGAAAATCTAAAGTAAGAAAAGAATAGCAAAACTACACCCTAAACTATACCTTTATTGATGAACCTTTTCCAGCAATATAATGAATGGTAAAATTCTCAGTTTCTCTAAGTAACCTATTAAGCTCCTGAGAGCTACGCCCATGTAACTCCTTCACTGCTGAAATCAAGTCAATGGCCTGTTCATGTAAGCAGATGGAAGACAAAAGATTTAGCTCTTAGCAAACAAAAATATAATCAGTGATATTTAGAGAAACAGCAAAAGAAGTATCAGAGGGGTAAAGAGAGATTGACAAGACCAAGTCTCAACTGAGTTTGAAAATACATACTGGCTCGTTACTACATGCTTCATCTTTACCATGCCTCATTCTGGAGAATCTGGGGCAAAGCCAACAGACAAGTCCTGTGCATATGGAAAACACAGAGACAAATCATAGGACAATATAATTTAACTACTATACACTTCATAGAAGCTATTAGATTCCCTGTGAGAATGACACAATGAGTAGAAAGCATGATAAACTTATATAAAGGAGAAACGGCATCAAGTAAATCAAATAAACACAAAGATTAGAAATCTTCAAGGGTGATACTGATTCGATGCTTAGCAAACACCCTCCAAGACATGCATGATCCCAAGTTACCTTGCAGTAATGAATCTCCTTTCAGCAAATCCAGAAAACCTAAAATGTACGACACCTATTTAGTGATGTAGGCTAATTATTGATTTAATTAGCATGCAACATTAATGTAAAATCCTAAATGTGGTGCATGTTTGTAAGTGCCGTAGATACATAATTCAATCCACAAATTAAAATATTCACAAATCATGCAGGATGGGGAATTAGCATACATGAAAATAAAAAATTACAAGTAAATACATTGAATTTTCTTCAAGTCCTTCAATGCTTCCTTTAACTGATTATCCTATTCTGGTTGCTACTAATCCAAGAAACCTATTAAGAATAATCCTCTGAATGCAACTAAATTAGTTCAAATTCATATTCGGTAAACCAGGACAAAAACCATAAACGGAGGCAAAGAATAACATCAATAACTACAATCATGAGCAACTGGGATAGTACTTTTATCAATCCAGCATGCTCATCCAATACATCCAATATTAACACATTAGAGTATGTAATTTTACATAGTTGATGGGTCAATTCTGTAAATACTTGTAAATGTGGGGTAGTTTATAATTATCCATAAATTAAATCCTATGTATAAAAACTCTAAGTAGGCAGATGCATCCATACCGAAATCTGTGCGGAAGACTTTGAAATCTGAACGAAAGACTCCGAGAGCGAAAGCTAGGGTTTGATCAACTGTTCAGGGATTGACTAGAATCACTGCATAAGCTCTGATATCATATTAGAGTCTGTAAAACTAATATGAACAGAGGAAAAATGATGAAAGAATCAAAGAGAATCGATCAAGATTGAGCAGCACGCAGACGCTTCGTGAGAAGCTTCTCGAGAGAGAAGAGAGAACCAAAAAAAAACTGTGTTTAGGAAGATTGGGAAAAACGACGACCGATATGAAACTCTGCGTGCTTACAGTATTTATACCTAGGGATTTAATTTATTGATAATTCTAAAACTACCCCACATTTACAAGTATTTACAGAATCAACCCATCAACTATGTAAAATTACATACTCTAACATAACATATTAGAGTATACGAAGGTAATTTTCGTAGTTTTGTTGTGAATAGAAGGGCTGTTATTTTTGTAAAGTTGCGGGGTTATTTTGTAAATGCATATTCTTTCCATGAATAAATACCCTCAATTAATGTGAAGAAAGAACTTTTCTGCATTTCTTCAGACTCTTCGACTTTCTCTTCTCTCTTCATTTTCTCTCACTCAGTCACACGATTGACACACTAGATCTGTCTCAATCTTCACAGATTTAGTCTATTTTTGCATCGATTATGTTCACTGACACATTTACAGGCTGCTCATCGAATTTTAAGATACTTGAAAGGTACACCTATGCAAGGTTTGTCTTATCCAGCTCAGAATTCTTTGAAATGGAGAGGCTTTTTTTTTTTAGATAAAGGTGAGAATATGTATTAGTAAATGGCACCAAGGGGGTACCACCCATGTACAAAATGATTTTTCATATCAATGAGCATATCTACAATTGTTTCGATATCGTCAAGAGTATGCAAGTTATGACCCAAAAGGATGGAGCCAAAACAATGCAGCCACCTATCTTTCATATTTATAAAAGTGTCTTCTCTTCCCTCAAAATCCCAATTGTTTCTCTCTTTCCAAACAACTCATAAAATGGTTAATGGGATAAGACAGGCCTTTT
Organism: Carica papaya; assembly: GCF_054855325.1. Taxonomy (NCBI): domain Eukaryota; kingdom Viridiplantae; phylum Streptophyta; class Magnoliopsida; order Brassicales; family Caricaceae; genus Carica; species Carica papaya. Next base: position 15,887,762 of record NC_142314.1, read on the forward strand.
GATTATTCAGAGCAAGGCCCTCCCAAGCCAAAAGTTCATTGCTAATAGAGCCCACAATCACCCAATTAATTCCCATCAAGCTGTAAACAAGTGTCCATAAGTTGTAGGAGAAGGGGCACCAAAGCAAAATATGATTACAACTCTCAACGTTGCTCATACAAAGCAAACATCTATTAACCAAAATCCTCCTCTTCTCATCAAATTATCAAAAGTCAAGATACAATCCTTGGCCACCTCCCATGCAAAGAAAGCAATTCTAGAGGGGAATTAGCCTTCCAAATGGCCTTGTAGAGGAATAAACTATTGTCCAGCCATTACTATTAGCTAGATGTCTGTAGAAAGAGCCGACAGAGAATCTGCAGTTTTTGGCAGTTTCCATCTAAGTGTGTCTTTCCTATCCACTAAGTGAATGCTAGCCATTAAGTGCAAGAAGTTCTCATATTCAGCCAACTCCCAGTCATTAAGATGTCTGTTGACAGCCACCGAATATTGGCCAGATTCGCTGAAAGCATCATGGACAGGTAATTTTTATTCCGGGCAATAGCATACACATTGAGAAACATGAATACTTTGAAATTGAAAGGCGTTAACGATTCTGATTGTGATTCACAGAAATCTATTACTGGTTTTCGTGTTTTACTGATGCTTTTGTTTCCTGGAAAACCAAAAAACAATCAACTATATTCCGGTCTTCCTCTGAAGCTGAGTACAGGGCTCTTGCTGCAGTCAGTTGTAAGCTACAGTGGTTCCGGCTTCTGCGTGCTGATCTGCTTGTGGATCTTCATCCAGCTGTGGTCTTTTGTGATAATCTGTCAGCAATTAAAATTGCTGAAAATTCGGTTTTCCATGAGCGGACAGAACATATAGAAATTGATTGTCATCTCATTTGGCAGAAAGTTGCGGAAGGTATCATTCATTTGCCCTCTGTTTCTTCATCTCATCAGCTAGCTGACTGTTTCACCAAGTCACTTTCTATTTCAAAGTTTCAAGCTCTTGTGCCCAAGCTGGGTATACAGGATTTATATACTCCAGCTTGAGGGAGAGATATTAGAGTATATGAAGGTAATTTTTGTGGTTTTGTTGGAAATAGAAGGGCTGTAATATTATTTTTGTAAAGTTGTGCAGTTATTTTTGTATACGTACCCTAATTAATGTAAAGAATGAACTTTTCCGCATTTCTCCTTACTCTTTGACTTTCTCTTTTCTCTCATTTTCTCCCACTCGGTCGCATGACTCGCACACTAGATCTGTCTCAATCTTCACAGATTTAGTCTATTTTTTCATCAATTATGTTCACTGATGCATGCTAGATTGTAATATAACAAGAAGCATATAACAGCTTCATATATGAAAAGTCCATTCCACAATCAAACTTAAGCTACTTATCAAAAACTATCCATGATGTAAGAAAATCTAGCATGCTAATTTAACTAAACCATCATAACAAAAATAAAACTCATTCAAATCAAAAAGCAAGATAGAAAGATGTTCAAATAAAACATATTTATGGCAAAAACAATCAACTGGGACGTTGAAACATTGCAAGCAATGATAAAGCAGCTAAAAAGGAAGGAAATCCACAGAGAAAATGAACCTTAACTTTCCATTTCAAAATAGATATAAGTCCTCAATATCTTAAGTCAAATGCATAAAATACTTTCATTCTAATCACCCTAAAAATTCTAAAAGTAAATCCGAGTTTCTGTTTTTAATAATTTAGTGAAGGGTTTAGAACGAGTACCAAAACCGGTCTCCTTCTGCTCACGCTTTCTACCCTCTAGCCTCACTCGGTCTTTCCACCTCCTCCTTAGCTTTCTCTCTCTTCTCTGGGCTCACATCTCGTCCCTTTTCTCTTCCAGTTCTCACTTCCCTTTCTTAGCTTTCTTAATTCTAGTAAAAAATCTCTTTGGTTTTCACTTGAAACAGTCCCGAGAACTCTTCTTCTCTTTTTCCCGAAAACCAAGAGCCCCTGAAACTTTCTTCCCCTCTTTTTTACCTTACCGTACTCCAAAAGAAACCAGAAAGACACCCCTTTTCTCCCTCTTTTTTTTCTGTTTTCCCGAGAAATTCACTCCTCGAAAATCCGATAAGAACCCTCTAACATACTCACCTCCCTCTGTCAGTCTCTTCTCCGTTTTTCAACCCTCCTCCTTTTTTCGTAGTCCAGAAAACTTCCCCCCTCTATCCAGAGTGTTTCCCTTTTTCCACCTCGAAACCCCAGCTCCGTTCACACCTTGTAGAAACAGAATCTTCCCGTCCTGCCACGGGTCCTCTTCTTGCTTCCGTGAATCTCGTGTTCCAGGTGCCTTCTATAGCTCAGCAGCAGATTCTGTTCCTCTGTTTCACGCTTTTCTTCGGGCTCCGGAGCTCATTCTCCCTCCGGCGTGAAGTTTCCTTTTTCTCCTCTGTGCACTGTGCAAAAGGAAAGTTGAGTTTGGACTGCTATGGACGGACTGGGTTTAGATTAAGGCTACACTGAATTGTTCTTCGGTTTCGGCCCAGATGGGCTTTTGATTTTTCGAGGTTAAATTAAATTATCATTAAATTAATATTCTCTCGAAGTTTTTTTTTTGAAATAAATTTTGTGATTTATTTTTTTATCAAAATTGTATACAATTTTATATATTGAATTTAATTTTGGACTCCAAGAAATTATTGTGCCTAGGTCCTTACAATCTCTTCCCTTAAAAAAATTTAATCCCACGAATTTGTTATATATTTTCAAAGTAATTGGAGGTATTTAGCTTTATGTAGCCTCTTCTTGTGATGGTGTATTGATATAAGAATATAACTAACAATATCATTTTGATCATCGACACCTTGTCTCTTTGATCCAATATGTGTACGAGCACTTTTTTATAAGTCAGGTTCTTTTATAATAGAAGTGGCTCATATTGGAGAACATGTGATGGATCAAGATGATATTTATCTAGTATACATGTGAAAGATATCATGAACTCTAAATAATTCTTGTGGTAATACTAACTTGTAGGCAATTGTACCAACTCTTTCAAATATCTCAAAAGTTACAATGAAACAAGAACTTTTACAATGAAACAAGAGCTTAACTTCCCTTTCTTCCCAAATCTCATGTGGCCTTTCTTTCGTGATACTCTCAAGAATACATGGTTGCGTACATCAAATTCTAGGTGTAATACCCTTAATTAATTAATTTTAATATAATTAAAATTAATATATAAATATATTTTTATTTTTATTTATTTTATTTTAATGGAAAAAATGAAGAAAATTAATTGGAAGATGAAATTGAAAACAATTTTAGAAAAAATGGGTGAAAATTTAGGTTTTGATGGTGTTTTTGAAAGAAAAATCGAAAATCAGAGGTCAAAATGCAATTTAAATAAGTTGTACCACATAGTACGCCCAGTCAGTAGCCCCGATGAACAGGAGCACGCCGCGTGGCAAGGGATGCTGACACGGTGTCACGCGAGAGGTCACATTGGCGACCGCGTGCTCGCGATCGGACGGTCCAAATTCATTCCCGTGCGCACGGACAGTTCAGATCCACTTCCTATTTAAACGCGATTGGACGGTTCATATTAAATTGCGATGAACGTTTCAGATTCACTTCCTATTTAATCACGATCGGACGATCCAGATCAAATGCGATGGACAGTTCAGATTAAAAGGGGACGGATATAAATAACTCTCTTTACACCAAACCCTAACCCTAGTCGCCAGACTCAGCTGCCGAGAAGGAAGCCGACCGCCGCCGCCGCCGCCGCACTAGAGCCACTTCTAACCACCAAAATAGGTAAAAAAAAAAAAATTTGCTTGAAATTCGATTTTAAACACCCTCATGGTCAAATTAGAGCAAAAGGACCAGCAGATTGGCCAAAAATCGCTAGCAAAGCCAGGCGAACCGCCGCAGAGAATTACAAAACCGCCTCCGATGAGACCCTTTCCGATTCCCTATCTGTGTAATTCTTCCACCATTATAATCACTGTTTCCTTCTCTATAGGTTGACCGAAGCAAATCACTCAATCGCAAAGGTGAATCGGTGGAGCCGCCGCACCGGAGAACCCCTGCGCCGATGAGTTTTGGTATTTTTAATTTTTTTGGGCCAACCGAGGCCCTTAACGTGTTTTCTTGCAAGAATTGATACAAAACCGGCAGAAAACAGTCGACCTAAGGCAAACCGCCATCGCTGGCGGCAGTGCATCACCGGAGCACGGCGGAGCTGCCGTGTCAAAATTCTGGAATTGGCTAAAAAGGGATTTTAAGACTAATTTTGGATTTTTTGAGATATTTCTAGGTACTTGAGACGCGTTTTAATCCCCGAAGAAAAATTCAGGGAATCTAGGGACCGTCAGTAGACGCAACCAACAAGTTTAGCATTTTAGGCATCAATTTGTGTAAGAATTTCTCACTTTATTTTCTGTTATATAATTGAAGTCTAATTAATAATAATAATACGGTGTTTTGGATAGTTTAGAAATATCCATGATTAATTACAGGTAGTGATGGAGGTAGAACCGAAAATTATTCACTGTTGATTCTGTTGATTTATTTTACAGTTTGAATGCATGATAATATCTGATTGATTGACCTTATAGTTTGAACACATGTATTACTTGCTTTATGTAGTTATGGTTGAATTGAGTAGCTAAAAATTAAAGGAAGTCGGAAAACTGTTTGATTAAGCGTATGGATGAACATCAGCCTTACTGGATATTATAGGAGATAGTGGACGGACCGGGTACATAGAAAACCCTACCGTGAACGTTGCCTCATAATCAGACAGGGTATCGAGATTTGATAATTTGGCGCTCATACCAGATGGGGTATGGGGATGGTCTGTTTCACCCTCATACCGGATGGAGTATCGAGATTTAGTAATTTGGTGCTCATACCAGACGGGGTATAAGGATGACCTGTTAATTAAAAATGTTAAAGGAAAGGGTTCATGCGTTGTGGGGACATTCCTATGAACCCCTATAGATACCAGTAGGCTGATAAAATAGAAAATTATTGTCCGAACTGATTGCATATGAAATTATAATATGTGATCTGTTATTGTCTCTATAGGTTGTTTTTGAAAATCTCGCTACGGTAAGTGGGTGGTAAATAATTTTATCTATGATAAATGATTTTGTTTAATTAAGAGCTCTATTAGTTGTTTTTATGATTTCTTCCAACATTCATTTATGTGTCAGTGAGTAGTGTGATATTCTTACTAAGCTACTGTAGCTCATTCTTTCATTAACCGTTTCATAGCAAAAGGACCAGAATCCAGAGTCTGATCCACAAGAGGATTGCGAGTAGGACGTTCAGTCATTTAATTTTAATTTATTTCCTTGGTTATTAATTGTTCTTTTAGAAGGGTTATTCTGGTAAGCCCTATTTGGTACTTTCAGTTACTGTGTAAGGAATGTAAACCCTAATTATTTATTTTGCTTCCGCACTATATTTATAGTTATTTCATTTGAAATTTTCGGGGTTGTTACACTAGGTCCCTCTTTTTGTTATATAGTTAACTCTTCTATTTACTTTGTACAGTATGAAGGTTTTTCCTTATCACTAATATTTTCACTGTGTTCTTTTCCACTAAGTTTGGACTAATGAACTTTTTTCCTTAATCTGATCTTAGCAGATTGGTGATCTACACGGTCTACCGTAAAATACTTCACAATGAGTCATTCTGATGCTGGACGCAAACTCTATTAGTGGCAAGTGATCGTCTCACTTTTTTCCAAATTCTATTACACACGCTTGTAATATATCTTCTAGTGTCTAGATGGTCCTCTTTTATTAGTCGTCTATCTATAGGTGAAAAGTTCTACTGAAAGACAATTTCATGCCTAGAGCCTGCTAAATTTTTTTCCAAAATCATGATGTAAAATCGAGTATATTTGTAACTATTGAAACTGGAATCCCATGGAGTCTGACAATCTCTTTGATATATCCTTTAGCCAGCTCATCTAGGGGGTCGATAGTTTTTATTGCAAGAAAATGAGATGACATCATCAATCGGTCTATTATCACTCATATTGCATCATGACCTGACCAGCTTTTTGGCAATCCCACCTCGAAGTCCATAATGACATGTTCTCACTTCCATTATGGTATCAATAAAGGCTGAGTAGTCCACCTGGTCATTGATACCATAGTGGAAGTGAGAATATATCATTATGGAACTTGTTTATTGATGTTTCCACCTTGACTTGTTAGCATATGAGACATCTTTGACAATAACCTCTGCGAAGTCTTGTTTCATTTTATTCCACCAGTAACTGGACTGTATATTTTGGTACATTGTGGTTGAATCATGGTAAGTCTAAAACTATGTGCTTCCTCTAGAATCTCTCTCTTTAGATCATTATCGTTAGGAACACACAATCTGTAACACTCCGAACCTTTGTGATTTACCGTATCGTCAAAATTCCATTAATTTGGGCCTAATAGCTATTTTAAATTTCGCTTAGTAATTAATTTCTCTATATTTTAAATTATTAATATTTCTGCATTTTAAATTTTTACCATGTTTTATTTTATTAAGTTTTGTATTTGTTTATTTACAATATCTAAATTTAATTTTATCTTTAATTTATAATTATGAATTTGTAAAAAGGTAAAATAAAATAAAATAAGAGATGGAAAAGAGAGAAAATAAAGAAAAGGAAAACCAAATAGAGGAGAAGATCTTCCACATACCCACCCCCATGCCCTACAGGTCCCATGTTCACCCACTCCTCACCCACCTCTCAACTACCCACTTAGATGCTTGTCATGTAGTGCACATTCAAGCTTTCTCCATCCATATCTAAAGGCTCTCTTTTCCTCATTTTCTCCCACTTCATTTCTTTTTCCATTTTCACTTTCTGGACAAAGATTTTAGAGTGAGAAAGAGAAAATTTTATAGAGAGAAAGAAGAAAGAAAGAAGGAGAAAAAGTAGGAGTTTAAAGAGTTTGACCAAGGAGTGCTAAAAGTCTTTTTCTCCCCTTCTAAAAGACTAATCAACTCGATTTTAGTAAGGAATTCTTTACTATTTTCATCTATATTTTTAAGCGCTCTTTTTAGTTTTCAAAAGGTTATCTTAACAATAACTTCAACCTTAATCTTCAGCTGATGATACTCGGAATGCTGTAACACCCAACATTTAATTATTTTAATTTTAATTTAATTATTATTATTTTTTATAAATATAATTATTATTTATATGATTTTAATTTAATTTATTTTATTTTAATTTGATTTAATGAAAATAATAATAATAATAATAATAATAATAAAAAGGGTAAGAAAATTGGTTAGGGATTTAATTGAAAACAATTTTGGGGAAAAGAGGTGAAAATTTGAGTTCTGATGGTATTTTTGAAAGAAAAATCAGAAACTGGAGGTCAAAATGCAATTTAAAAAAGTTACGCCACTTCAGCTGCCCGAGGCGCTGTCACTGGAGCACGGTTGAGCCGCCGTGCCGGAATTCCGAAATTGGCCAAATAGGCCCTGCGTCTGATTTTTGGGTTTATTTGGGACACTTCTACAGTAAGCGCGTTTCAGTTCCCAAAAGAAAATTCAGGGAACTCAGGGACCGCCCGTAGGTGCAGTAACCATCTAGTTTTTTGCGTCGAATCAAGTAAGAACCTCTCACCTTATTTCCTATCATAGATGTGAAGTTTGAATAAATAATAATATGGTCCTTTGTACAAGTTAGATAAATATGTATAATTAATTATAGATTGCTAATGGAGCCCGAAATCGAACATTGTTTTTTGTTAATTCCTGTTGATTTATTTTACAGTTTAAATATATGATGGTATCTGGTTTATCTATTCTATGATTTTAAATGCATGTATTACTGTATTACTTCACTACTGTTTTATTTTAAGAATCTAAAATATGATAGCATTGTTGGATGCATGTTACTTATTTATGTATTTATGTTTGAGTTGGTAACGGAGACTAAGAACAAATAGGAATGTGATGTGATTTGATAAATGGATAAGATGACAGCCTCACTAGATATCCTGGGAGATGGTGGACAGACCGGGTTCATAGAGAATCCTATCGTGAAGGTTGTCTCATACCGTACGGGATATGGAGAGTTGGTCATTTGACGCTCATACTGGACAGGATATGGGGACAACCCGCTTCACTCTCATATCGGATGTGGTATTGAGGTTTAATGTCTTGGCACTCATACCGGACGGGGTATGGGGACGGCCATGGAATTAAAATTGTTAAGAAAAATGGTTCACGTGTAGCGGGGACACCCCTATGGATCCTCATAGATACTAGTAGGCTGGTGAAATGAGAAATGATGATGATTAGTTATTGTTAATGAATATGAATTTATGATATGTTGTATGTTACTGATTGTGCATGAAGTTATGATCTGTATGATGTTATTATCTTTATAGGTTATTTTCACAGGTTCTCTAATGGTAAGAAAAATAGAAAATTGTTTTATCTTTAATGAATGTATTGGTTTAAAATTTGTGCTCCATTGGTTGTTTTTGATTTTCTACCAACCTTTACTTCTGTGACGACGATATAGTGTGATGTCCTTACTAGGCTAGTGTAGCTCACCCCTTATTTAACTATTTCAAATCAAGATGACCCGGTTTCCGAGTCCGATATGCAAGAAGGCTACGAGTAGATGCTAGATACTTTATAGTTTCCTTTATTTTTTTCATTTTTCGTATTTCTTTAAGAGAATTTGTTCCGTAATGTTTGTTAGTACTTTTGAGTTATCGTATAAGGGATGTTAACCTTAACCTTTATTTCGCTGCCGCACTTAAATTATTATATGCATTTCTTTTTAAATTTTCGGGGTCATTATAGTTGGTATCAGAGCCACATTCCTCGGACCCGTTCCTTGACACAATAATACTTAGAGAAACACCAAATAATAAATTATCATTCAACCCGTCCTTGTGAAGCGAAGGTACAAAGAGATGAGAAAAGAAAGACCCCCACTAAACTGAGCAACCTGGGAGTGTTCGCTCAGGGAAAACGTGGACAGGATATTTGATATGTTAGAAAGACTTATTGCGGCCTAGTAGGGCCGAGAGGAGAGGAGGGAGCTACTTGACCCTCCCCCGCTGCCACAGGTTGAGCTACCGCTGCAGCGAGAGGATTCTGAGCCACCCCGGTACGACCCTGCCCCTTCACAGTACCACCCGGTACCACCGCCATAGTATAATCCAGCGCCCCTGCCGTATCAACAAGTACCACCACAGGGCCCCCCAGTCTACCATTAGCCTGGCCTAGTCCCTTTTCCACGAGACTCAGTTCCTCCCATGATTGACCCGGGCTACATAGGTACAAGAGACTAAACTCATCCACTTTTTTAGGGGGATCCTCTTTTAAAGATGCTGAGTACTGGTTGGCGGAGAAGGCCTTCAATACCTTATGGGTGACTTCTGAGCAGAAGGTCACCCTTGATACTTACATGCTAATAGGAGAAGTAGACCACTGGTGGGAACTCAAGCAGACCATCATGCCCGTTCTAGTTACTTGGGAACAGTTCCTAGCAGTCTTTCATGCAGAGTACCTCCCAGAGCATCTCTGACATTTGAAGGAGATGGAGTTCGTCTACTTGGTCCAAGGGAGTATGACTGTGTCAGAATATGTTCGTAAGTTCCTGGAGTTTGACCGATACTCCCCTGAGACGCTATTGGATGAGGGTAGGAAGGCTAGGAGATTCCAGTGGGGCCTCCGCCCAAAGATCAGGCAGCATTTATTCGTGCTAGAGCTCAAGACTTATTCGGTCGTTCTGGCCAAGGCACAGCTGGTGGAGATGAGCTTCCACACCCTCCCTCAAGCAGTAGGGAAACTCAGACCCTCAACTCTACCCCGCAGACCAGTACCTACTGTGTCTGTGCAACAGAACAAAAGGCTCAGGCCCGTGATCTAGGCTCCCCCTCAAGCTTTAGTGGTAGGACGTGGTAAGATCTGTCAGCATTGCGGCAGGGATAACGGGGACCGACCCTGCTACCGCTTCAACAACACCTGTCGCATATATAGTAGTGTCTAACATTATGCGAGAGAGTGCCCAAAGAACCAAAATCATGGCAGACCTCCTATTCGGGGCAGAGCTTACAACCTCATCCAGCAGGATGTCGAAGCCGACCCAGACGTGGTACAGGGTATGTACACTATCTGTAACCATCTTGCTCATGTTTTGATTAACACTGGTGCATCGCATTCATTTGTTTCACCTGTTTTTGCATCAAAATTTAATGTATTACTTGATAAACTTGATTCAATATTATTTGTGTCTACTGCTGGGAGTGTAACACTAGTGGGAGAAGTTGTCTACATGGCTTGTGTCGTAGAGATAACAAATAGAAAACTAAGTGTAAACCTAATAGAATTAGACACGGGGGATTTTGATGTAATTTTAGGGATGAATTGGCTAGCGGTGTATCACGCCACTGTAGATTATTTTAGCAAGAAGGTTGTATTCAATCCTCCTAATGAGGAGCCATTTACAAATTAATAGAATCATTTAGTGCTTATTCTTTGATGGAAAGTTTTCTTATTCGTCAAGTACCTTAACTTTGCTGTTTTCTTTAACTAGGCAAACCCAAGAAAGAGAATTGTATTCAAGAGATTTCGGTAGTCTAAGACTTTTCAGATTTATTTATGGATGAACACCCCGCACTGCCAATGGATAGGGAAGTCGAGTTCACCATAGATCTACAGCGAGGAACCCAGCCTAATTCGATTGCTTCTTACCGCATGAGCCGCATTGAGATGGAGGAGCTGAGGAAACAGATCATTGAATTGTAATACAGTAGTTTTATCAGACATAGTGTGTCCCCTTGGGGTGCCAAAGTCACTTTTGCCAGAAAGAAAGATAGAATATTGAGACTATGTATTGATTACAGAGGATTGAACATGGTCACAATCAAGAACAAGTATCCCCTTCCCAAGATTGATGACCTCTTCGATCAGTTGCAGGATGCGCAGGTCTTCTCTAAAATAGGCCTGCGATCAGATTACCATCAGGTGAAAATAAGGACAGAAGACATCATCAAGACAGCTTTCCGAACCAGGTACGGACACTATGAGTTCCTGGTCATGCCATTTGGGCTAACCAACACCCCAACCATCTTCATGGATATGATGAACATGGTCTTCAGATAATTCTTAAATCAATTTGTTATCATGTTCATCGATGACATCCTGGTATATTCAAAAAGTAGAGAGGAACATGCTCACCATCTAGCTCAGATTTTATAGGTTCTCAGAAGAAAGAAGCTGTATCCAAAGTTGAGTAAGTGTGAATTTTGGCTTGAGCAGATCACCTTCCTAGGACACATCATATCAAAGGATGGAGTATCAGTGAATCCTGAAAAGGTTGAAGCGGTGCTCGGCTAGGAGAAATTGACATCAGTTAAAGAAATTTGTAGCATTCTGGGAAGCTATTACCGCAAGTTTGTTAAAGGATTTTCTAGTCTAGCTGCTCCCCTAACCCGACTCACAAAGAAAAATGCAAAGTTTGAGTGGAATGAGAACTGTGAAAGAAGTTTTTCAGAACTAAAGAAGCGGCTGACTACTGCACCTGTGCTGGCCTTACCGAGTGGATCGGGGGGATATACAGTTTATAGTGATGCCTCCTATCTAGGCCTGGGTTGTGTTCTAATGCATCATGGGAAGGTCATAGCCTATGGGTCCAGACAGTTAAAGATTCATGAAAAAAATTATCCCACCTAGGACTTAGAGCTTGCCCCAATCATACACGCCTTAAAGACTTGGCACCATTATTTATATGGAGAGACCTTTCAGATCTATACCGATCACAAGAGTTTGAAATACATATTCACTCAAAAGGATCTCAACATGCGTAAGAGAAGGTGGATAAAACTTCTTAAGGACTATGATTGTAACATCTTGTACCATCCGGGTAAGGGCAACGTGGTAGCCGATGCACTTAGCAGAAAAAGTGCAAGTATCTCAACCAATTTGATGGTTTCAGAATGCAGGCAAATTGGAGCCACACAACAGGTTTGACTTCAGGACTTGAGGAGAGTCATATGTTTGGGTCATCTGACAGTCCAGCCTGAGTTAATCTAGAGAATAAGGGAAACTCAGTCAACTGATCCTGCCCTAATAGCCCTCAAGAATAATAAAGAACAGAGAGTTAGCTCAGAATTCTAAGTCTCTGCCGATGGGTTACTCTGATTCCAGGACAGAATGCGTGTTTCAAGTGACAGTGAGTTAAAGAGAGACATCATGATAGAGGCCCATAGCTCAAAGTTTGTCATGCATATCGGAAGTACTAAAATGTACCAAAGCATGCGACCTCAGTTTTGGTGGAACGGGATGAAAAGAGACATAGTTGATTTTGTGTCTAAATGCTTGGTATGTCAGTAGGTCAAGGCAGAGCATCAACACCCAGACGGGTTACTTCAACCAGTACCGATCCCAGAGTGGAAGTGGGAACATATCACCATGGACTTCGTGACAGGGTTACTTAAGGCACGCTCAGGACATGATGCTATCTTGGTAATTGTTGACCGGCTTACCAAGGCTTCCTACTTCTTGGCCATCAGGATGACCGATCCCTTGAAAAAATTAGAAATAATGTATATTCAGGAAATAGTCATATTGCATGGAGTCCCAGTGATAGTAGTGTCCGACAGGGACCCCAGGTTCACTTTTCAGTTTTGGAGTAGCTTTCAACAAGTCATGGGAATGAAGCTGTCCCTCAGTACTGCCTCCCACCATCAAACTGATGAACAGTCAGAAATGACAATCCGTACACTTGAGAATATGCTCCGAGCTTGTGTTCTTAACTCCGAGGGTCATTGGGATGACTATCTACCCCTGATAGAGTTTGCTTACAACAACAGCTACCAAGCGAGTATTGGTATAGCTCTCTATGAGGCATTATATCGGCGCCGATGTAGATAGCCGATTTATTGGGAAGAAGTGGGTGATAGAAAATTGTTCGGCCTGGAGCTGGTAGAGGAGACTACATCCAAAATAGTTAAGATCAAGAAGAATATTCAGACGACTTAGAGTAAACAGAAGAGTTATACGGACACCTGGAGGAGAGATTTAGCGTTTGAGGAAGGCGACCGGGTGTTCCTTAAGGTCACTCCTTTTAAAAGAATCAGTAGGTTCGGCAATAGGGGAAAACTGAACCCCCGATTTATTGGACCATTTGAAGTCTTAGACAGGATTGGTACTACCGCCTACAGACTAGCACTGCCTCCAGAACTTTTTAAGGTCCACAATATGTTTCATGTGTCCATGCTACCCAAGTACAACCCGGACTCCTCTCATGTCTGGCCCACGAATCTCTCCCACTCCAAGAGGATTTATCCTACGAGGAAGTACCAGTCAGCATTGCAGATCGAAAGAGCAAATTACTCCGCAATCGGGAGATATCCTTTGTGAAGGTCATATGACAGAACCACACACCAAGGGAGGCCACATGGGAGCTAGAATCAGACTTTAGAGCCTAGTACCCCTATCTGTTTGATCGAGAGTAAGAGACAAATTTGAGGGACCAAATTTCTTTTAATGGGGGGAGAGTTGTATCAGCCGACATTTAATTATTTTTATTTTAATTTAATTATTATTATTTTTTATAAATATAATTATTATTTATATGATTTTAATTTAATTTATTTTATTTTAATTTGATTTAACAAAAAACAATAATAATAATGATAAAAAGGGTAAAAAAAAATTAGTTAGAAATTTAATTGAAAATAATTTTGGGGAAAAGTGATGAAAATTTGGGTTATGGGAGTATTTTTGAAAGAAAAATCAGAAACCGATGGTCAAAACGCAATTTAAAAAAGTTACGCCACGTCAGCTGCCTAGTCAGCAGCCCGACCAACCAGGACGCGCCAGGTGGCAGAGGCACTGACGCAAGAGGTCACACGGGGGGAGCCACGTGGGCGATCCACGTGCACGCGATCGAACGGCTGAAATCTGTTCCCGCACGCACGGAAAGCCCAGATCAAAAACGCGCACGGACGGCCCAGATTGAATCGCGATGAATGGTGCAGATTCACTCCCTATTTAATCGCGATCAGACGGTCCAGATTAAAAGCGATGGGCGACCCAGACCAAAAGCGAATGAGTATAAATAACTCCATCCGCAATCAAACCCTAACCCTAGCCACTAGAGCCCCTCGCTAGAGAAGACAACCCAGCCGCCAGGGAGCCGACCACCGCCACCGGCCGCCATACTGGAGCAATGTTCGACCACCAAACGAGATAAAAATTTCTTCTCTTGCACGAAATTCAATTTTAAACCCACTCATGGCAAAATCGGAGTGAAAGAACTAGTTGATTGGCAAGCCGCAGGGTGTTTCAAAAAATGCCTTCGATGAGGCCCTTCTCGATTCCCGTTAGATGTGATTTTTCTACCGTTGTGACCACCGTTTTCTTCTCTACAGGTTGAGCGAGCTAAAACACCCAACCACAACGTGAGCCGGAGGAGCCGCTGCACCAGAGAGCCTCACCGCCGGTGAGTTTCGATTTTCTGCTTTTTTTGGTCCACCGAGTGCCCTAAGCTTGTTTTCTCGCAGGAACCGATGCAAGTTCGGCTGAATTCGGTCGAAAACAGCCAACTTGAGGCGGATCGCGCGGCAGTGCTGTCGCCGGAGCACGGCGGAGCCGCCGTGCCGAAATTCCAAAATTAGCCTAGTAGGCCCTGAGTCTGATTTTTGGGTTTATTTGGGACACTTTTAGGTACCGTAAGCGCGTTTCAGTTCCTGAAAAAAAATTCAGGGAACCTAGGGACCGCCTATAGGTGTAGTAACCATCTAGTTTTCGGCGTCGAATCAAGTAAGGACCCCTCACCTTATTTTCTATCATATATGTGAAGTTTGAATAAATAATAATATGGTCCTTTGTAAAAGTTAGATAAATACGTATAATTAATTACATATTGCTAATGGAGCCCGAAATCGGACATTATTTTCTGTTGATTTCTTTTGATTTATTTTACAGTTTAAATGTATGATTGTATCTGGTTTATCTATTCTATAATTTTAAATGCATGTATTACTGTATTACTTCACTACTATTTGATTTTGGGAATCTAAGATATGACTGCATTGTTGGATGCAAGTTACTTGTTTATATATTTATGTTTGAGTTGGTAACGGAGACTAAAGACAAATAGGAATGGGATGTGATCTGACAAATAGATAAGATGACAGTCTCACTAGATATCCTGGGAGATAGTGAACGGACCGGGTTCATAGGGAACCATACCGTGAAGGTTGTCTCATACTGGATGGGGTATGAACACTTGGTCATTTGGCGCTCATACCGGACGGGGTATGGGGACAGCCCGCTTCACTCTCATACCGGACGTGGTATTGACGTTTAATATCTTGGCGCTCATATCGGACGGGGTTTGGGAACGGCCTAGGTGCTCATACCGGACGGGGTATGGGGACGGCCTTGGCACTCATACCGGACGGGGTATGGGGACAGCCCGCTTCATTCTCATACCGAATGTGGTATTGACATTTAATGTCTTAGCATTCATACCGGACGGGGTATGGGGATGGTCCTGGAATTAAAATTGTTAAGGAGAAGGGTTCACGTGTAGCGGGAACACCCCTATGGATCCTCATGGATACTAGTAGGCTGGTGAAACGAGAAACGGTGATGATTAGTTATTGTTAATGAATATGAATTTATGATATATTTTATGTTACTGATTGTGCATGAAGTTATGATCTATATGATGTTATTATCTTTATAGGTTATTTTCACATGTTCTCCAATTGTAAGAAAAATAGAAAATGGTTTTATCTTTAATGAATATATTGGTTTAAAATTTGTGCTCAATTGGTTGTTTTTGGTTTTCTACCAACCTTCACTTGTGTGACGGCGATATAGTGTAATGTCGTTACTGGGTTAGTGTAGCTCACCCTTTATTTAACCATTTCAGATCAGGAGGACCCAGTTCCCGAGCCCGATCCGCAAGAAGGCTACGAGAATATGTTAGATACTTTATAGTTTCCTTTATTTTTTTCATTTTTCGTATTTCTTTCAAAGAATTTGTTCCATAATGTTTGTTAGTACTTTTGAGTTATCGTGTAAGAGATATTAACCTTAACCTTTATTTCGCTTCCGCACTCAAATTATTATATGCATTTTAAAATTTCTGGAGTCATTACAAGATCGATCTTCGAGAATACCTGGGTCCCTACAATTGATCCAAAAAACTGTCTATCCTTTAGAGCGGATACTTGTTCTTAATAGTCATTCAATTAAGCTCTTTGTAGTCTATGCATAGTTGCAACACGTTAAGGATATAATTGTTATGCCCAAAATCTAATTATTCATGTAATATATTGAATACATTTTTTTTTTACAATTTATTTTAATATATGATAATAATATTTTATTATCATATTTATTATCTTGTTTAATTTATATGGTAATTTTTTTTATTAAATTTAGAGACTTTACATCAA
The DNA here is from genome assembly GCF_054855325.1 of Carica papaya. NCBI lineage: Eukaryota > Viridiplantae > Streptophyta > Magnoliopsida > Brassicales > Caricaceae > Carica > Carica papaya. Next base: position 15,904,191 of record NC_142314.1, read on the forward strand.
AATGAAGATCTTGATAATGAGTATAAAGATTTTTATGATTTAATCTAAAATTTTCTTGGTTATTGGATCATCAAAATAGGACATTAATGATCTGGTAAGACTAATATATATGTGATGGTATCTATAAGATAAAGATTAGTTGATTTCATTAACTAAATCACATATATAAATGATATATATGGATATATGATAATTGAACTGACCTAATTGAGAATTCATAATGGTTAATATTACCTTAAATTATTAATAGAATATTCTCTTAAAATGATGATATGTCAGAATTTTCTTTGACCATATATCATCATAGTAATTAACAAGTTATTTATCATACTTTGATTTTGAACACCTATAGTCATATAACTATAGTTGAAAGGATATTGAGTATGATTAAATACTTGTAGCATTAGTGATTGATTAAGACAGAATCTGTCAACTTTGATATTAAGTTTAAGGTTTGTGTTATCGTTTATTATAATGACTACATTAAGACCTTGGTAAGAATAATTGAATAAGAGAAGAAAAAAAATTTCTTCTGTCATCTATTAGTTAATTATAATTGACATGAAATATTGTTTGTTATCTATTGAGTATTGATAGTTAAACTATATTCTATGGTTAACTCAAAGCAATAATGATAGAAAAAACATCATTCTTTAGTAGGTTCTTAAGAGTGATACGGACATAGGTTCAAAAGGCATTAAAGAAAAATATGAAGAATATATTACAATGCCAGCTGATCCAATCACAAGATTTCAAGCCAAGAAGCTAAAACATACATTTCAAGACTTTATACAAAGATGAATACAATAAGAACTTAGCACATGTGAACTATTTAAAAAATCAAAGAAGGCAAAAAAGATCACTAATTTTGTCCAAGTGTGTGGGCAAAATGTAGAATGAATGTTTAAGATTATTTTGGTCATTTCTTAGATAATTAAATTATGCTCATATTTTCCTAGTCATTTAATACTATGTTCCCCTAGGTCATTTAATATCATATTTTTCTAGGTCATTTAATACTATATTGTAGGTAATTTAAAATATGTCATGTTCCCAAGGTCATCTAATTATGATTCTTTGGCAAAATCTATGTGTTTTTATAAATATCTTCTTTTGCAATGTAATATGACACTTCTATTATTGAATGAATTTCATTACCTTTGGTAGAATTTTGACAAGTGAGAATTCTTATTATTCTTATTGAATCAAGAATTGAATTAACCTGTCAAGTTATCATGTGGAGTTTATTCATTCTTGCTTCTTTTATCCCAATCACTCAAGTTCTCAATTACATATTAGTTATGAGTTTGATAGGGACGGTTTGTTTAGGGTTTTAAGTTATATATGCTAAATATATATGTGGGGTTCTGGATGTAATCTTTGATTCTCGGGTTCCGCATCAAAGAGTAATGGTACACTTCAAGCTATTTGATCATTAAAGAGTGTTGGTAGATGCTAACTTTGATTAATAAATTGGTTTGACCAATTTATTACTAGTTTATTATTGAACCTATGAGGTCGTACACTAACGAATGTTCTGATTTTTGCTAAATTGATTAATTATTTTAATTATTTGATAATTAAATTAAAATATTTAATTTAATCAAATAAATAAAGTTTTTAATCTAAATAAAATATTATTATATTTTTTACTAGCATAGATAATATAATTAATATTGGAGATAAATTAAATTTTTCTATTTTTAAAATAAAAAATTAACATTTATACTTCTTAGTTATTATATTATTAGCGTAATAATATAATATGTGTAACTATTATAATAATAAAAATTATTATAAAATCTAATTTGAAATTAAATTAATTTATAAAATTATTTTATTAAATAGTAATAATAATGAAATACAACATATATGTATATGATATATATATATATATATAATTGAGTGAAAGAAAAAAAAAAGGACAAGTCCAAATTAATTTGGACTTGTACATGAAGAAGTCCAAAAAAGGACTTAACAACTACCCATGCCACCTATATATATGGGATATATATATTAGGGTGGGATTGCACACAAAAAAAGAAGAGAAAAAGAAAAACCTGTAGTTGTACGCACACCAAAAGAAAAAGAAAAAATTGAGGGAATTTTAACACAAATATTATTCAATTTGTTCACGTATTTTGTTGATCAAAGAATTGATTAGCAAATGTCAGTTTTGGTATGGAAACACATAGAGTCTTTGTGTTTTTAAAGAATTTTAATTTAAGAACTCAATATAATTTTAAATTTGTTCTTTAACCTATAATATAATTTTCGAAGCACAAATAGATCATAGTGTATTGTTTTATATTTTCCGCTGTGTGTTATAAACACATTACAATTTTTCACATCACTTTATCCTTCTTCTTTATAAATAAGACTAGTGCGCTCCACATTGAACACTCGACTAAATGAAACCTTTATCTAATAGTCTTATAGTTGTCTTTTTTAGCTCTTCCTATTCGTCTCTTACCATTCAGTATGAGGCTTCAGAAATTCGTTGAGTTTCTGGTTACATATCAATGGAGAATTTAATTTTTCAATGAGGCAGAAGTCTTGGGAGCTCTTCAGAAAATGCATCAAGAAAATTTTTGACTACCGATATCACTTGAAGTGCGACTTCTTTATTCTTGTTCCCTATCACATCAAAGTTAACAATTTACATAAAAAATTTGTGTTAAACTTAATATCTCAAGGAATTTATATTATTATAATTAAATTTTATTCAAGATTGTTGATGTATTTCTTAATTCCTTTAACAAGAAAAAAGCTCTTCATTACGAATTTTAAATATAATTTTCTTACTAAAGTAGTATACATTTGCATGGTAGACAGATAACTAATCAATCCTTAAATTTACATCAAATTTTCTAATATCTAGTAGTATAAAATCCACTCCTAATTCCTTACCTACTATCTCTACTACACAAGATTTATACACTACATTAGTATATAAGGCATCATTTGAAGGGGTGGACATAACCATGATACAATTCAAAGGGACGAGATTGACTTTCAAATATGGTGCAACTGTGTGTGATAAAAATGACTGTATGGACCCAAGGTTAATTAAAATTTTACCAAAATATCTAGAGATATAAAATATTACCTGAATCACATCTGAACTTGCCTGAGGATGTAACAGCCCCGGAAATTCATAATGAAATGTATATTAAAAATATCAAATGCGGAAGCGAAGTCAAAATTTGAATAACATCCCTTACACTAAAACCAAAAACGTGCTCACAAAATATAAAAGATCAAACTACCTAAAGGAGAAACTTGAAAGTAAAAGCTACGAATGTGACTATGGAGTCTTTAGGCGTCCCCTTCGTCGTCCTCCTGCGGAACCGGCTCGGGAACGATGTCCTCTTGATCTGAAATGATTAAATAAGGAATGAGCTACACTAGCCCAGTAAAGACATCACGATATCTCACCGTCACGGAGGTAAATGTGGGTAGAAAATACAAAAAGACCAATGGAGCATAATTTACAACAAATCCCTTTATCAATAATAAAATCTTTACCATTCACTTACCTCGCTGAAATTCATAAAACAATATACGAAAGCAATAACATCATCATCATCATGAAACCATAAATATATAAACTGTATAACATAATACCTATCAAGCTTTTCGTAATTCAATCGTTACACAACATATTTTCCTCATTTACCAGCCCACTAGTATCTATGGGGATCCATAGGGGTCCCGCTACCCGTTAACCCTTAACACTTGAAATCATATTCCAGGGTCGTCCCCATACCCCGTCCGGTATGGGGGCTAAACCATAGACCTCATTACCCCGTCCGGTATGAGGGTGAAACGGGCCATCCCCATACCCCGTCCGGTATGGGCGCCAAAACACATAAGATCTTCATACCCCGTCCGGTATGAGAGACCACAATCCCGGTAGGGTTCCCTACGGACCCGGTCCGTCCACCATCTTTCAGGATATCTAGTCAGGCTGACCACATTATACAATTTCCATTTACATAATCTTTCATTCTCCTTTTCCCTCAGTCAGCATTATCAATCACATACAAACAAGCAAAACGATAATTTATGCCAAACAGACAACATACAGCATCAATATCCCGGTCATTCAATCCATAATCAATAAAACAGTAAAATATGCACATGAAACTATAAAATGAAAACATCGAACCTCATGCTGCATTTAAAACTGTAAAACAGGCCAAATAACAGTTAACCGACAAACACACTAGACTCCGGCTCCATTAGCGACCTTAAGCAATTTCACACATTTGTTGATTCATGAAATACCGTTTTATCATTTATTGAACCTTAAAACCGTGATAGGAAATAGGGTGAGGGGTCCTTACTCGTTTCGGGGTCCGAACACGGCTTCACAGTGCGCTTGCAGGCTGTCCCTAATTTTTTCTGAATTTTACCCGGGGAACTAAAACGCACTACAGGTACCTGCACGTGTTCCAAAAAATCCCAAATTAGGCCCAGGGCCCCTTTCGGCCAATATCGCAACTCCGGCACGGCGCCGCCGCAAGCGGCGACGGTTCGCCTCGGGTTGGTCGTTTATAGCCGTTTCCGGCCAAATTCAGCCACACTCGCATTGGTTCCTGCGATAAAAGAACCCTACGGCCCTCGGGGGGCCAAAAATTTACGGAAAATCGAAGCTTACCTGCAGCGGTGCTCTCGGGTGCGGCGACTCTCCGGTGAAGTTCGTGTTTTGGTGATTCGGCTCCGATCAACCTGTAGAGAAAAGAATGGTGATCACGGTGGTATAAAAATTGCATTAAACGGAGGCCGGGAAGGGCCTCATCGGAGGCAAAAACCGAGGAGGGACGCGGCGGCGGCGCTGGCTTTCGGCCGTGTTTTCTGGCCGTTTGGCCAGGATTTTGGCTCCGATTTGGCCACTAGGGAAATCAGCGTGGAAAAACGAGTCGGGGGTATGAAATTTACCTCGATCGGCGGTCAAAAATCCCTCCGGTGCGGCGGCGGGTGGCGGCGGCCGGCTTCTGGTTCGTCTTCTCCGGCGAGGGCAGGCGGCTAGAGTTTGGGGTCTGGTGTGGGGATCTTATTTATACCCTTTTGCCTTTTGATCTCAGCCGTTCATTTTGATTTAATCTGGGCCGTCCGTTTTTGATTAAATCTGGGCCGTCCGTGCGAGTAAATCTGGGCCGTCCGTGCGCGCGATTGATCTGGGCCGTCCGATCGCGCGCACGCGGATCGCCAACGTGGCCCGTCCCCGGTCGACGTGGTTTTGCCACGTGGCAGGTCCTGGTTGGCCAGAACTACTGACTGGGTCTGCTGACGTGGCTGCTGACGTGGCTTGCGCGTTTTTTTTTTTTTTTTTTTCTCTCTTCTTCTTCAATTTCCCCCGGCGCTACAAAGGATCCTATGTAGAGATGGGAGCACTCTGCCTTACACTAGTGGTTCTAGACTACCCTTTGGCCTTTAAGTGGTCGCAGAACATATCTTTGGTGCTCCTACACTTGAAATATTTGCAGGTGAGACGATAACACTGTTTGCCAACATGATTAGTATTGGCAAGATTGTGTTGTTATTGCAGTTGGGATATGATGAAGAGTAATTTGTATTGCCTTCTAACTCCCATCTTGTTGGTTTGGCATTGGTACTGGCCTTTGTTGGGCATGGATGCCGCTAGAACTCTCGCCCTGTTTCTTGTGTAGGGCTTCAATAACTTGGGCCTTTTTCAAGACCCTTGGTATGTAAACAAAGTGAACATGGCAACTTTATTCTAAATATCTGGCCTCAGACCTCGCTCGAATCTCCAACCTTCTTCATTTCGTTCATCAGCATATGAGGTACAAATCGATCCAACTTTATTAATTGACTAGCATACTTTGCCATTGTGAGATTTTCCAACTTAAGTTTCGTAAACTCTATCTCCTTTTGCTACCTAATAAAGTCTAGAAAGTACCTAACATTGAATGCCTCCAAGAACATTTTCTAAATGATGGAAGGGGTTAGAACCCCCTTTTCAAGCTCCACCTACGTTCAACTGCTCCCTGTAACATGAAGGCAGTCAACTGCACCTTCTGTTATGTGATAACCTCCATCACATTAAAGAACTTCCTGATTTGTGTGATCCACTATTCAGCTATTATCAAATCAAACCCACATATGAAGGCTGAGGAACCCAATTTCTTGGACGTCTTTATGTTACTGGTGTCAACATCATTGTTTACAATATTGTGGTAGTGATGGCAAGGAGGATCAAGATGCTCATCTCTCTCTCATGTTGTGGTTACCAGGCCTTCAATGGCTCAGAAGAGTCTGTTAAAGTCTTCTTGGTTAGGGCCCTATTATGTTGGTGGGTGACCCCCTAGATGCGTCCTCTTCCTCTTTCCATTTTGTTTTCTTACATTTCAGAAATAACACTCTTTTTAGTCATATGAAAATTTACTTCTCTTTTACTTATTTACATTCTTAAGCCCTATGTACAATGAATGATCCTAAGAACGTGCACGTTAATACCACCTATAACGTCTCACACTCTAAGTACACACAATTCCATAGATAAATTTATAGTTTAATTACAAACGATGCATCGAATTAATTACATCATTTTTTTTATCACTTCAAATGATACAAAATGTGGTTAGACAACATACATGAGGTATTAACTTTACAAAACAAATTTATAATAAATAAAATTTTGAAAGTTTAATTAACCTTACAATATGGTTCTCACAATTCTCAAAATAATAATCTATTCATTGCCCTTTAGTGGTCTTGGGTTTGCCCCTGATTTTTCTGATCTGAAATGGAGGTGTGAATTGGAGTAAGTTTTACGGACTCAATAAGAAAAAAATGGTAATTCAACTGCAGATGTAAAAACATTATGCTGAAATTTTTAAGTTTTATAAGAATAAAATTATCAAAGATGAAATACTACAGTTACTCGAGTGAAAACTTTAAAATTTACATGTCTTAAATTTCTGTGTAAAGTTACTAATTTTATTTGCTTATCTTAGATGTAATTTTTTCCTAGGTCATTCTGGTTTATTCCAACATGTTGTTTCAAATATTTTATGCATAATTAAATTTTGAATTTCATTTAAATTTGTAAATAATTTCCTAACATTACATTAGAAGTATACATTTCGCATTTCTTTTAGAGGTTTTTTAGTATCTTTTAGCCTCACGTGACTCCAACTAAACTTACACTGAACACCTTATGAGATCACTTAACCCTTTATGCAATTACTAAACACTTGCGAAATTAATTGAATGCTTATCAAATTACTGATCACTTATAAATTCATTGAACACTTCACAAAGTTAATAAACACATATAGGCCGAACACAAATTATAGATATTGACATTTCAAATTTAATGTTATCTCCTATTGACTTTTTCTTAAATATTTCAAAATTAATTACATCTCCTATATGACCTTTCCATAATAATTAATAATTTCAGAATTTGTTAAATTTCCTAAGTGACTTTTTTTCATTTATTTAAAAATCAATTAAATCCCATATTTGACATTTCCATAAGAATTTCAAAATTTATTGAATTCCCTAAGTGACTTGTTCTCATTTATTTCAAAATTGATTAAATACCCTATATGACCTTTCCATAATAATATCAAAATTTGCTAAATTTCCTAAGTGACTTTTTTCATTTATTTCAAAATTAATTAAATACCTTATATGACTTTCCTCAATTATTTCAAACTAATTAAATTCCTTAAGTGACTTGTTCTCAATTATTTCAAAATTAAATACCCAATATTACCTTTCCATAATAATTTCAAAATTTATTAAATTCCCTCAGGCCCAAAGTCATAACCTTATCCCAGTTTATTGTCAAAAATTATTTTTTTAAAAAAACAGATTCACTAAAACCTCTTATTCACATTAATTGATCTCCTAAAGGTACTTCCTCCTCTATGTGACCCCTCATGTCTTACATTAAAATTTGATTTCTTGAAAGTTGAACCAATATTTATTTGGCATCTTCTAAAAATTTTATCTCCAAATTATCAATAAAAATGTTTTATTTCCATAGTCTTTAAATTTTTCCTTTTTCACATGTGGAATTCATTAATTTCTTAAAATCGTTTCAACTTACTTTCCCTTTAATCCAAAAAACCCTAAACAACTTTAAATACATCCCAAGTGTTGAATAAGTAGTGCATTAGTTTTAGATAAATTTTTGCCAAATTACTGATTTATCGTGTTCACCATCACAGAACGCAAATATAATAGCCGATATCAAGATGCTTGATGAAAATTTCTAACTTTGTAGCGCCCGGGGAAATTGAAGAAGGAAAAAAAAAAAAAAAGCGCGTGTGCCACGTCAGCAGCCACGTCAGCAGACCCAGCCAGCAGGCCTGGCCAACCAGGACCTGCCACGTGGCAAAACCACGTCGACCGGAGACGGGCCACGTTGGCGATCCGCGTGCGCGCGATCGGACGGTCCAGATCAATCGCGCGCACGGACGGCCCAGATTTAATCAAAAACGGACGGCCCAGATTAAATCAAAATGGACGGCTGAGATCAAAAGGCAAAAGGGTATAAATAAGACCCCCACACCAGACCCCAAACCCTAGCCGCCTGCCCTCGCCGGAGAAGACGAACCAGAAGCCGGCCGCCGCCACCCGCCGCCGCACCGGAGGGATTTTCGACCGCCGATCGAGGTAAATTTCATACCCCGACTCGTTTTTCCACGCTGATTTCCCCAGTGGCCAAATCGGAGCCAAAATCCCGGCCAAATGGCCGAAAAACACGGCCGAAAGCCAGCAGCGCCGCCGCGTCCCTCTTCGATTTTTGACTCTGATGAGGCCCTTCCCAGCCTCCGTTTAATGCAATTTTTATATCACCGTGATCACCATTCTTTTCTCTACAGGTTGATCGGAGCCGAATCACCAAAACACGAACTTCACCGGAGAGCCACCGCACCCGATAGCACCGTTGCCGGTAAGCTTCAGTTTTCCGTGAATTTTCGGCCCCCCGAGGGCCGTAGGGTTGTTTTATCGCAGGAACCAATGCGAGTGTGGCTGAATTCGGCCAGAAGCGGCCAAAAACGGCCAACCCGAGGTGAACCGCCGCCGCAAGTGGCGGCGCCATCGCCGGAGCACGGCGGAGCCGCTGTGCCGGAGTTGCGATATTGGCCGAAAGGGGCCCTGGTCCTAATTTGGGATTTTTTTGGAACACGTGCAGGTACCAGTTGTGCGTTTCAGTTCCCCAAGAAAAATTCAGGGAAAATTAGGGACAGTCTGCAAGCGCACTGTGAAGCCGTGTTCGGACCCCGAAACGAGTAAGGACCCCTCACCCTATTTCCTATCACGGTTTTAAAGTTCAATAAATGATAAAACGGTATTTCATGAATCAACGAGTGTGTGAAACTGCTTAAGGTTGCTAATGGAGCCCGAGTCTAGTGTGTTTGTCGGTTAACTGTTATTTGGCTTGTTTTACAGTTTTAAAGGCAGCATGAGATTCGATGTTTTCATTTTATGGTTTCATGTGCATATTTTACTGTTTTATTGATTATGGATTGAATGACCGGGATATTGATGCTGTATGTTGTCTGTTTGGCATAAATTATCGTTTTGCTTGTTTGTATGTGATTGATAATGCTGACTGAGGGAAAAGGAGAATGAAAGATTATGTAAATGGAAATTGTATAATGTGGTTAGCCTGACTAGATATCCTGGGATATGGTGGACGGACCGGGTCCTTAGGGAACCCTACCGGGATTGTGGTCTCCCATACCGGACGGGGTATGGAGATCTTATGTGTTTTGGCGCCCATACCGGACGGGGTATGGGGACGGCCCTGGAGTATGATTTCAAGTGTTAAGGGTTAACGGGTAGCGGGACCTCTATGGATCCCCATGGATACTAGTGGGCTGGTAAATGAGGAAAATATGTTGTGTAACGATTGAATTACGAAAAGCTTGATAGGTATTATGTTATACAGTTTATATATATGGTTTCATGATGATGATGATGTTATTGCTTTCGTATATTGTTTTATAAATTTCACCGAGGTAAGTGAATGGTAAAGGTTTTATTATCGATAAAAGGATTTGTTGTAAATTATGCTCCATTGGTCTTTTTGTGTTTTCTACTCACCTTTACCTCCGTGACGGTGAGATATCGTGATGTCCTTACTGGGCTAGTGTAGCTCATTCCTTATTTAATCATTTCAGATCAAGAGGACATCGTTCCCGAGCCGGTTTCGCAGGAGGACGACGAAGGGGACGCCTAAAGACTCCATAGTCACATTCGTAGCTTTTACTTTCAAGTTTCTCCTTTAGGTAGTTTGATCTTTTATATTTTGTGAGCACGTTTTTGGTTTTAGTGTAAGGGATGTTATTCAAATTTTGACTTCACTTCCGCATTTGATATTTTTAATATACATTTCATTATGAATTTCCGGGGCTGTTACAAACTTAGACTAACATAATATGGAAACATTTATTAAATCAACATTTAACAAAAACTATAACTAGATTCAACTCTAATGCTCAAACAAATTAATCACAAGCATAATTTTTCTTAAAACAGTGAAAATTCTAATTAGTTGTACAATTAGTGGGGTTTTTTGACCTTCCTCATTGAGTTTTTCAAAAACCTAAATTCCTATGGACTCAAGACACAAAAAAAAAAACGTTGATATTTCGAAAATAATTAAAAATAAATTAAAAAATCAATCAAAATCTAATTAAACAAAGGAAACAAAATATATGAGTTAGAACACTACGCCGTTCTTAACCTTGAATCTTGGGTTTGGCAACTTTAGTCATGACGACACTAAGGCTCTTCTTCACCATAACCTGTACAACCCCCTTCCCCCCCATACATGGTTAGGTAAAGAAAACAAGGCTTAAGGTTCGGGGGCTTAGAGCGAAGGGAAGCACTTATTGAAAGGGATCAACCTCTGGTTGTAGCAACGCTTGAATTGTCGTAAGCTCATGATCTCTACCTCTCCTTCACTCATATGCTTTCTCTCTCTTTTGGCCCCTTGGTTCACCCCCCCCCCCCCTCTCTCTCCTACTCTCTGCTAACACTCCCTCTTTCTTATCCTCTGTTTGGATGATGTTATTTTATAGTTCATTAATGTAGAATATGGTGGTGGGATGACAAAATCTTATTTATTTGCTGATGGTATAGTTAGCTTATGATGTTTAATGGTATCCAAAATATAAAATTTGGGCAAATTTTTGAAACCATCGATTCGTTAATTTTTTACAGACTCATATTTTTATTTCGGTTATACCCTCATTAAATTTTATTAATTTCTATTTTATCCTTAAAAAAAACCCTTATTTTAGACTTTATTTTCCTTCTCAGCAACCCAACCTACTTTTTTTCTTTTTTTCTTCTCTTCTTCTCAATCTGTTTCCCTTATTTTATTAATTGAATAAATTTTAATTAATTAATAATAATATTTGAGTTGTTTTTAAACGATACTTAAATATGATTTAATTATTTTTTATATATTTATTAAAAAATAAAATGAAAATAAAAATTGTATATAAAAAAATATTGAATATTAATTTATAACAAAAAGTTTATAAATTAAATTGTAATAAATATAAGATTTCGTATATAAATTTAAATTTACCTTAAATTTTAATATAATTATTTTATGAATATTAATAAGTGAAAATAAATAACTTAGAAACAAATAGGTGAAAAATACCGAATAAAATCTAACTCCAAACAAATGGGTAAAAAAGTAAATAATTTATATTGATCAGGTACGTATTATTAAGAAGATGATTGAAATAAGTAAGTTGATTAAATATACATAAGTTTTTAAAAATTATCAAAACTGAAAATTGTTCCTGATAAAATTTATTTCTTTACTTTATTTATGTAACAGAAATGATAATAATAAATATTATATAATAGATAATGTTTTAGATTTTCTTTTAATTTATAATCATAAATAAAAAATTGTAGTTTTAAATTAATTTTTTATACTAACTATAAAAAAATAATTTTTTATTTTTTATAAAAAAATTTATTTTTTGATATTTTAAGAAAAAATCATTAAGAATTACAGTTAAATAATTTATCAAGTTAAATAACTTAATTACAAGTTAAATGAGTATTTTTTCTTTTTTTTCTTCAATATTACATACAATAAAACAAAAATAAATTAGTAATATGATTTAATATACAATCATATCAGCCTATCAATTCAAATAAAACAGTTGTCACTGTAATACCCAGACCTGAAATTTGGTCAAGGATTAATTTAAAATTTTAAAAAAATATATAAAAATAAAATTTTGAAATTTTTATTTTTATTTAATGTGAAATTAGGAAAAAACAAATAGGTTGAGGACAAAATTAAAAATAATTTTGAAAAAAAAAAGGTGAAAATTTGGGTTCGGATGATATTTTTGAAAGAAAAATCAAAAAATTGAGGGTCAAAACGCAATTAAAAAAAATTACACCACGTAAGACCGCCCAGTCAGCAGCCCCAACGAACCGGAGTATGCTGCGTGGGAAGGAGCGTTGACTCAGCTCCACGCGGGAGGCCACGCTAGCAATCTGCGTGCTTCCGATCGGACGGCCCGGATGCATTCCCACACGCGTGGACAGTCCAGATCCATTCTCTCTTCAGACCCGATCGGACGGTTATGATTAAATAAGATGAACGGTGCATATTTATTTTCTCTTTAAACCTGATCGAAAGGTCAAGATCAAATCGTGACGAATGGTTCAAATTCATTTCTTCTTTAAATGCGATCTGACGTTCGAGATCAAATGTGATGAATGACCTATATTTAAGGGAGACCGGTATAAATATCTCGCATCACACCGAACCCAGACCATAGACGCCAGCCTCCCACCAGAGAAGAAGAACCAGTCATTGGAAAAAGGAGACGACCGCCGACAGCCGCCGCGCTGGAGCCACCTCCGACCGCCAAAAAAGGTAAAAATTCTTCTATTTGTTAGGAATTTAATTCTGAATAACCTCATAGCCAAATCGAAGCATAAAGAATGGCAGATGCGCTGAAAATCGGGGGCAAAGCCTAGCGGCGCCGATGCGGGCAAAACTCGAAATCGCCTCTGAAGAGTCCCTTCTCGTTTCTCCTTTCGTGTGATTTTTCTACCATTGTGTTCACCATTCTGTTTTCTATAGGTTAGCCGAAGAAAAAGGCCTAGCCGTGGAGGTGAGCCGGCAGAGTCGCCGCATTAAAAAATTTTGCCATCGGTAAGTTCTTATTTTTTTACTTTTTTGGTCAATCAAGTCCTCCTTAAAATGGCGCAGGAAATTTAAGTGAAGATGTATGTATTAAAAATCTTAAATACGGAAGCGAAATAAAAATTCTGATTAACATTCTTTACACAATAACAAAAAACGTATTCAACATATGAAAGAATAAGCTAATTAAAAGAGATACTCAAAATAAAAACTATAAATAGAACTATAAAGTCTTTAGGCGTCTAATTCGCCGTCTTCCTGCGGAACGGGCTCGGGAACCACGTCTTCCTAATCTGAAATGGTTAAGTAAGTAATGAGCTACACTAGACCAATAAAGACATCACATTATCTCACTGCCACAAAAGTAAAGGTTAGTAGAAAACAAAAACGACCAATGGAGCATAATTTATAACAAACTCATTTATTAATAATAAAAACTTTTACTGTCCACTTATCTTGGTGAGATTTGTGAAAATAATATATGAAAATAATAGCATTATAGCCATCATAAAATCATATACACTTTGTAACATAGCACATGTCATACTTTTGCACTTCAATAATCACACAACTAATTTTCTCTTTTACCATCCTACTAGTATCCATGGGGATTCATAGGGGGTCCCCGCTACACGTGAACCATTAACATTAATAATCTGATTCCAGGGCCGTCTCCATACCCCGTCTGGTATGGGCGCTAAAACCATAAACCTCAATGCCCTGTCCGGTATGAGGGTAAAACGGGTCGTCTCCATACCCCATCCGATATGGGCGCCAAAACACGTAAGGTCTCCATATTTCGTCTGATATGAGAGACCACGTTCCCGGTAGGGTTCTCTACGGATCCGGTCCGTCCACCATCTCCCAGGATATCTAATCAGGCTATCCACATTATCCATTTACCAATTCACATAACATTTTTTCCATTTTTCTTGGTCTCAATTTTTCAATCATACACAAACACGTAAATCAATAATGAATACCAAATAAAACAACACAACATCGGGTTCACCATAATTCAAACCATAAAAGAAACCATGATTCATGCATACGAAACCATAAAATAAATACATCAAATATCATACTGCATTTAAAACTATAAAACAAATCAAACAATAACTGACCGACAATATATCAAATTGGGGCTCCATTGGCAACCTTAATAAATTATACATATATATTAAGTCATAAAATACTGTTTTATCATTTATTAGGCTTTAATGTCGTGATAGAAAATAGGATGAGAGATCCTTACCTGTTTTGGGGTCTGAAATCGGCTCTACAGTGCACCTACGGGTTGTCCCTAAATTTCTTGAATTTTCTCCAGAAAACTGAAACACACTACCAGTACCTGCACGTGTCTCAAAAAACTCCAAATCAGACCCCGGGCCCCTTTTCGGCCAATATCAGAATTCTAGCACGTTGGCTCCGCCGTGCTCCGGCAACGGCACCGCCGTCCGCGGCGGCGATCCGACCTGAGTTTGCCGTTTTCGGCCATTTTCGGTCAAATTCGGCCAAAATTGCATTGGTTCCTGCGATAAAATAACCCTAAGGCCCACGGTGGGCAAAAAAATCACGAAAAACTGAGACTTACCAGCGGCGGAGCTCTCGGCTACGGCGGCTTCTCCGGTGCGAGTCGCGGTTTGATGTTTTGCTCCGGTCAACCTGTACAGAAAAGGACGGTGATCACAGTGGTGTAAAAATTGCATCAAACGGGAACTGGAAAGGGCCTCATCGGAGGCAAAAACTGAAGGAAGTTGCGGTGGCGCCGCTGGACTTTGGCGGTGTTTTTCGGCCGGTTGGCCAGAAGTTTGGCTCTGATTTGGCCATAGGCGGATTCAGCTTCGAAAAACGAGCCAAGGGGAGAAAATTTACCTTGTTTGGCGGCCGAAAAACCCTTCGGTGTGGTGGCGAGTGGCGACGGCCGGTTCCTCCGGCGACTGGTTCTTATTCTCCGATGAGGGCACTGGCGGCTAGGATTTGGGGTCGGGTGTGGGTGAGGTTATTTATAACCTTTTCCTTTTATTCTCAGCCGTCCATCACGGTTTAATCTGGACCGTCCGATCGTGATTAAAAAGAAAATAAATATGGGCCGTCCATCGTGATGCGATCTGGGCCGTCAGTGCGTGATTCAATCAGGGCCGTCCGCACGCGTGAGGTCTGAACCGTTCGATCGTGTACACGCGGATCGCTCACGTGACTCCATCCGCGTGGTCTCCCGCATAAGCTTCCTTGCCACGCGGCGTGTTCTGATTGGCCAGGACTGCTGACTGGGCTGCTGACGTAGCTGCTGACGTGGCACAACTTTCCTAAATTGCGTTTTAACCCATGGTTTCTGATTTTCTTTTCAAAAACACCCCCAGAATCCAAAATTTCACCCATTTTTCCCAAAATCAATTTCAATTAAATCCCAAAAATAGTTTTTCCTTATTTTATCATTATTATTATTTTTATTTTTATTAAATTAAATTAAATTAAAACCTTATAAATTAAATATTAGAAAATTAAACTAAAATTCTAAAATAAATTAAAATAAATTAAAAAAATAAAAAATAATAAATTTGGGTGTTACAACTCTCCCATCCTTAAAGAAATTTGGTCCCCCAAATTTGCCCCTTACTCTTAATCGAACAAATGGGGATATTAGGCTCTAAAATCTGATTCTAGCTCCCAGGTAGCCTCCATTGGCGTGTGGTTCTGCCACGCGACCTTTATAAATGATATTTCCTGATTGTGGAGTATCCTGCTCTTTCGGTCCGTGATACTGACTGATACTTCTTCATAAGATAAGTCCTCTTGGAGTGGAAGCGGTTTATGAGCTAAGACATGAGAGGGGTCTGAGTTGTACTTACGTAGCATAGATACGTGGAACACATTGTGGACCTTGAAGAGCTCTGGAGGTAGTGCTAGTCTGTAGGCAGCAGTACCAATCCTGTCTAAGATTTCAAAAGGTCCAATAAATCAGGGGTTCAATTTTCCCCTCCTGCCGAACCTACTAATTCCCTTAAAAGGAATGATCTTAAGGAACACTTGATCGCCTTTCTCAAACGCTAGATCTCTCATTCGGATGTCCACATAACTTTTTTGTCTGCTTTAAGCCATCTGAATGTTCTTTCTTATTTTAACTATTTTAGACGTGGGCTCCTCTACCAACTTCGGGCCGAACAATCTTCTATCGCTCACTTCTTCCCAACAAATCGGTGATCTGCACGGGCGCCCATATAACGCCTCATATGGAGCCATGCTGATGCTTGCTTGGTAGCTGTTGTTGTAGGCAAACTCT
Source organism: Carica papaya (assembly GCF_054855325.1). Classification (NCBI taxonomy): domain Eukaryota; kingdom Viridiplantae; phylum Streptophyta; class Magnoliopsida; order Brassicales; family Caricaceae; genus Carica; species Carica papaya. The sequence continues at coordinate 15,920,657 of NC_142314.1, forward strand.
ATCAAGGGTAGATGGTCGTCTCAATGACCCCCGGAGTCAAGGACACATGCTCGAAGCATATCCTCAAGTGTACGAATTGTCCTTTCTGATTGTCCATCAGTCTAAGGATGGAAGGCAGTACTGAGAGAAAGCTTTGTTCCCATGGCTTGCTGAAAGCTACTCCAAAACTGAGAAGTGAACCTGGGGTCCCTCTCGGATACCACTGTCACTGAAACTCCGTGCAATCTGACTATTTTTCGGATATATATTCTTGCCAACTTGTCCAAGGGGTCGGTCATTCTGATGGCCAAGAAGTAGGAATATTTGGTAAGCCGATCAACGATTACCCAGATGGCATCATGTCCTGAACGTGCCTTGGGTAATCCCATTATGAAGTCCATGGTGATGTGTTCCCACTTCCACTCCGGAATCGGTAACGGCTGAAGTAGCCCACCTGGGCGTTGATGCTTTACCTTGACCTGCTGACATACCAAGCATTTGGATACAAAGTCGGTTATGTCTCTCTTCATCCCATTCCACCAAAACCGGGGTCGCATGCCTTGATATATTTTGGTGCTTCCTAGATGCATGACAAACTTCAAGCTATGGGATTCTATCATGATGTCTCTCTTTAACTCACTGTCATCTGGGACACACACCCTGTCTTGGAAATAGAGTAATCCATCAGCAGAGATTCGAAATTCTGAGCCCACTCCCTTTTCTGTATCCTTCTTGCGGGCTACTAGGGCGGGGTCGACTGACTGGGCTTCCCTTATTCTCTGGATTAACTAAAGCTGGACTGTCAGGCGGCCCAAATATGTGACTCTCCTCAAGTCCTGAAGTCGAACCTGTTGTGTGGCCCTAATTTGCCTGCATTCTGAAACCATCAAATGAGCTAAGATACCGCACTTTTCCTACTGAGAGCATCTGCTACCACGTTGCCCTTACCCGGATGGTATAAGATATCACAATCATAGTCCTTAAGGAGTTCCATCCATCTTCTTTGACGCATGCTGAGATCCTTATGAGTGAATATGTGTTTTAAACTCTTATGATCAGTATAGATCTGAAAGGTCTCTCCGTACAAGTAGCGGCATCAGGTTTTCAAGGCGTGTATGATTGCGGCAAGCTCCAAGTCGTGGGTGGGATAATTCTTCTCATGATTCTTTAACTGTCTGGACCCATATGCTATGACCTTTCCATGCTACATTAGGACACAACCCAGGCCTAGATAAGAGACATCACTATATGCCCCAAATCCACTTGGTAAAGCCAGTACGGGTGCAATAGTCAGCCGCTTCTTTAATTCTGAAAAACTTCTTTCGCAGTCCTTATTCCACTCATATTTGGCATTCTTCTTTGTGAGTCGGGTTAGAGGAGCTGCTAGGTTGCAGAATCCTTCAACAAACCTGCGGTAATAACCTGCCATCCCCAGGAAACTCCGGATTTCCTTAACTGATGTCAACTTCTCCCAGCCAAGTATCACTTAAACCTTTTCAGGATTCACTGATACTCCTTCCTACGATATGATGTGTCCTAGGAAGGCGATCTACTCAAGCCAGAATCCGCACTTACTCAACTTTGCATATAATTTCTTGTTTCTGAAGACCTGCAAAACTTGGGCAAGATGGTGAGCATGTTCTTCTCTGCTTTTTTAGTAGACTAAGATGTCATCGATGAACACGATAACAAATTGATCCAAGAACTCTCTGAAGACTCTGTTCATCAGATCCATAAAGATTGTCGGGGCGTTGGTTAGCCCAAATGGCACGACCAGGAACTCATAGTGTCCGTACCTGGTTCGAAAAACCGTCTTGGGGATGTCTTCTGTTCTTATATTCACCTGATGGTAACCTGATCGTAAGTCCATTTTATAGAAGACCTGTGCACCCTACAGCTGATCGAAGAGATCATCAATTCTGGGAAGGGGACATTTATTCTTGACCGTAACCTTGTTCAATCCTCTGTAATCAATTTACGGTCTCAACGTCCCATCTCCCTTCCTTGCAAAAGTGACTCCGGCACCCCAAGGGGACACACTGTGTCTAATAAAACTACTGTCTTGCAATTTGGTAATCTATTTCCTCAGCTCTTCCATCTCAATGCGGCTCATGCGGTAAGGAGCAACCGAAATGGGCTGGGTGCCTGGCTGTAAGTCTATAGTGAACTCGACTTTCCTGTCCACTTGCAGTCCGGGTAGTTCGTCCGGAAACACATTTGGAAAGTCACAGACTACTAGAATCTCTTGGATACAAATTTACTTCTTGGACTTGCCTAGTTAGAGAAATTAGCAAGATTAAGGTACTAAAAAATTAAGGAAACTTGCCATCAAGGAATAAGTACTAAATGATTTTATTAATTTGTAAATGGCTCCTCATTAGGAGAATTAAATGCAACCTTCTTGTTAAAGCAATCTATGGTGGCGTGATACGCTGCTAGCCAATCCATTCCTAAGATTACATCAAAATCCCCCGTGTCTAAACCTATCAGGTCTACACTCAATTTTCTATTTGCTATCTCCACGGCACAAGCCCTGTAGATAACTTCTCCTAATAGTGTTTCACCCCCAGCAGTAGACACAAATAACAATGAATCAAGCTTATCAGGTGATACATTAAGTTTAGAAGCAAAAACATGTGAAACAAATGAATGCGATACACCAGTGTCCAATAAAACATAAGCAATATGGTCACAGATAGTGTACATACCTTGTACCATGTCTAGGTCGGCGTCAGCATCCTATCGGGCAAGGTTGTAAACCCTGTCCTAAAAAGGAGGTCTTCCTTGGTTCTGGTTCCTCGGGCACTCTCGCGTAGTGCTGGGCACTACCACATATGCGACAGGTGTTGTTGAGGCGGTAGCATGGTCGGTCCTCGTTATCCCTGCCACAGTGCTGGCTGATCTTTCCACGTACTGCCCCTAGAGCCTGAGGAGGGGCCTGAATCACTGGTCTGGGCCTTTTATTTGGTTGGACCAGCGCAGTAGGTGCTGGTCTGCAGGGTGGAGCCGAGGGTCGGTGACTCCCTGCTAATTGAGGACGGGTGTTAAAACTCCTCTCCACAATCTGTGCCTTTGCTAGAACGGCTGAGTATGTCTTGAGCTCCAGTACCAATAAGTGTTGCTTGATTTCTAGGCAGAGGCCCCACTGGAATCTCCTGGCCTTCCTGCCTTCATCCATCAATGTCTCCGGGGAGTATCGGCCCAGCTCTAGGAACTTACGAGCATATTCCGATATCGTCATATTTCCCTAGACCAGCTGAACAAACTCCATCTCTTTCAGGTGTCGGATGTGCTCAGGGAGATACTCCGCATGGAAGGCCGCTAAGAACTGCTCCCAAGTGGCTGGTGTAGGCAGGGTGGTTTGCTTGAGCTCCCACCAATGACCTGCTTCCCCTACCAGCATGTAGGAAGCAAGGGCAGCTCTCTGCTCAGGAACCACTCCCAAGGTCTTGAAAGCTCTCTCAGTCTCTGCCAACCAGTACTAGACATCTTCAAAAGAAGATCCCCCTGTAAAAATGGAAGGGTTCAGTCTCTTGTACCTCTCCATGTAGCCTGGGTCGATCAAGGAAGGAGCTGGGTCCCATGGAAGAGGGACTGGGCCCGGCTGGGGATAGACTGGGGGCCCTGTGGTGGCACCTTCTGATATAGTGGGGGCACCGGATTGTACTGTGGCGGAGCCAGGGAGTACGGTGGCTGGGGCACTAGTTCATACTGCAGCGGTGGTGCCGGGTGGTATTGTGGTGGAGTAGGCTCGTGCCGGGGTGGCTCGGGATCTGCTTGCTGTAGCGGTGGCTCAACCCGTGGTAGTGGGGGAGGTTCGGGTAACTCCCTTCTCTCCTCTCGACCTTACTAGGCGGCCATGATCCTTTCCAGCATCTCAAATATTCTGTCCAAATCTTCCCGAAGCGAATCATCCCGGGCTGCTCGGTTTAGTGGGGGTCTTCCTCTCCTCATTTATTTGCACCTGTATTTCACACGGAAGAGTTGAGTAACGATTTATCGGTGGGTATTTCTCTAAGCATTATTGTGTAAGGGATGAGTCAGAGGAACGCGACTCTGATACCAACTATAACGGCCCTGAAAATTTAAGTGAAGATGTATGTATTAAAAATCTTAAATGCGGAAGCGAAATAAAAATTCTGATTAATATTCCTTACACAATAACCAAAAATGTATTCAACATATGAAAGAATAAGTTAATTAAAAGAGATACTCGAAATAAAAACTATAAATAGAACTATGAAGTCTTTAGGCGTCTAACTCGCCGTCTTCCTGCGGAATGGGCACGGGAACCACGTCTTCCTGATCTGAAATGGTTAAGTAAGGAATGAGCTACACTAGCCCAGTAAAGACATCACACTATCTCATTGCCAAAGAAGTAAAGGTTGGTAGAAAACAAAAACGACCAATGGAGCATAATTTATAACAAACTCATTTATTAATAATAAAAACCTTTACTGTCCACATATCTTGGTGAGATTTGTGAAAATAACATATGAAAACAATAGCATTATAACCATCATAAAATCATATACACTTTGTAACATAGCACATGTCATACTTTTGCACTTCAATAATCAGACAATAAATTTCCTCTTTTACCAGCCTACTAGTATCCATGGTGATCCATAAGGGGTCTCCGCTACAGGTGAACCATTAACATTAATAATCTGATTCCAGGGCCGTCCCCATACCCCGTTCGGTATGGGCGCCAAAACCATGAACCTCAATACCCCGTCCGGTATGAGGGTGAAACGGGTCATCCCCATACCTCGTCCGATATGGGCGCCAAAACACGTAAGGTCTCCATACTCCGTCCGATATGGGAGACCACGTTCCCGGTAGGGTTCCCTATGGATCCGGTCCATCCACCATCTCCCAGGATATCTAGTCAGGCTCTCCACATTATCCATTTATCAATTCACATAACCATTTTTCCATTTTTCCTGGTCTCAATTTTCCAATCATACACAAATACGTAAATCAATAATGAACACCGAACAAAACAACACAACATCGGGTTCACCATAATTCAAACCATAAAAGAAACCATGATTCATGCATACGAAACCATAAAATAAATATATCAAATATCATACTACATTTAAAACTATAAAATAGATCAAACAACAACTGACCGACAATATATTAAATTCGGGCTCCATTGGCAACCTTAATCAATTATACATATCTATTAAGTCATAAAATACCGTTTTATCATTTATTAGGCTTTAATGCCATGATAGAAAATAGGGTGAGAGATCCTTACCTGTTTCGGAGTTTGAAATTGGCTCTACAGTGCGCTTACGAGCTGTCCCTAAATTCTCTGAATTTTTTTCGGGAAACTGAAATGCACTACCGGTACCTGCACGTGTCCTAAAAAACCCCAAATCAGACCCTGGGCCCCTTTTCGGCCAATATCAGAATTCTGGCACGGCAGCTCTGTCGTGCTCCGGCAACGGCACCACCGCCCGCGGCGGCGATCCGCCTCGGGTTGGCCGTTTTCGGTCGTTTTCAGCCAAATTCGGCCAAACTTGCATTGGTTCCTACAATAAAACAGCCCTAGGGCCCTCGGTGGGCCAAACAATCACAAAAAACTGAGACTTACCAGCGGTGGAGCTCTCGGGTGCGGCGGCTTCTCCGGCGCGAGTTGCGGTTTGATGTTTTGCTCTGGTCAACCTGTAGAGAAAAGGACGGTGATCACAGTGGTGTAAAAATTGCATCAAACGGGAACCGAAAAGGGCCTCATCGGAGGCAAAAATTGAAGGAAGTCGCGGCGGCACCGCTGGACTTCGGTGGTGTTTTCTGGCCAATTGGCCGGTGGTTTGGCTCCGATTTGGCCATAGGCGGATTGAGCTTCGAAAAATGAGCCAATGGGAGAAAATTTACCTCGTTTGGCAGTCGAAAAACCCTCTGGTGCGGTGGCGGGTGGCGGCGGCCGGCTCCTCCGGCGACTGATTCTTCTTCTCCGGCGAGGGCACTGGCGGCTAGGGTTTGGGGTCGGGTGTGGGTGAGGTTATTTATAACCTTCCCCTTTTAATATCAACTGTCCATCACGGTTTAATCTGGACCGTCCGATCGCGATTAAAAAGAAAATAAATCTGGGTCGTCCATCGCGATGCGATCTGGGCCGTCCGTGGGTGATTCAATCTGGGCTGTTCGCACGCGTGAGATCTGGGCCGTCCGTGCACGTGAGATCTGAGCCGTCTGCACACGTGAGATCTGGACAATTCGATCGCGTGCACGCGGATCGCTCACGTGGCTCCGTCTACGTGGTCTCCCGCGTCAGCTTCCTTGCCACGCGACGTGTTCTGGTTGGCTGGGGCTGCTGACATGGTTGCTGATGTGGCACAATTTTCTTAAATTGCGTTTTGACCTCCAGTTTCTGATTTTCTTTTCTAAAACACCCCCAGAATCTAAATTTTTTCAATTTTTCCCAAAATCAATTTCAATTAAATCCCAAAAATAATTTTACCCTATTTTATCATTATTATTATTTTTATTTTCATTAAATTAAATTAAATTAAATTAAAACCTTATAAATTAAATATTAAAAAATTAAACTAAAATTCTAGTATAAATTAAAAATAATAAAAATAATAAATTTGGGTGTTACACCCCTAATGTATTTTCTCGCAGAGATGGGTATAAAACCAGGCGAAATTGGCCAAAACTTATCAAAAACGATCAGACCAATGTAAACTGTGGCCGCAGGCGGCGATGCCGTCGCTGGAGCACAGCGGTGTTGTCATGCAGAAATTTTAAAATTTGTCGAAAAATATTTTTAACACCGATTTTGGATTTTTTTATAGGTATTTTTAAGTGCGTAAAGCGTGTTTTAATCTACACAGAAAAATTCAAAAAATTTGGGGACCTCCAGTAGGCGCAATAAAAAGTTCAGTATTTTAGACATCGATTCGGGTAAGAATCCCTCACTTTATTTCCTATTATAGAATTAAAGTCTAATTATCAATAATACGATATTTTGCGTAATTTAGAAAGTTTCGAGAATTAATTACAGGTTACGAATGAAACTAGAACTAGTTATTTATTATTGTTGTCCTATTTAACCGATTGTTTGATTTTATAGCTTTAAATGCATGATAATATACTGAAATTGGTAAAATGATTCAGTTGTATTTTCTTGATGCATGTATTGTTTGTCTTACGTTAATTTACGGTTAAATTGTGAAACTGAAAAGTAAATATAAATAGAAAATCGATTGGTTAAGTGAATGAATGAATGGTAGCCTTACTGGATATTCTGAGAGATAGTGGACGGACCGAGTACATAGAGAAGCCTACTGTGAATATCGCTTCATATCGAACGGGGTATCAAGGATTGGTATTTTTGGCACTCACACTGGACGGGGTATAGGAACGGCCCATTTTACCCTCATACCGGACGGGGTATTGAGGGATGGTATTTTTGACGCTCATACAGGACGGGGTATGGGGACGGCCGATTAGTTGACAAGGTTGGATGTTGGTTCACACATAATGGGACATCCCTATGGACTCCCATGGATACCAGTAGACAAATAAAGAGAGAAAGTTGTTATTCTTATTTACTTGAATATGAGATTATGATGTCATTGAGCTATTGTCTCTATAGGTCAGTTTTGAAAATCTCGCAACGGTAAGTATGCAATAAATAGTTTTACTTATGATAAATGAATTTACTTAAATTAAGAGCTCCATTGGTTGTTTTTATGATTTTTACCAACTTTCATTTTCTGTATCAGTTAGTAGTGTGATATTCTTACTGGGTTAGTGTAGCTCACCTTTTTTATTAACTATTTCAGATCAAAATCCATATATCGATCAACATGAGGATTGTGAATAATTCACCACTCGAACTCATTTAAAAGCTAGTGGAGGTCGTCCTAAGATGCTTAGTTGTTTACTTTTCATTTATTTCTTTAATTTTAGTTTGTTCTTTTAAAATGAACATTCCCGTAACTATATTGGGTATTTTAAACTATTGTGTAAGAAATGTAAACCATAACTCTATTATTCTGCTTCCACATTTAATTTATGTCTTTATTTCCTTTCAAGTTTCGGGTCGTTATAATCATTATCATACATTAATACACCGTCTTTCCAAACATGTCATAACTTTATAATTACCTTTCTGTGCACTTACCATATATTACCTTACATTAATTACCTACCACAAAAATCATCCAAACAAAGCATTAGAGTTTCTCTCGGCGAGAGAGGGTGAGGTGAAATTTGAGTCGTCGTATTTCAGAGATTAAACTAAGTCGTTCATTTTAGGGTTCACCAAGGGCATTTTAATAATTTTGTAAGGTCCTTCGACGAGAGTGAATATCCATCGTCAAATCTCTTCGCATCTTTTTTCATGGCAAAACTGCGTGTCTGAATGATTCTTGAACGTCTAATCTTTCATTCAGAGTTTGTGTGGCTCGATTTGGACTGTTGATCTAGATCCCCATTTGTGTTTTAACATGGCCCATCATATGCCCATTCTCGATTGGCTCCGCAGGACACCTCAGCTGTTGAGGTGTCAAGATTTTGGAAATTTACAGTTTTTTCCCAAAATTAGAAGATTTCTTTATTTAGGTTCTTTTTAACTTATAGTTTTTTCCAACTTGTTAAATCTTTTTTGTTTGACCCTTATGTAAAATTTTTCTTATTTTTCAAAATATTTGGAATTTTGAAAATTTTTTCTTAGAGAAATGTATAGTTTTTGAGGTTAAATTAAATTATCATCAAATTAATATTCTTTCAAAATTTAATTTTTAGAGTTTACCACAAGCCACGGCTCCTATTGAAATAAATTTTGTAATTTATTTTTTTTTTTGGGTCAAACTTAGACACAGAATTTTACATTTTGAATTTAATTTCATATTCGGAAAATTACTGTCCCCGATCGTTACAGTTATTGTAAAACTGAATAACTGAAATTTTATTTTGTTATGTTGCAATTATATTTATATTTTGTGTTTTATTCTCTTTCTTGCTAAGTTTTGAGTCCACCAACAGAGCATGACTGTTTCACCATAACTCGTTTACGTGCGAAATAAAGTAATGAGTATTTATAACTCATGCACATTTCTATTAGGATATATGACATATAATCATTAAGTAAAGGGTGTATCTTTGCGCTTGTAACTCATTAACATTTCAGTGTAGGACAAATGATTTGTAATAATATTAATAATTTATAATTATGAGTAATGTTTATGCCATTGTAATATTACAAATTTATAATTATGATCAATGAGTATGTATATGTAATATTAAGAATTTGTAACTATGACTAATGAGTATAAATTCTATATAGTCATATAATGTATATATGTAGAATACATATAATTTATAACAATGACTAATGGGTATGTTTGAAACTAAAATAAATAATTTAACTAATATATATTTATTAAAATTTAGTAACAATTAAAAAGTAGAAACGGAATCAAATTAATAATTAAAACTACTCAAATTTTTGTCTTTTAAAAAAAAAATTGGGTGAACTTTGATATTCACAAAGTTTCTATAAACATAACTTACATTTTAAATGTTACACTATTTTGTACAGTTCTTTTTGCCAAATATCTTATGATTTCTTTACCAAAAACACTTTTTTTTGAAAAATATTTAGTACTTCACAATACAAATGTCAAAGGACAAATAATAAACAACAAACAAAATTAATCATAAGAAAAAGAAACTAAAAATCCCTTAAGAAGAGCAGAGGTAGAAATCACCCGAGAAGCAAAAGCAATTAAATACATCTCTTTTAATAATTATTCATATCATTCAAATGCATTAATGTTTTTGTAGATTTTATTATAAAATTTCAGTAATTTTTAGGTAAATTTTCGAGAACTAAAATTAAATTGGAATTCCTAAAATTACTTAAAAGTAGAAAAAAAAAAAAGATCAATTTTGCCCAAGAAAATGAGGGACAAAAGAGATATTTATGAAAAATTAAACCATTAATCACATGTTTTGAAAAGTCAGGATCAAAATAACAATTGATTAAAAAGTCATGGACCTAAATATACTTAAACCTGAAAAATTAGTTATAAATGTATGAACTACCGATCTTGTTTAAGCAAGTTTCTCAACTTATTTGGTGCCAGATTTTGAGTAGGTTCTTAGAATCTATTCCTAGTTAATCTTCCATGTGTTAATTATATAAACCAGACAATATATATATGTATATACACACACATATATATATATATATATATATATCTGTTCAATAATCCAGAATTCTACTAACACAGAATTGGCAATTTCCAAGAAAACTTGCAGTCAAGTAGAAGTCAAAGAAAAAACCTTATCTTGGGTTTTTAAAATCAAATGAAATCTTGTGTCAAAGCAAATTACTTGGCCTACTTTTCAATAATATATGATCAAAACCAAACATACTTGCCATAGGAATTTCTTCTAGCCCTTGTGGTAGAGCATAAAACCACTGTTTTGGTGAATTATTGAGATCCTTGCAGGAAATGCAGACTTGTAAACTCTAATAAATCGTATCAAGTTATTTAAAAGAGAGCAACAAATTGAATGAGAAGTGATAAGCTAATTAATTAGAAACCATTATTTTAAGATATCAAAGTTAGAAATACTAGTTTCTGACTACCTTTGTTAGTAGAGGCCTTTGTCTCCCTCGATTCTGCTTGAGTGTAGAGTCCAGTTCCTAGAAGTTCAAATTTTTGAAGGAAACAGAAACATAGTTTATTTAAAAAATTTAGGATAATTGTGTATATGCCCTTGCATGTGTGTGTTTTTTAGCCGCTAATACAGTTTAAGTATCATAGACAAATGACGGATGTGTGCAAAAATGTTCTTTTATTTGTTGAGCAGAAAATTAGAAGTGGAAAGTCATGCATACTCACTTACCCAAATTCTAAACATCTTCCTTCCCATTATAATACTTGCTCTTTATTTACACTATTGGTATAGAAATGGTTATGAAAAATGCCTCTACCATTTGCACCTCCAGCTAGCCACTTACAATCTTGAGATGTACAACATTGATACTTTGCTGCTTGAGAGATAGGAAGCAAGAAGAAAATAAATATTGAGAAAACCATTTTAGAAGTCAATTTATGACATCTAACAGCTCAGCTATTAATCCCATAGCTCCAACCCCTCCTCTTTCTAGGAGAGAAAGAGCTAGCTCATTTTCATGCCATCCCATCAATCCAACTGCCAACTTTTGCAATGTCTCCAGCTTCACTTCACGAATCCACGCTGGAGCACAACTCACCATTAATCCCACCGTGCAAGAGATATATGCCTTCCAAGTGCTAGGGTCACAGCCAAGAGACACATTCCCCTCCAATACCCTTACTAAGAAGTCCATATGAGCTCCAAGAATGCGAGACCTTCTTGACACTGCCCAGGATGGGGGTTTGTCCCCAACGCCCCACACCAGTGACCCTGACAAGATCAGAAAATAAGCTAGTGCATATCCTTCCATTATGCAGGCCACAACACTCACCTGGCCGACCTTTTCTTGCCTTGAAGAGAGTAGCCAAGTTGGCATGGTTTCCTGATACAATTCTTGGACAAGCTGCAGACTACCTGTCACAGCTAAAAGGCTTGCACCCAGCGTGGCAATCTCTCTTGCCTTTCTGATTGCAGGGGCTAGTGATGCTTCACTAGACTTCAGGCGGGGGGAATCAGTGCTTGCCCATCTTATTGCTGATTCTCGAGCATACTCCACTACAAGCCCTACAATCACATCGTTCACACACCGAATATTGTGTATTGACCGACAAGAGCGAAGATAAAGAAATCCAGGTGCCAAGGAAGGACAAATCCCAGGAGATGCAAGAACACTGCCCAGTAGACCATTAATCCTCCTTTGATTGGTTAACAAAGAAGTTGCATCATGGACAGATCCTACAAATGAGCTGAAACAACTTCTCAAGAGTTGAGAAACAGCTTCCTTGTTTTGCCTGAACACAGAACGGGAGCATGATACAACAATGAAGTTATGCCAACGGCGGACCTTTTGGGCCCAAAGAGAGCCAATTATGGGAATGCTAGGCCAAGGACAACCTGATGCACAGTTCTCCAGTGCTGGCCCAACAACAGCATGGATGTACTCCAGGCTCTTGGTGAGTTTGAAAGTAATGGTTAAACTGACAAGGGCTGCAACTGGCAGTGGTAGCATCACAGGTGACATCCCTGCTAAACAAGATAATGAACAAGGGTTTAGCCATGAGGAGGAAATGAAGAATCATTAGATTGCTAAACACTTATCAAAATTTAATTTTCTATTCAGTAAACATTTTGATATACATTGACACGAAGAGGCATATTATTTTTCGATGGAAGCAGACTTGAAATAGATGATGCATAGATTTGTCTTGCCTAGAGCTGCCAGCCATAAAGATAGTGATAAATCCAAACCAGTCAAATTGAAAGATTTGAATGCCATATGAGAATGAGAATACAGGCCTCTCATTCTAAAACTTTGCCTTTTCCTAATCAACATGCCAATTGGGATAAAAAGTAACAATTACTGTATGAAAGTGGACAATTTTAACTATCCCCACTGGAAATGTAGATTGCACTTTAAGCGAACTGTTGCTCTGCTTACAGATAGCATCTTACAACAGGAGAATCCAGTAATCTTTAGAGCATATAGTTATAGAAAAATTTAATTGTCATAATCTTTTTCACTGAGAATGGAAAATATGTACAAATTATAATAATTGTCTGAAACTAAATATTAGTATCAAATAAAAAAAAAAAGGATAAAGAAAATGCAAGTGAAAATTTGTAATTAAAATTTCTATTTATTGAATTTTTATCGATGATATTTAATTTATAACATCTGTATATGTAGAAAAATATTAGAGAAAGTTTTAATAGGAAATTAAATACAAATCAGTCTCACAAAAGGAAAGATCTGCTAGTTATGGAAGTCGACTATGACTCTAGTTTATAAGAAATTTTTTCTAAAAATATCAATATATATAAGAATTGAACTTCTACAAGAAGTTAAATTCTTACGCTCCCCCTCAAGTTGGTTTGAAGATGTTGAGCAACCTAAACTTACAATTCAATTCTTTGAAAATCTTCCGAGGTAAAACCTTGGTGAAAATATACACAATATAATGATAAGATTGAATGGGCCACAAGGATAGTGCTTCGTACACAATTTTCACATTAATAGTGTCTACTAATCTCTACATGCTTAGGTTGATTATGATGAACTAGGTTATTTGCTAAGCTTATTGGGGATTGATTGTTACATAACACTTTCATAGACTCTAAACTTCTTAATTCACCCAATACTCTTTGTAGCCACATTCCTTCACATATATCATATGTTTTTTGTTTCTCCAAGTAACTAAGTTTCTCTAAACATATATATAATATCTCGATGGAATTTTCTATCAGTTATAGAATCATCTCAATCTGCGTCAAAATATACTTTAATACTTTTTTTTTCTTGAAAAATAGCTCCTCTCCAACTGTTATTTTTACACACTTGAGAATTTGAAACACCGCCTCTATATCGTCTTCAGTTAGATTATTTATGAATTAACTTACCATACTAACAACCAAATGAAATATGGTATGGTATATGAAAGGTAAATCAATTTACCCACTAGTGTTGGTATCTTTCTTTATCAACTAGAACACCATTAATTTTACTTCTTAGTTTAACATAGGGATCTATGGGTTTGTCTGCGAGCTTGCATCCTATCATTCTAGTATTTTTTAGAAGATCCAACACATATTTTCGCTGAGAAACTGAGATTCATTTCCTTGACCTAGCAATTTCCATTCCCAAGAAATATTTGGGGTTTCTTAAGTCTTTAATCCCAAATTCTTAAGTTAAAATCTTTTTTAATTTGAGTATCTTCTCAATATCATCCTTTATAATTATTATATCATCCATATATACGACGAGGATTGCCTTTTTTCTTGAAGGATCATGCTTGACAAACATAGTATGATATGTTTAGCATTGATTATATCTAAACTTCTTAATTGTCTTAGTGAATTTGTCGAACCATGTTCTTGAGGTTGTTTTAGTTCATAGAGGGACTTTTTTAGTTTGCAAATATTTCTATTAGTGACTTGACATTTAAACTCTAATGGTATCTCCATATAGACTTCGTGCTTCAATTCTCCATTAAGAAAAGTATTCTTTACATCTAATTGGAATAATGGTCAATCCAGATTAGCAGCTAAAGACATTAATATCCGAACTGTCTTAAGTTTTGCTACTTGTACAAATATCTCCTGATAATCAATTCTATAAGATTAAGTGAAGTCTTTACCTACTGATCGAGCTTTAAACCTATTGATAATACCGTCAGCATTATACTTGATTGTGGACACTCATTTACAGCTGACTAATTGTTTCCTAGGTGATCATTCTGCTATGTCTTCAAGTCTCATTCTTTTTTAAGACTTTGATTTCTTCCATGATTAAAGTTTTTCATTATGGTACTTTTAATGTTTCATATATCGTCTTGGTATTTGTATTTTATCAATATTACTAACAAATGCCTTGTGAGTTAATGATAAAGCTTTATAAGAAACAAAATTGTGAATTAGATGATCAATACATGCTCTTTTTTGTTTTCTTAAAGTAATACATCTATCATCATATAGATAATCAAGGGAGAGATTTGAACTTGGATTACTTGAAGTATTCAGTATATTGGATTTAGATTCGAATTGGGTTCTTGACTTTGATAAGGTGGTTTTGCCTTTTTCTCTTCTTGATTCTTGTTCCTTCTAATGTAGACCTCAAATTCAAGTTTTTTCAATGTCATGAGTAGGTTCAGGCCCATGTGTCTCATCTTGATCCATATGTTCTTAAAAGAGACTAGCAAGAAAAAAATCTTATATCTATATTGTACTGATTTGAATAATCTTCACTCTTAAAAAAAGAATAATGTACGACATTATATAGCCGAGTAAGAGAAATACACAAGCCTTAATTAATGGGATTCTGCCATCATAATTTAATTATTCTAAATATAAAAGATTTACAAGATACTACAGAATATTCCTATACCTTAAAAGTTCAACCAATCATCTTAAATATAGAATAAATAAATAATTCTAAAATTACAGCTAATTATTTTAAATGCAAAATAAATAATTAATTGACTTTCTTTCACTCCCCCTCAAGCTTGGCTGTAGATATTGTGGAGTCCAAGTTTGTCAACTAATTTCTCAAAATCGGATCTCCAAAGACTAGTGAAAATATCAGCTGCTTGACTCAAAATTAGAACATAGATGATAGACACCATCCCATCTTCTATCTTTTCTTTAATGAAATGACAGTTTATTCCAATGTATTTGGTTTTGTCATGATAAACTAGGTTGTGAATGATACTAATAGTAGCTTTGTTGTTATAATATAATTTTAGTGGTTCACTTGCTTGTTGTTTTAATTCTTCTAGTAAATTTCTTAGCCATATCATCTCACACACACCGTGAGCTAAGAATCTTAACTCAGCTTCTGCACTGCTTCTTGCAACCATAATTTGTTTTTTGCTTTTCCAAGTGACTAAGTTTCCCCAAACAAATGATTAATACCCTGAAGTTGATCTCCTATCTGTGACCGATTTTGCCCAATCTGCATATGTAAATATTTTAATACCCCGATTTGAGGTTTTCTTGAAGAATAAAAGCTTTCCCTGGAGATATTTTTAGATATCTTAAAATTCATGTAACTGCAGTCATGTGTTCCTCTGTAAGTGCATGCATAAATTGGCTGACATAATTTACAGCAAAACTAATGTCAGGTATAGTATATGAAAGGTAGATTAGTTTACCAACTAATCTTTGAAACCTTCCTTTGTCAACCAGTTTGCTTGTTTTTAAACTGTCCAATTTCACATTAGAATCCATAGGAGTGTCCACAGGTTTACAACCCAGCATACCAGTTTCTTTTAATAAATCAAGAACATACTTTCTTTGAGACACTAATATTCCCTCTCGACTTCGAGCTATCTCCATAACAAAAAAGTATTGAAGTTTACTTAAATCTTTCATTTCGAAATTTGAAGTAAGTCCTTTCTTGACTCGGGTAATTTTCTTAATATCATCTCCTATTATAATAATATTGTCAACCTAGACTATTAAGATAGTCACTTTACCGTCTTTGTGCTTGAAGAACAGTATGTGATCGGTCTGTGCCTACGTATAACCTTGTCCTTTTATTGCTTTTATGAATCTATCAAACCAAGCACGTGGAGACTGCCCAAGGCTATACAAACTTTTCCGTAATTTGATTACCTTACCATGACTGCCATTATTAAATCCTAGTGGTAGGTTTATAAAGACATTCTCCTCAAGTTCTCCATTTAAAAAACATTCTTTAAATCTAGTTATCGTAAAGGCTAATCTAAGTTAGCGGCAAGAGATAGAAGTACACGTACCGTATTGATTTTTGCAATAGGAGCAAAAGTCTCTTAATAATCTACACTATAGGTTTGTGTATAACCTTTTGTGATTAGTTTAGCTTTATATCTTTCAATAGTACCATTGGCCTTGTATTTCACTGTGACGACACACTTACATCCAATAACAACTTTATCTTTTGGCTTTTCCACCACATCCCAAGTCCGATTCTTTTCTAATGCACGTATTTTTTCTAAAATAGCAGCTTTCCATACTAAATTTTTCTAGACTTCACCCACTGTCTTTGGAATCTCTACCTTTATCATATTTGTAACAAACGTCTTGTAATGTTCAGAGAACTTACTATACCCAACAAAATTTGAGATTGGGTGATGAGTGGAAGACCTGATTTCCTTTCTCACATCCATAGGAACTTCCAGGTCATGATTCTCAATATCTGAATCCAAATTTGGGGTTTGAGATTACAGGGGTTCAACGTTCTTGGTTTTCTTTCAATTTTTTCTTCTTAAATAAGTTAATAGATCTTTGACTCTATGATTGATAATAGAGATAGGCTGTAATGTTTTTCCTGATGGTAAATTTGTGTTTATGGTCTCAGTTTTGATTAAGGAGAGTATTTCATTATTTTTCATCATAAATTCTGATGTATACTGATTATGATTTTCTGTAACTTTTGGAATTTGTAGGACAGGATCCCAGTTCAACTCCCACGGGTTTGAGGCAAGGTTTGGTGTGATGGGATTTGATTTTTAGATTGAATCTAAAATTTTCTCATTTAAATCCATATATGGAGATTTGGATTTTAAATATGGAAAAATAATCTCACCATTGCCCATTTTAAATTGTTCCTAGAAATTTAGATCACTCCCACTCTCCTCTTGAGACAAATTTCGGTATAAAAAGTCTGATTCTCAAAAAAAATAATATCAGTAGAGATATAATATTTTTTTTTTTGGACAATAACACCGATAACCTTTTTAAGTAGCAAAATATCTAAGAAAAATATATTTTAGGGAACAAGGGTCTAATTTCGACCTCCCTTGACTAGACACATGAACAAAAGCGACACTTTCAAAAATCCTACACTCTAGTTGAGAAAAAGCATGGTAATTAAAAAAGAAAGTCGAGAAATGTTCAAGTGGTGTTCTATAGTTTAGTATTTTTGATGGAAGTCGGTTAATCAAGTAGCACGCAGTTAAGATTGCATCCCCCCCCTCCCCCCCCAAGAAATGTTTTGAAATGTTTGCTGAAAACATGAGGGTACGTGTAACATCAAGGTGGTAGTTTTTCCTCTCAGCCACACCATTTTGTTTTCGAGTATCGATACATGAGTTTTTGTGTAAAATACCATTGGTTCAGAAAAAATCACCAAAAATAGAATTGAAGTATTTTGTACCATTATCGGTACGAATAATTCGAATTTTTGTATCAAATTGTGTTTGAACCATCTGGTAGAAATTCTTAAAAACTAATGAAGCATCTAATTTATCTTTTAGAATATAAACTCAAAATACCCGGGTATGATCATTAATAAATATGATGAACCACCTTTGAGAGGAAAGTATAGAAACACGTGAAGGGCACCAAATATCCCTATGTATGAGGGTAAAAGGTGTAGATAGATGATAATTTTGAGTGGGTAAGAATGCGCGAGTGTGTTTTTCCAATCGACATATATCACATTGAAACATTGGACTTTTATTTGAAAATAACTCAAGAAACAAATGTTTCATATAGGTAAAACTTGGATGACCCAATCGAAAATGTAATAACATTATTTGTTTTTAACAGAAATGGTAGACAGACACATAGAAGAGCCAACATTATTCATTAGTGAAGAAGAAATCGAAAGATAGTAAAGACCGTTTGAGACCTTAGCACTGTCAATCCTCCTCTCCGTCTTCAAAACCTGAAAAACACAAGCATTTTTTGATAAATTAACACCACATTGCAGGTCAATAGTTAGCTTACATATAGAAACTAAATTATAGGTTAATTTTGGAACATGAAGAACATCCTGCAAAAAAATTATACGTGATAGGCGAATAGTTTCTTTGCTAGTCACTGTAGAAAAAGCTCTATTTGCCAATTGAACCTTTTGTTGTCCTAAACTAGGTGAATAAGACAGAAAAAATGGGAATTACCGGTCATGTAATCGGTAGCCCCGAAATCAACAATCCATTGCTCACCTGAATTTAGCATACTTGCAACAGAGGGTTCCGAAATACCTAGCCTTGCCATGAGAGAAGTGCTTGTGGCAGAATTATTTGTGACAAAGGTAGAAGAATTGGAAAGAAGGCTACATAAGTGTTCAACTTATGTTTTTGTAAAATTAACAACTCCTGATTTATTAGTCGGTGTTGCTACTCCTTTCTTTTTTAACCGATTTGGTACAAAATTCTTAAACTTTCCATGAATCAGCCAACAAGCCTCCTTTGTGTGATATACCTTATTGCAATAGTCACACCAAACATGTTTTTTTGCAGAATTTTGTGATCGATTGGAAGGAGAGAACGGTTCACAGCAAGAGCAGAGGCATCCAATTGGACAGCCACAGTATCACCAAGCATAACTCAATGACGATGATATTCATGACGAACCTCTACAAAGATTTCATCTATGGATGGTAAAGGCCGCACACCCAGGAAACGGCCACGTACATCATCCAACTTTTTATTTAAACTACTTAAAAAATCATATATACGATCTTTTTGGATTAGTTTATTGAAAAGATGAACATCGGCAGGATCATTCCAGGGGGCTGAATGAAACATTTCAACCTCTTGCCACAATTTCCGCAAGTTGCTATGATATTGAGTTGCATCCATATCACCCTGATAAAGGTTGCGTACGCAATTTTGCAATTCAAACAACTGTGATGAATTTTCCAAATCGGAATAAGCAAGAGTGACAGCATCCCAGATCTCTTTTGTCGTGGAATGAAAAAGATATGTTTCACCCATCTCATCATCTATAGAATGAATTAACCACACCATGACTAAGGAATTGTTAGCGTCCCATAATGCATACGAGGGATCATCAACATCCGGACGAGTAGAGGAACCGTCTATGAAGGTTATTTTCCCTTTTCCCTTAATCACTAAAGCTGGCGAACGAGACTATTGCAAGAAATTTTTCCCATTCAATTTTTTAGTGGTGATCTGTGAAGTATAAGAAGTATTTTCTGTAATAACAGCAGGAACAATTGTGGAAACAGGTTGAAAAGCTCCAGATTGAGCCTCCAAATCGTTTTTTCTTATCCCTGATATGGTTCTCTCAACTTATGAGTTAACTTTTTTTTTTTGCTCTAATACCATAAAAGAGACTAACAAAAAAAAAAAAACCCTTATGTTTATACTGTACTGATTTGAATAATTTTCACTCTTAAAAAGATAATAATGTACAGCAGTATTATATAGCCGAGTAAGAGAAATATACAAATCTTAATTAATGGAATTCTGCCATCCTAATTTAATCATTCTAAATATAAAAGATTTACAATATACTATAAAATATTCCTATATCCTAAAAATACAACCAATCATATTAAATATAAAATAAATAATTAATTCTGAAATTACAGTCAATTATCTTAAATGTAAAATAAAAAAATAATTGACTTTCTTTCAGTTCTGGAAACTAAATAAATTTAGTTGGAGAAGAATGAAGATATTTAGTAGTAGAGTCCCAAAATTGGGATTCTTGTAAATTTTTCTCCACTTGAATACTAATTTTGTAGTATGATTGGTTTTCATGAAGGTGTCATCTATGAAATTATAGAACTTTCAGATGACTGGTGAATAACACTTATATTATCTCTTTTGATTTAATGAATACGCAACGAAAGTGCATGTTATTGAATTGCATTCTAATTTACTTCTATGATAGTTGTGCATGCGAATAAAGGTTAAACAACCAAAACTTTGATAAGTATGGCAGGTAGAAGTCAAGTGGTCGGAAAGTGTTGGAGCATAACTAAGTAAAATATTTGAAACTCAAAAAATCTAAGAAGACAATCTATTGATAAGGTAAATTGCAGTTAGAATAACTTCTTCCCATAAAAATTTTGGAACTTGAGTTGTGAACATTAATGACCGAGCAACTTCAAAGAGATGTCTATTCTTCTTTTCGGGTATGCGATTTTGTTGAGAAGTACCAACACATGAACTTTGATGGACAATCCCATCTTTTTTAAGATACATATTCAACTCTTTTTCAAAGTATTCTTTTGCATTGTTTGTCTCCAACACTTATATTTTTATTTGCAATTAAGTTTGAACCATGTTGTTGAATTTTCTGAATATATGGCTAATTTCTTATTTTTCTTTCATGAGAAATAGTCATGTAATTCTTGTATGATCATGTATAAATGATATAAATCATCTAAGTACCAGTAATATTGTTGATTCTAGATGGTCTCAAATATCTAAAAACAGAACCTTTATGCTCTTAATGTTTTGCTTCCACTCGATAAGAGATGAAATTTTTATTTTTATTACCAAATTATTAAGGGAAAATATTCACACTTTTATTGAGACAAATATTGAAATATATCTAGAGTTTAGATACATTTTTGTTAGCTGAAACTGAATTAAGCATGTGTAGAAATAGTCTTTCCGTGTTGATGGAAGAAATACCAGAACAAGATCATGTTACAATCAAAGAACAAAAAAAGCAGACAAAGTGCTTGTTGAACCTACCAAAGGAACATGTTGGAATATCAACACCAGCAGTAGCCAATATTTCTTTCATTTCAGATTCAACTAATGATAGGATTGCAGCAGGATTAGGCCAATCTATTCCATTCATTGGAACTGGTTTCCAGATACCACGAGTTACCTCAGCAGAAAAGTAACTAATAATAGCAGCTAGAGAAGCAGGCAGGAAGTCAACAAGGTCCCTCAGGCCTGCAAGAAAGAGCTTATTAGAAGTTATATTACATACAACAAAAAATTAAATAAATAAATAATTCACCTTAGTTGAACTGATAACAGGATAGAAAATGCTAATAAATGAAAGGAGAACGGATAAACTAGTAGTCATGACTATGAAAATGAAAATCAATTAATTGACTGAGGTAGGAAAAACTTGGAGGCCAAAATTTTGTTTTTCGCTAACCTGTAGTTAAATCCCGAGAGGAAAGCCATCCATGGGCACAAGCAGTTAGAATTGCTTCAAGAACAAATGGGAGAGCTTCCAAGACCTCCCATGCAGCAAGTAAAGGTCTTTGGTAAGCATCTTCGCCAGTACTTGTTGGAGACCCACACATGCTGCTGCTTGATGGAGTTGAAGAATTGCCCGATGAAGCACCAATTTTAGTGATTTTCCAGTAAATCATATTTAAAATCTTATTTGCAACTTGATGAACAGGACTTCCAGCAGAAAGGCCAGAAAGTGTTGAAGCTATACAGGATTTGTTTTGGCAATACCAAGCTCGTAATTTTGGAAAATTGTCAATATATACAGGTTTCTCTGAAGCATATTCAAGTTGGTCCATAGCGCTTTTTATTTCATCTGGGACTGGAGTGTGGTGTGATGTAATGCGGCTATTGCATAGTAATAAAAGATATTCCAGAGAAAGGTCGACTCCAATTGCTCCACTAGTTATACATTGCTCAAGTGGGGGCCTGTAGAATTTCCATAGGCGAAGAAGAAAGAGAAAAGCAGATGAAAAAACCATGTAAACTGAGGGCTCATCACCTGCATTTGATCTATTACTAGATGTAGGTGTAAGGGACCCAAAAACCTCACACAGTGGTAATAAGGCAGCCGCAACTTCAGGAACCTGTCAAGCCAAAGTTCAAATTCAATAAGAATGCATAACTTGCTACAGTTTACCAATATCATTGCAATAATAAAAGATCTAGGGGGAAAATGAGGTATAAAGAATACCTATCAGCAACAGAGCTGTAGAGAGTGCTTCAAGTGACAAATACTTCAATAAATGTCCCCATATAATTTTGTATAGCCAGGAATTGGAAAAAAGAAAATGGATTCACTTACCACACCATGCAGAGAAAGTATATGAACTGTGTCAATGGAGGAAGCTCCAAAAAGGATAGCACTAAGCATGGGCATGTAATCAATCAAGTGGCTCCCTTGCGTGGTATAACCAGGAGGTATTGGAGGAGAAAGAAGCTTGACAACAAAGTGCACCACATGTTCCTGCCAAGAGAAAACAAAATTTTAAATCACCCACCCTCAAATAAAGAGAGAATGCATAATGACAATCACATGAATACTCCCCAGGTTTATGTTCAGTTGACTCGGGAAATTTGTTTCTTGATCCTGTCCTTAATTGATCGCACTTCTACATTCTTAGTAACAACTCTCTGCTTCATTATATGTTCATTTAATTTGAAATCACCCACCCTCAAATAAAGAGAGAATGCATAATGACAATCACATGAATACTCCCCAGGTTTATGTTCAGTTGACTCGGGAAATTTGTTTCTTGATCCTGTCCTTAATTGATCGCACTTCTACATTCTTAGTAACAACTCTCTGCTTCATTATATGTTCATTTAATTTGTTGTATTAATCAGTTTATTCTTGTATGGCCTGAACAGTTTCTGAGAGTAACAAAAAATTGCCAACAACATTAAGCCAACCTATGAATGCAAAATTCTTAAAAGATCTCATTAAAGTTGAGGCCTGCTCTACATATTTTCTCAAAACAACTTCCTCTTATGTGCTCCATGATTCTATATATGCATATTAACTTCGACCTCCTTTTGTTACCTATACTTAATGCAGGAAAATCAAAATTATCATTTTCATATATTTCTTTTCCTTAAATTCGTAAGTGTTCCTTATTCAACTTCAATAAGAAAGCTCAAAAGTCTATATCATTTCCTTTAGAACGAAAACATACATTGTTACCACAAAGGCATCAAGGGGTGCCCACCTATGGACCAAAAGAGAAAGTTTACGAGGTCTTATTCGTCAAATATCTATTAGGTCTTCTCACCCTATATATATATATATATATATCATGTATTCTGTGCAGTAGGATCTCAAGAAACCTCAACCAGTCTACTATAGGATGGACAAAAAGGGAATTTTACCAATAGAGAGGCAAAATAGTCCTTTCACCAGGGCAGAAGATTAGGGTTAGGGTTTGACCAAATCAGATCCTAAGTAATGAGATCACCACTGCAGCCACAAGATCCGGGCGGTTTCCGCCTTCTTTGCCACTCATCCTTATCACTTACAATCTATAAATAGGTCATTGTTCTACGAAATGTAATCATCAAAAAATAAAGCATTTACCTCAATATGATTCTCCTTTTTCCTCTCTGTTTTTCTCTCTTCCTCTCTCTCAAGTCCGAAAGCATGAGTAAGGCTTCTGACATAGGTCTCCTAAATCCCTTTCTTGATGTTAATATCTCTTCAATGAACTCCGAGGGTTCCAGGGTGCTACTACATCTCTGAAACTTCTACGAATAGCCAACATCAGTGGTGGATTTAGTGGGGGCAGTTCATCAGCAAATTTCTATAAGCTAATGTTTAAGCAAAATAAATTCCCCCTCTCCCCTCCCCCCCCCCCGCCCTCCCTACCTCAATAGAGTAATTTGACCACATAATATTTTGTGAAAGTGTAGAGAAGAAGAAATTATTTTACAAAGACTTGGATTTACCCAAGAGTTTGTTTATAAACACTTGATTATGGTGGTGACTCTAATTAATGCATTTAGGCTCTGCTTCTCACAAGCCATAACACATAAGACCACCAGACACAAAATGATTAGAGACCCTACAGTGCTATCATTTTCTTTTTGGTTACTAATCCAAACGAGTTTAGTTCTCTTCTCTTCGGTTTTTTTTTTCTGCTTTCTCAACCTAATGTAGATATAGATTATTTCCCTTCAAGCAATCCTCAGATTCTTGGTTGTATGTATAATAATATGCATAATTTTCTTTACAACTTATTATGTAACATAAATTAAATGTACATATATATTTTCCCCCATTGAATTTCTGTATCCGCAACCAGAAAGCAAATACATATTTGATGCCATCAAGTGGATATTTTACCAAAGTTGGAGAAAATTGCTTTTCCTCAACCGTATTTCCATCTCTAGAACTATAAATCTTCGAGTATTTAAACTCATTTCAATGATACATTTTACCAAGATTACCTATACCTACATATATATTTATATTCTAAAAATTATAATATGCGTAGTTGATGCCATTTGGATTGGATCTTTTACCCAAATAGAAAGAATATTGCTTTTTTGTAAGTTTTATTTCCTAGAAAAGTCAACAAACTAAGAGAGGATTTGGGATTATTTATTTCATAATTATAAGAAGTTCAATCTCCTTTTATTTCAAATAAAAAAAAGAGTTTAATCTCCCTATATGTTAACGTAAAGAACATCGTACGAATTGGATTCTTAAAGTTGACTTTAGCACCTCATTCTTTAACTTTTTTTTAATCTTTTAACAAATTTACTTACTCTTTTGATGAGCACTAAAATTTAACAATTTATATAATAATACAAATTATAAAATTTAAGTAATAAATATACATTCTTATTAATTTTCTTACAACAAATAATTGCTTATTTTATGCACTCAACACTATATTCAAACATATTTAAATAAGAATTTATTTACTTTTAAGTAACTTAAAGCATCTTACTGCTTTAAATACGTTTCTTTTTCTCCAAGCATGTAGCAGATAAATGAATAATTATTTCAAAAAAAAATTATTTAAAAAATATGTAGCAGATAAATGAATACACCTATAGAGCAAATAATTGGCTACAGAGACAGCCAACTTGAATATTTTCAACATCGCATGAATTTGCTACCTGAATATTCCATCCACAACTGAGTGATGCACCACAGAGAATCTTTGCAGCCGCTGCCTTCTCCTCTCCTGATCCACTCAGTGCAATATGATATAACTTCTCTACCTCTGCTCGACTTGAAAATTCAAGAAAAGAGAAAAAAAGAAATCAAATCAACAGATCAACATGCTAGAGTTAAATTCCAGAATTATTTGTCTACCTTGAGGCAGGAGTAATGAAAAGCATATTTATCAGAGAACCAGCTAAAGGAGCTCCTTCCATAAATATTGACCAGGGAGATTTCTGAACAGTTGATAAATCAGGTACTGGGATTATTGATGCAGACAGATAACTGGGCCAAAAATAGGCTGATGTATCTATCAAGTTTCTTGTTATGCAAGCTTCTACTATGAGATGCCTCATGTTACCAACTAAAAAGCATAATGAGATTATGAGAACCAATACAAAAACTTTCTTGATTAATACAAACCATAAATATTAGAAGGTAAATGTAAAGTACACGATTTAAGTTTTCTGCATTTGTATGAGCATTACCAGGGATGCCACCAGGTAAACCCTCTATTGCGGAACTAGAAACGAAGCTGGCCGCTCTTTTAGCTGCTCTATTAGCTGCATTTGTGACTGATGCTGGGGGACATAGGAGACCTGAAAAATTTCCAAGAAGCTGCAGAGAAGAAATCAATCCAAGTTTTTTAGAAGCACAAATCTTTTCTACCATTCTGCTTTCACAGCCAGTCTCTACAAAACAAGATGGCGTAGCTCCTTGGAGAGAACATGAAGACAGTTTGATCTCATCCTCCAAAATACAAGCAATAGCCAAGGGCACAATAGACAAAAGAACACAAAGTCGGGTCTCAAGATGTGGAATAGGACCTTCGAGAGGATCACGTTCCTGCAATGAAGCAAGCATCAGAAAACAAATATCAGCTGAGCAAGTTTCAGTCTCCAATGAAATATGAGATAGACTATCTCCTACTCGTTGCACAAGTCGAAGGGCTGAAATCCAAAGTTCCAGGAAAGTTTCTTGCCAACTTGCCCGGTTGACTACTCTGAGTGAATTAATTGTCTCTGCAATTATAGCAACATTTATGAATAAGATAATCATAACACATTGAGCGATTCCCTCTCCCTTTCTATTAAGCCATGAAGAAGACAAATGCACGTAAACAAAGGATTTGTAAACAAAGACACACACACCAAAAGAAATTAAGAAAGGAATAACTTTTTCTCCCTCAAAAGGTGATTTACCAGTAAGAATAGCAACAGCTGATCTGATAGGAAGGTGCCTCCCATCCATTGCCTTCTCCATGTAAATATCAAAGGGAACCCAGCAACTAAACTGACCAGATCCAGGACCACAATAAGTAACTCGTCTAGATGATCCAGTATCAATCAGCATCCCAATGAATTGACGCTTATTCAACTGATATTCAAAGTCCAATACCCTCTGAATATTGGCAGACAATCTTGCTACGAGATTATTCACAGACTTGTCAGGCAATGTCATGTTGATGGCTTCGAGAAACTGCAGCTTCTGCAGTAGGCCATCGAATTTTTCAGGCCTATAAAGATGATAACAAAACTATAAAATAATATAAAATGAAATTGGAAATGGATGCGTGTGCTGGCTTCAAATGGCCAATAGTTTGGCTAGGCATGGGAACATAGTGGGAGATCATCACAACAGGATGCAAACATTACTGTGCAAAGAACAGAGATACATTGTTGGAGAAGAAAACGAGGTTACAGCATAAGAAGCTCAGAACATGAGCAGTTTTCATGTCAAGAAAAGGGCATTAATTAAGTATGCACTAAGCTTCAATCAGCAATCCATATTGGATTTTGAAACCCATGAAACAAGTCAAAAGCAATGACAATCTTCTTTTTTTCTTTTACTAGAAAAATCCAGGCTACAGAATTAAACCAAGGCTATAGGCTAAGAGGAAACAAGGTTTAAAAGGCAAAAGAATTCACATCATTTGATAAAAACTTTGAAAGAATTGAAAAAGGTAGCACATACATGTTGAGGTAAACAAGCCTAAGTAGAAATTTAGCTTTTCTGCTCCTGGATAGGTCTCCCAACACCTCTATGGCCATACGAGAATTCTTCCTCCTCAAGTTTTCGCGTTGGTCATTTCTCCCACTGTTGTAAGTCTCCTTCAAGTCTAAATCCATTTTCAAGGGATCCATGTTTCCACTTGCTTCATTTTGAGTTTCTAGAGATTTCAGTTGCAATCCCCAGTCA
Source organism: Carica papaya (assembly GCF_054855325.1). Lineage (NCBI taxonomy): Eukaryota > Viridiplantae > Streptophyta > Magnoliopsida > Brassicales > Caricaceae > Carica > Carica papaya. The sequence goes on from NC_142314.1 coordinate 15,948,089, forward strand.
TCCAGAGTGCTATCAAGCAGATCAAGGAAAATGCTGAAAAAGAATAAGACAAATGCATGCCCAAGTTCAACAACATGAACTCCATAATTCTGAGAGAGACAAAGGGCAAAATCCACAGATTCTATTATCCTGCAAAAAAAGCAGGGAACTGCCTCTTAGTTGTCATGGAGATGAAGTCCTAAGACTCCGTAATCAGAACTTATTTTTGATAATGCAGAAGATAAAGACAAGTACCCGAAATGTCTAAACTGGGAGTATATCTAAGTTCATTCAAAATTAATACTACGAACTCTACATTTATAACCAGTTCAAAAAGGAACATTTAGATATTGCAAGACAATTGAGTCGCTTACATAATGATGCATCTTTCTTAGTTTGAAAAACCCGGAAAAGAAAATCAAGGAAACTACCACCTGACATGAAGAACCAGAGTAATTTTCAAATTTAATTGGCTATTTAACTTTTTTCTTCTGATGCATTCAGATATAGTGATACAATTGAGTAGCGCATATAATGATGTGTCTTCCTTAGTTTGAAAACAAAGAGAAGAAAATCAAGGAAGCATGAGAAATTTTTGTACTATTTATACAAATTGATTGGCTATTTAACTTTTCCTCAATTTACTCATCTCCTATTGAAAAATATATATATATATATATATACGATAATTTGAAAGGAGTAAAATAAGATATAAGACACACTTGCGTTTACAAGAATCTGAGCGAACAGGATCAAATACAATTGCATATCGTCTTAAGAGCTCAAGATAGAGCCTGTAAGCTTCTGGGTGCGAGTGTCGATTGGGAATCACTCTGAAACCAAAAACAAAATCAAAATTAAAATCAAAACAAGCCATGGCGATCTAGCTGACTATTTACGAAGAAGCATGCAAGAAAATCCACGAGAGAAAAGGAAAGAACCTAGAAGTGAGGAGGGAGAGGAGTTGAAGAGGAGAGAGAAGACGAGAAGAGAAAGCCTGGTAAATGAACTTCCAGAGGGAGGGGTGGTTGTTGTTGAAACAAAGATGGGAGACCAGCAGGTGGCCTAACTCAGGGCTGGGCAACTCGACAACTGAGTTAGAGGATTGTAAGCATTTGACAATTTCGACGGCCCATACCAGAGGCGGTTTTTTCCGCTCTTGACACCATTTGATCTTCTCCAACACCATCTCCTCCCACTCATTGCTCCCTGTTTCCAATATTTTGGTAGATGATAGCTCCATCTCTCGCGTTGCCTGGTTGCTGTTGTCACCGCCTCATCTTCTGCTTTAAATAAATTCTAGCAGTAATGGGACTCACCAGCATACGTTTAATTCTCATAATTTGCTACGGTCAACATCGGAATCCCACTCTCAGAAATTGGGAAAGGTAGTTTACGACTGCAAGGAAGAAGTCCCGATCACCATTTTTTCCCCATGCTGCTACCACACTGCTTTCAGTTTTACCCCCTTTTCTTCATGTGAAGTGTTAATCATTAACTTATAATTTTTCAAAAGTACAAATTATTATTTTTATTATTTTATTCCATTAACTAATTTTTTGTTCATAAATTTAATTATAAAAACTTCAATAAAAATTCTTTCTTTTTTATATTTTATTTTTGATAGAATTTCAAAATTACAACCAATTAAAATATTTCTATTTTTATATTTTATTTAATCTCATATGAATATTGCTCAATAAAATTAATCATAATTGTTTATTTTTTAAATAGTATAGGTAATAACTAGCCTCCCCAAAGCATTTTTTTTCCTATTAAAATATTAAAATACTTTTTAAACTACATAAAAATATTTAACATATTTCATAAAGTACCCTACAAACTTTCAAACAAACACAAAATTTTTTGTCATAATACCTTATTTTACCTTCAACTTCTAAAAAATATTTAAATTGAAGTCTAAATTTTTTTGGTTTAAATCAACACTCAACTTTTGAAAATATTTAGATAGCACCCTTGACCAAAATTACCATTAGCGTTTAAAAATATTTATATTGCATTGATGACTAAAATTACCATTAACGTCATCAATAGTGGTCATGTGTATTTGCTAACGTGTTTAAATAGACACCACGTAAATGTTATGTCATCAACATGTGGCTTCCACGTGAACCAACTCAAAACACATTTGTAAGGCTCGTGTCCTGTCTTCTGTGTTGACCACAAACTCGAAAGCTTTCATCACCATGACACATGAATTTTCTTTATGCTCTATCTCCCTTGTTTCCTACCTCTTTTCATGGCCACACCACACGAAATTGTAATAATTAATAAATTAGGCTAATAATTTATTCCTTCCTCCATGGCTTTCCTTCCCTTTACCCTCTTGCTCTATACTCCTTTAATGGAATCATGTATAGCTCCTAGTTAGCACCTCCAAGCTCATCTCATTACTTTGAAATGGCTTGTCCTTAAGCAATTTCCACCTTGATTTCATAGCATTTTCTTTAAATAGGAATGCAAAAAGATCCTTAAAAAGATGATCTCTTTGTAGCTTTTCAGGTTGTTGATGGTTATGAATGCAGTTCTATCTTCTACTATTGTTAGAGTTTATTTCGCCGATCGCCGAGCTCTCCATCCTCTCTTTGATTCCCATATGCATCGACATTGCAGTCGGATTTTAGCTGCATCGACATCAGGTTTCTTAACGAAGCACGAACCTTACTTAACATTATTTCATTAGTAATTTTCTTCTTCAAGCTGCTAACTTTGACGCGGGAGGATATGAGGAGGACAAATTTACTCCTAAAATCTACTTAACATACGCAATACCAAAACAATAAACACTTAGAATTAAACATCTCCCTCTAATTGAATCTACAATCCTAATGAACAGTAAAAACACAGACTAAGGAAATAAAACAAGGAAAAGAAAAAGGTAACAGATTTACTAATAAGTTGATCCTCACTTTTTGGCTCAACAAGACTTTTGAAGACTTTTGATTCTCGAAAAATTTGAAGAAGCTAATTTTAACAAAAATGCTAAAAGAAGAAAAACCAAAACTCTAAAGAATTCTCTTATTCTCAAATGTGTGTTTTACATCCTATGGACAAAAGTTTATTTATAGTTTTTTCCGAACAATCTAGATAAGTACAAAAATCTTGAGATGATTAATAAAATAATAATATAGATAAAATTCTATCTTAATATAGGATAATTATATAATAAAAAAATTATTCTATCTTAAATAAATTAATTAAATAATCTTAAGGGATAGACTTTTATTAAAATAATAATTAATTTAAAATCCATATTTATCTCATGTGAAATCCATTTAAAACATATATAGACATTAATTTTAACACATGAATATTTTAAAAAGTGGGTCCCAAACCTTTTTAAAAGATTTTAAAATAATAAAATAAATAAATAAATATTTAAATAATTTAAAAAAAGAAAAAAGATAGGTTGGCCAGTTTGAGCTACTTTGATGGGCCGGGCTGGCCGGTCCCAGTGTATTGTGCAGGAGAAAGCCCGCGAGAGTCGCGGGCTGGCGGGCTTGGGTCATTTGGGTCATCGACTGGTTTGTCCATATGGGGTGCGCGCTCGGCCTCCTGCACCGCGACTGATTTTGTATGTGGGGCCCGCGATTCTTTTGGGCCGTACAGGCGAGGCTACTATCCGACCTGAACCTATATACGTGCCTTGCAGCGCACATGCACTTAATGCGCGCATGTGGGCCATTTTCCTCGAGTGTGGGCTGCCCATGGGTGCTTCATCCTTGGGTCGTGGCCTATCTTAATTATAAGGCCTTGAGGCCTTCTCAAGTTGGGCCCAAAGCTTGGATTTCCTTTTGGTTCTTCAAGCCCATTAATCTTACTTGAGCCTTAAGTCTTTTGGCTTGAACATATTTTGTCCATCTCTTGGAATAATTCCAATTAAGAAAGTAGTGAGGGATGAAATTATTTTCATGTTCTGAGCGTTCCCGTTTAGGAAACTATAACTTACTTTCCTATTTGAGTTGGGACCTGCTGGATTCATTCTTGATGCAGATTAGAATCCTTGACACCAAATTTAGGTTATCCAATATCACATCAAACTTCCTCTTTGTAGTAAGTATTTTTTGTTCCCTTTAAGAGGGATGAGGAGCTTGCTACAGAGAAGAGAATTCTGGGAAAAATATTTGATTTCACCATCAATTTTCGAAAAATGTTCAAATTACACCTTGAACTTTTTTTGAGTTTAAATCAACTCTCAACTTTTGAAAATGTACAAATCACTCCTTTGCTATTAGAAAAAATTAACATCGTCAAATATCAGTATGTGAGAACAATAACATCATTTGTTTTAATCCATGTGGATGCCACATAGATGACACGTGGTTGCCACCCAATGTAAATTTCCATTCCCACCTAGCACCCAACATTTATCGTCGTGCCCTTCCTTCTAATTGAACCTAAATTATAGAGCATTCAACAACCATCTCATCTGTGACCCTGTAACAACCTACCTTATATCGATGTTAGAATTTGGATGTGTTTATTCTATAGTTTCGTATGCATGAATCACGGTTTCATTTATTATAGTTTGAATTATTGTGAACTCGATATTGTATTGCCTTGTTTGGTGTCCATTACTGATTTACGTATTTATGTTTGATTGGATAATTGAGATTAAGAAAAATAAAAAAAGGTATGTAAATTGATAAATGGATAATGTCGACAACCTAACTAAATATCGTGAGAGATTGTGGACGAACCGGGTCCATAGAAAATCCTACCGGAAATGTGATCTCTCATATCGGACGGAGTATGGAGATTTTATGTGTTTTGGCGTCCATACCGGACGAGGTATGGGGACGACCCGTTTCACCCTCATACCAGACGTGGTATTGAGGTTTATGGTTTTGGCGCCTATACCGGACGGGGTATGGGGACGGCCCTAGAATTAAGTTATTAATGTGAATGGTTCACGTGTAGCGGGGACCCCCTATGGATCCCCATGGATATTAGTAGGCTGATAAAAGAGAAAATTTGTTGTCTGATGATTGAAATACAAAAGTATGATATGTGTTATATTACAAAGTGTGCATGATCTTATGATGTTTATGATGTTATGGTTTCTCATAAGTTATTTTCATGAATCTCACCGAAGTAAGTGGACAGTAAATGTTTTTATTATTAATAAATGAGTTTGTTATAAATTTGCTCCATTGGTCGTTTTTATTTTCTACTAACCTTTACTTCTGTGACAGTGAGATAATGTGATGTTTTTACTGGGCTAGTATAGCTCATTCCTTACTTAACTATTTCAGATCAGGAGGACTTGGTTCTCAAGCCCGTTTTGCAGGAAGATGACGAGTAGAAGCCAAAGAATTTATTAATTTTCCTTATAATATTCATTCATAATATTTTCTTTAGTTACTTTATTGTTTCATACATTTAATTCGTTTTGGTTATTGTATAAGGGATGTTAATCATAATCTATTTTATTTCATTTCCGCACTTAGAATAAATTTATACATTTTCTTTTAATTTCCGGGGCCGTTACAATATTTATTTATTAAGTTTATTTTTAATACATTTTCAAAATAATTGAATTTCTTTAGTGATGTGATTTTCATGTATAATTAATACTTTTAATTATGTATATTAAAAAAACACATATGAATCAACTTAATTGTAATTAATTAATTAATTTTTAATAATTTAACATATAAATAGCAAAAAAAATCTAACAATTAAGTTAATAATAGAATTACTATAATTTAATTGATTTTTATGGTAACTCAAGGTGTGTCTTGATATCTTTTTACTGATTAGATTAATGGTATTTAATTAATTTTTAAGATTCAATTTATTATAATTTTTAGTTATAAAAATTTTAATAATGAAATACAAAATAATAAAAAGTTAAGCTACATATTTTTGTTTGTTTCTTTCTTCTTTTCGTCAAGTTGCAGACAATGGGTCTATAGCCCGATTCTTTTCTTCATTTATATATATATATATATATATATTATTGTTATTATTTATTGTTATCATTATTATTATTGAGATAAAATTTGAATTATACAATGTGACTTATAATTCTTATCCTTCCTAACTTTTTTTTTTTCAATAAATTTAGTTATCTATAATTCAATCTGCTGAATTTCTATAATTAATTTTTAGAGCTAAAAAAATTAAACTATGCAATATAAAATTTAGATATAATTACATGCACTAAATTTTTGAGTTATTACATAGGAAGCCTGCAACCTAGGACTTCCTCGAGAACTTTAAACCGTACAACATATAATTAGGGCAAACATTATGCCCTATTCTGGTACTATTACACAGGTGGTATCCATTATAAAAACTCTGATAATATGGGGCTAGTTGATTGAAAATCCTGTGAATCTGCCTTACATCATTTCCAAAAGGAAGAAGAACACTAAGATTAAACTAGCCTTGTCACTCTACGGGTCCCTCATCTCTTATTGCTACGTTGCACTTAAATGTGGAAATTTTAAGCAAAGATGAAGTCCTTGTGTAACACCCAAATTTATTATTTTTATTTTTTTAATTTATTTTAATTTATATTAGAATTTTAGTTTAATTTTTCAATATCTAATTTATAAGTTTTTAATTTAATTTAATAAAAAAAATAATAATAATAATGATAAAATATGATAAAATTATTTTTGGAATTTAATTGAAATTGATTTTGGAAAAAAATAAGTGAAAATTTGGATTCTGGGGGTGTTTTTGAAAGGAAAATCAGAAACCGAAGGTCAAAACGCAATTTAGGAAAGTTGTGCTATGTCAGCAGCCACGTCAGCAGCACAGTCAGCAGCCCCGGCCAACCAGAACATGTCGCGTGGCAAGGAAGTTGACGCGAGAGGCCACGTGGGACGGAGCCACGAAGGCTATCCGCGTGCACGCGATCGAACGGTCCAGATCTCACACGTGCGGACGACCCAGATCTCACGCGCACGGACGGCCCAGATCTCACGCGTGCGGACAACCCAGATTGAATCACGCACGGACAGCCCAGATCGCATCGTGATGGACGATCCAGATTTATTTCCATTTTAATCATGATCGGACGACCCAGATTAAATCGTGATGGACGGCTGAGATTAAAAGAAAAATATTATAAATAACCTCACCCACACCCGACCCCAAACCCTAGCCGCCAGAACCCTCGCCGGAGAAGAAGAACCAGTCACCGGAGGAGCCGGCCGCTGCTACCCGCCGCCGCACCAGAGGTTTTTTCGACCATCAAATGAGGTAAATTTTCTTCCCATGGCTCGTTTTTCGATGTTGAATCCGCCTATGGCCAAATTGGAGCCAAACACCAGCCAATCGACCGAAAAACACCGCTGAAGTCCAGCGTCGCCGCCGCGGCTTCCCTCGATTTTTACCTCCGATGAGACCCTTTCCGATTCCTGTTCGATGTAATTTTTACACCACTGTGATCACCGTCCTTTTCTCTACAAGTTGACCGGAGCAAAATACAAATCGTGACTCGCACCGGAGAAGCCGCCACATCTGAGTGCTCCGCCGCCGGTAAGTCTCAGTTTTTCGTATTTTTTGGCCCAACGAGGGCCCTAGGGTTGTTTTATCGCAAGAACTAATGCAATTTTGGCCGAATTCGACCGAAAATGGCTGAAAACGGCCAACCCAAGGCGGATCGCCGCCGCAGGCGACGGTGCCGTTGCCAGAGCATGGCGGAGCCGCCGTTCCGGAATTCTGATATTGGCCAAAAAGGGGTCATGGGTCTGATTTGGAGTTTTTTGGGACACGTGCAGGTACCGGTAGTACGTTTCAATTTTTCGAAAAAAAATCAGGAAATTTATTGACAGCCCGTATGTGCATTGTAGAGCCGATTTCAGACCCCGAAACAGGTAAGGATTTCTCACCCTATTTCCTATCACGGTATTAAAGCTCAATAAATAATAAAACGGCATTTAGTGAATTAATAGATATGTATAACTAATTAAGGTTGCTAATGGAGCTCGAGTCTGATATATTTTCGGTCAGTTGCTGTTTTACTTATTTTACAATTTTAAATGCATTATGGTATCTGATCTATTTATTTTAGGGTTTTGAATGCATGAATCACTGTTTACTTCATTATAGTTTGATTTTGTGAATCCGATGATATGTCTGCCTTGTTGGATGCTCGTTACTGGTTTAAATATTCATGATTATGTGAGAAACAGAAAACTAAGAAAAAAATAGAAAAGGTATGTAAATTGATAAATGGATAACGTGGATAGCCTGACTAGATATCCTGAGAGATGGTGGACGGACCGGATCCGTAGGGAACCCTACCGGGAATGTGGTCTCTCATATCGGACGGGGTATGGAGACCTTATGTATTTTTGCACCCATACCGGACAGGGTATGGGGACGGCCTGTTTCACCCTCATACCGGATGGGGTATTGAGGTTTGTGGTTTTGGCACCCATACCGGACGGGGTATGGGGACGACCCTGGAATCAGGTTATTAATATTAATGGTTCACGTGTAGCGGGGACCTCCTATGGATCCCCATGGATACTAGTAGGCTGGTAAAAGAGAAAATTTGTTGTCTGATTATTGAAGTGCAAAAGTATAACATGTGTTATGTTACAAAGTGTATATGATTTTATGATGGTTATAATGTTATTGTTTTCATATATTATTTTCACGAGTCTCACCGAGGTAAGTGGACAGTAAAAGTTTTTATCATTAATAAATGAGTTTGTTATAAATTATGCTCAATTGGTCGTTTTTGTTTTCTACTAACCTTTACTTCTGTGGCAATGAGATAGTGTGATGTCTTTACTGGGCTAGTATAGCTCATTCCTTACTTAACCATTTCAGATCAGGAAGACGTGGTTCCCGAACCCGTTCCGCAGGAAGATGACGAGTTAGACGCCTAAAGATTTTATAGTTCTATTTATAGTTTTTATTTCGAGTATTTCTTTTAATTAGCTTATTCTTTCATAGGTTGAACACGTTTATGGTTATTGTATAAGGGATGTTAATCAGAATTTTTATTTCACTTCCGCATTTAAAATTTTTAATACATACATCTTCATTTAAATTTCTAGGGCTGTTACAGTTAGTATCAGAGCCGCGTTCCTCGAACTCATCCCTTACACAATAATGCTTAAGAGAAATACCCACCGATAAATTGTTACTCAACTCTTCCTTGTGAAATGCAGGTGCAGAGAAATAAGGAGAGGAAGACCCCCACTAAACCGAGTAGCCCGGGATGATTCACTTCGGAAAGATGTGGACAGAATATTTGAGATGCTAAAAAGGATCATGACCGCCCAGCAAGGTCAAGAGGAGAGAAGGGAGTTACCCGAACCTCCCCCACTACCATGGGTTAAGCCACCGCTACAGCAAGCGGATCCCGAGCCACCCCGGCATGAGCCTGTTCCACAACAGTACCACTCGGTACCACCGCCGTAGTATGAACCGGTACCCCAGCCACCGTACTGCCCAGCACCGCCACAGTACAATCTGGTGCCCCCACCATATCAGCAGGTGCCACTACAGAGCCCCCCAGTCTATCCCTAGCCGGGCCTAGTCCCTCTTCCACAGGACCCAGCTCCTTCCTTGATCGACCCAGGCTACATAGAGAGGTACAGGAGACTGAACCCTTCTACTTTTGCAGGGGAATCCTCTTTCGAAGATGCCCAGTATTGGTTGGCAGAGATTGAGAGAGCTTTCAAGACCTTGGGAATGGTTCCCGAGCAGAGAGCTACCCTTGCTTCCTACATGCTGATAGGGGAAGTAGGTTGTTGGTGGGAGCTCAAGTAGACCACCCTGCCTACACCAGCCACTTGGGAACAGTTCTTAGCGGCCTTCCATGCGGAGTATCTCCTTGAGCACATCCGACACCTGAAGGAGATGGAATTTGTTCAGCTAGTCCAGGGAAACATAACGGTATCGGAATATGCTATTAAGTTCCTAGAGGTTGGCCGATACTCCCCGGAGACATTGATGGATGAAGACAAGAAGACCAGGAGATTCTAGTGGGGCCTCCACCCAGAAATCAAGCAACACTTATTGGTACTGGAGCTCAAGACATATTCAGCCGCTCTAGCAAAGGCACAGATTGTGGAGAGGAGCTTCAACACTCGTCCTCAGCCAGCAGGGAGTCACCGAACCTCAGCTCCACCTCGCAGACTAGCACCTGCTGCGCCGGTCCAACCAAATAAGATGCCCAGACTAGTGATTCAGGCCCCTCCTCAGGCTCCAGGGGCAGCACGTGGAAAGATCGGTCAGCACTGTGGTAGGGATCAGGGGGACCGATCATGCTACCGCCTCAATAACACCTGTCGCATATGTGGTAGTGCCCAGCACTATGCGAGAGAGTGCCCAAGGAACCAGAACCAAGGAGTACCTCCTTTTCAGGGCAGGGTTTACAACCTCAGCCAGAAGGATGCTGACGCCGACCCAAACGTCGTACAGGGTATGTACACTATCTGTGATCATATTGCTTATGTTTTATTTGACACTGGTGCATCGCATTCATTTGTTTCACATGTTTTTGCTTCCAAACTTAATGTATCACCTGATAAACTTGATTCATTATTGTTTGTGTCTACCGCTGAGGGTGAAAAACTATTAGGGGAAGTTATCTACAGGGCTGGTGCTGTGGAGATAGCAAATAGGAAACTAAGTGTAGACCTGATAGAGTTAGACACGGAGGATTTTGATGTAATCTTAGGAATGGATTGGTTAGCGGCACATCACGCCACTATAGATTGCTTTAACAAGAAGATTGTATTTAATCCTCCCAATGAGGAGCCATTTACAAATTAATAAAATTATTTAGTACTTATTCCTTGATGGTTAGTTTTCTTAATTTTTTAGTACCTTAATCTTGCTATTTTCTCTAACTAGGCAAGTCCAAGAAGGAAATTTGTATCCAAGAGATTCCAGTAGTCCGAGACTTTTCAGATGTGTTTCCGGACGAACTACCCGGACTGCCAGTGGACAGAGAAGTCGAGTTCATTATAAACTTACAGCCAGGCACCCAGCCCATTTTGATTGCTCCTTACCGCATGAGCCGCATTGAGATGGAAGAGCTGAGGAAACAGATCACTGAGTTGGAAGACAGTGGTTTTATTAGACACAATATGTCCCCTTGGGGTGACGGAGTCACTTTTGAAAGGAAGGGAGATGGAATGTTGAGACTGTGTATTGATTACAGAGGATTGAACAAGGTTACGATTAAGAACAAATATCCCATTCCCAGAATTGATGACCTCTTCGATTAGCTGCAGGGTGCACATGTCTTCTCTAAAATAGACCTGGGATCAGGTTACCATCAGGTGAAGATAAGAACAGAAGACATCCTGAAGATGGCCTTTCGAACCAGGTACGGATACTATGAGTTCCTGGTCATGCCATTTGGGCTAACCAACGCCCCGAGAATCTTTATGGATCTGATGAACAGGGTCTTTAGAGAGTTCTTGGATCAATTTGTTATCATGTTCATCGATGACATCTTAGTCTACTCAAAAAGTAGGGAAAAACATGCTCACCATCTTACCCAAGTTTTGCAGGTCCTCAGAATCAAGAAGGTATATGCAAAGTTGAGTAAGTGTGGATTCTGGCTTGAGCAAACCGCTTTTCTAGGACACATCATATCGAAGGAAGGAGTATCAGTAAATCCTAAAAAGGTTGAAGCGGTACTTGGCTGGGAGAAGTTGACATCAATTAAGGAAATCCGGAGTTTCCTGGATGGTAGGTTATTACCGCAGATTTGTTGAAGGATTCTCCAGCCTAGCAGCTCCTCTAACCCGACTCACAAAGAAGAATGCCAAATTTGAGTGGAATGAGGACTGTGAAAGAAGTTTTTTAGAATTAAAGAAGCGGCTGACTACTGCACCCGTATTAGCTTTACCGAGTGGATCGGGGGGATATATAGTTTATAGTGATGCCTCCTATCTAGGCCTGGGTTGTGTCCTGATGTAGCATGGAAAGGTCATAGCATATGGGTCCAAACAGTTAAAGAATCATAAGAAGAATTATCCCACCCATGAGTTGGAGTTTGCCACAATCATACACGCATTGAAAACCTGGCGCCACTACTTATACGGAGAGACCTTTCAGATCTATACCAATCATAAGAGTTTGAAACATATATTCACTCAGAAAGATCTCAACATGCGTCAGAGAAGGTGGATGAAACTCCTTAAAGACTATGATTGTGATATCTTATACCATCCAGGTGAGGGCAACGTGGTAGCAGATGCTCTCAACAGGAAAAGTGCAGATATCTTAGCCCATTTTATGGTTTCAGAATGGAAGCAAATTAGGGCCACACAACAAGTTCGACTTCAGGACTTGAGGAGAGTCACATGTTTGGGCCGCCTGACAGTCCAGCCCGAGTTAATCCAAAGAATAAGGGAAGCCCAGTCAGTCCACCCTGCCCTGGTAGCTCGCAAGAAGGATGCAGAACAGGGAGTGAGCTCAGAATTCTGAATCTCTGCCGATGGATTACTCCATTTCTAAGACAGAGTGTGTGTCCTAGATGACAGTGAGTTAAAGAGAGACATCATAATCTCATGATTCGAAGTTTGCCATGCATTTAGGAAGCACCAAAATGTACCAAGGCATGTGACCCCAGTTTTGGTGAAATGGGATGAAGAGAGACATAGCCGACTTTGTATCCAAGTGCTTGGTATGTCAGCAGGTCAAGGCAGAGCATCAGCGCTCAGGTGGGCTACTTGAGCCGTTACCAATTTCAGAGTGGAAGTGGGAACACATCACCATGGACTTCGTAACGGGATTACCCAAGGCACGTTCAGGACATGATGTCATATGGGTAATCGTTGACCGGCATACCAAATCTTCCCACTTCTTGGCCAACAGAATGACCAATCTCTTGAACAAGTTGGCAAGAATGTATATCCGGAAAATAGTCAGATTGCACGGATTTCTAGTGACAGTGGTATCCGACAGGGACCCCAAGTTCACTTCTCGGTTTTAGAGTAGCTTTCAGCAAGCCATGGGAACAAAGCTGTCTCTCAGTACTGCCTTCCATCCTCAGACTAATGGACAATCAGAAATGACAATTCGTACACTTGAGGATATGCTCCGAACATGTGTCCTTGACTCCAGGGGTCATTGGGACGACCATCTACCCCTGATAGAGTTTGCCTACAACAACAGCTACCAAGCAAGCATCGACATGGCTCCATATGAGGCGTTATATGGGCGCCTGTGCAGATCACCAATTTGTTGAAAATAAGTGGGTGATAGAAGATTGTTCGGTCCGGAGTTGGTAGAGGAGACCATGTCTAAGATAATTAAAATCAGAAAGAACATTCAGACGGTTCAAAGCAGGCAAAAGAGTTATGCGGACACCCAAATGAGAGATCTAGCATTTGAGAAAGGTGACCGGGTGTTCCTTAAGGTCACTCATTTCAAGGGAATTAGTAGGTTCGGCAGGAAGGAAAAATTGAACCCCCGATTTATTAAACCTTTTGAAATCTTAAACAGGATTGGTACTGCTACCTACAGACTAACACTGCCTCCAGAGCTCTCTAAGGTCCACAATGTGTTACATGTATCCATGCTACGTAAGTACAACTCGGACCCCTCTCATGTCTTGGCTCATGAACTGCTTCCACTCGAAGAGGACTTATATTATGAACAAGTACCAGTCGGTATCACGGACCGAAAGAGCAGGATACTCCGCAATCGAAAAATATCATTTGTAAAGGTCGTGTGACAGAACCACACGCCGAGGGAGGCTACCTGGGAGCTAGAATCAGATTCTAGAGCCTAGTATCCCCATTTGTTCGACCAAGAGTAAGAGGCAAATTTGGGGGACCAAATTTCTTTAAGGGGGGAGGGGGAGAGTTGTAACACCCAAATTTATTATTTTTATTTTTTAATTTATTTTAATTTATATTAGAATTTTAGTTTAATTTTTCAATATTTAATTTATAAGCTTTTAATTTAATTTAATTTAATTTAATAAAAATAATAATAATAATAATGATAAAATATGGTAAAATTATTGTTGGGATTTAATTGAAATTGATTTTAGAAAAAAAAGGTGAAAATTTAGATTTTGGAGGTGTTTTTGAAAAGAAAATCAGAAACTGGGGGTCAAATCGTAATTTAAGAAAGTTGTACCACGTCAGCAGCCCAATCAGCAGTCCCAACCAACCAAAACACGTCGCGTGGCAAGGAAGCTGACGCGGGAGGCCACGCGGGACAGAGCCACGTGGGCGATCCGCGTGCATGCGATCGAACGGTCCAGATATCACACGTGCGGACGACCCAGATCTCACGTGCACGGACAGCCCAGATCTCACGCGTGCGGACGACCCAGATTGAATCACGCACAGACGGCCTAGATCGCATTGCGATGGACGACCCAGATTTATTTCCATTTTAATCGCGATCGAACGGCCCAGATTAAATCGTGATGGATGGCTGAGATTACAAGGGGAAGGTTATAAATAACCTCACCCACACCCGATCCCAAACCCTAGCCGCCAGAACCCTCGCCGGAGAAGAAGAACCAGTCACTGGAGGAGCCGACCACTGCCACACTAGAGGGTTTTCCGACCGCCAAACGAGGTAAATTTTCTTTCCTTGGTTCGTTTTTCGATGCTGAATATGCCTATGGCCAAATCAAAGCTAAACCACCGACCAATCGGCCGAAAAACACTACCGAAATCCAACGCCGCCGCCGCGGCTTCCCTCAGTTTTTGCCTCCGATGAGGCCCTTTTCGATTTTCGTTCAATGCAATTTTTACACCACTGTGATCACTGTCATTTTCTCTACAGGTTGACCCAAGCAAAACATCAAATCGTGACTCGCACCGGAGAAGTCGCCGCACCTGAGAGCTCCGCCGCCGGTAAGTCTCGGTTTTTCGTAATTTTTTGGCCGACCGAGGACCTTAGGGTTGTTTTATCGCAGGAACCAATGCAAGTTTGGCCGAATTCGGGTGAAAACGGCCAACCTGAGGCGGATCGCCGTCACCGGAGCACGGCGGAGCCGCCGTGCCGAAATTCTGATATTGGCCGAAAAGGGGCTCTGGGTCTGATTTTAGATTTTTTGGGATACGTGCAGGTACCGGTAGTGCGTTCCAGTTTTCTGGAGAAAATTTAGGGAATTTAGGGACAGCCGGTAGACGCATTGTAGAGCCGATTTCAGACTCTGAAATAGGTAAGGATTTCTCATCCTATTTTCTATCATTGTATTAAAGCTCAATAAATAATAAAACGGTATTTACTGAATTAATAGATATGTATAATTAATTAAGGTTGCTAATGGAGCCTGAGTCTGATATATTTTTGGTCAGTTGCTGTTTTAGTTATTTTATAGTTTTAAATACATTATGGTATCTGATCTATTTATTTTAGAGTTTTGAATGCATGAATCACTTTTTACTTCATTATGACTTGATTTTGTGAATCCGATGATATGCCTTCCTTTTTGGATGCTCGTTACTAGTTTAAATATTCATGATTATGTGAGAAACAGAAAACTAAGAAAAAAATAGAAAATGTATGTAAATTGATAAATGGATAACGTGGACAGCCTGACTAGATATCTTGGGAGATGGTGGACGGACCGGATCTGTAGGGAACCCTACCGGGAACGTGGTCTCTCATATCGGACGGGGTATGGGGACGACCCGTTTCACTCTCATACAGGACGGGGTATTGAGATTTGTGATTTTGGCGCCCATACTGAACAGGGTATGGGACGGCCCTGGAATCGGGTTATTAATGTTAATGGTTCACGTGTAGTGGGGACCCCCCTATGGATCCCTATTGATACTAGTAGGCTAGTAAAAGAGGAAATTTGTTGTCTGATTATTGAAGTGCAAAAGTATAACATGTGTTATGTTACAAAGTGTTTATGATTTTATGATTGTTATAATGTTATTGTTTTCATATGTTATTTTCATGAGTCTCACCGAGGTAAGTGGACAGTAAAGATTTTTATTATTAATAAATGAGTTTGTTATAAATTATGTTCCATTGGTCGTTTTTGTTTTCTACCAACCTTTACTTATGTGGCAGTGAGATAGTGTGATGTCTTTACTAGGTTAGTGTAGCTCATTCCTTACTTAACCATTTCAGATCAGGAAGACATGGTTCCCGAGCCCGTTCCGCAGGAAGACGGTGAGTTAGACGCCTAAAGATTTTATAGTTCTACTTATAGTTTTTATTTCGAGTATTTTTTTTAATTAACTTATTCTTTCATACGTTGAATACGTTTATGGTTATTGTGTAAGGGATGTTAATCAGAATTTTTATTTCGCTTCCGCATTTAAAATTTTTAATACATACATCTTCATTTAAATTTCTGGGGCTGTTACACCTTGAGATCCTAGTAAATCACCTATATGATCACTTAACTTTTAAAATTATGAAACTCTAGTTAATCTCTACAAGCCATAAGAAACTAATGCCACTATAATAAATATTAAAACTTTTGGCACCTCACATCAAACATCTAATGAAGCATCTTCAACACCTAATAGTCAATCTCTACCTCTTTTATATCTGTGTTAGAATCCTTATTCAAGCCAATTGTCGAGTAAAATAATGAATTACTCGCAGAAATAAAGACACTCAATCAAAACTAGATTGATTGAGGGTCTCTATGATGGAATGATCTTTTATAACTTTTTATTTGAATTGATACGAACCAATGTAGTTTATAATATTTTTGAAAAACTATTTGTAAACTTTACTCTTGCCGGTTGTTATGTTGTCCCTTTCAAAATTAAACTTTCTTATGTTTGTGTTTTACCATTATGTTTTCTTCATAAATTTTTATTTTGACAAATATTTGAAATGTGAAATATTTCTCTCACTTGCCAATGCTTGCATTTATTTGAAATTTTTTCTCTAAATTATTAGGCTAGCATATATGCTTACACTGTCTTTTTATGTTACTATTTATCTTTTGATTTTTACAAAAAAAAAAGAGGAGGGACAAAAATTGAAGAAGAATTCTTGCTCTTGCAAGATTTTCTGATTGATGACAAAATGAGGAAAAAATCATAGAGAAATATTGGTAATTATAAAACACTGCATGAAAGGTAAAAATGAATTGTTTGAGTTTTAATTGCTAAATATCTCATTGTTTGGAATTGCTTTAAAGTCTTCTTGTAGATACCTAAATAGATGATATATAAAATATTATTTATACTATAAAAGAAAAAAGAATAACTTACTAAGGAAGAGATTCCTTGAACTTAATGAGGGAGAGATCCCTTGAAATTATGTTAAATGCTTCCAATATGATATATGCATACCTTGAAGAAAATATGTCTTTATCATCCATAAAAAAGGGAGAGATTATTGAACAAAATAAATTACATTATTGATTTTGATTAATGACATACATTTATTTTCATGTTAACCATACCGCTTACGTTTTTAAGCCAACAAGTATCATGCAACAAAAGAAAGCGAAACATACAGTGAAAGATCACACGAGCATCAACAAGAAAAGAAATAGATTTTAAGATTTGTTGTAAATCCCTTACAAGATCTATTGATATTCAATATAAATTAGGTAATTCATGGTTAATGGCTCAAGATAATTTCTTTTAAATTCTAACTAATTAAAAATCTTTTTAAATAATGTATTTTTCATAGAAATTACTTTTTAGAAAAAAAAAATGGTTTTAAATTACTTCTATCTATGTTTTAAAATTAAAACATTTTATAGAAGGAATTTAGAAGAAATAGTGCTTGTAATAAAATCGTGCTTAATGTGTTAATAAATGTGATTATAAGAATCACTTCCCTTAAACCATAGAATTTTGCCTTAAAATGGCTAATGTGTCATAAAATGTGATTCGACATAATATTTCATAGACACACAAATAATATTTTAACGTTAAGTGTAATTAGACATTTACTTTATTGCATATTACTTCAAAAATCACACACCATTGAAATCAACCTATGTTTATTAACGTTGATGTCAAGTATTATGATTTTCGCAAAATTATATCATAATTTACGCTTCTTTTATTTTAGACAACTTCTATTAAAATCGAATTTGATAGAAGATATGATTTTTGTAAATTAATCAAAAAATTATACAGATTTAGAATAAACTATTTTTCACGCCATATAAAAAATTATGGATAGTTAGTTTTTGATTTTCAAAAATTAAAGAAATTGCTGATGCTCTAAAAACCCTAAGTTGTCTTCTTCTTCTCTCAGCTGCCGCCCCTAAACCACTGAAACCCTAAACTGCCAATCCCAAGATGTTACTATCTCTTGATGTCGCCTTAACGAAAAAAGGGGATGCGCCGCCTTGCCCGGAAACAAGCCGGTCCACGAAGAAGGTTAAGATAAGGCCATAAGAAAATCACTCTCAACTTCCTGTTGAGCACAATAGTATGGAGGAAGGGATGATAGACGAAGCGATGGAAGTAGAAGATATGCCACTCGACTTGGAAGCGAGTTGAATACAGTGGAACGACGTGATTCGTGCTAGGGTCGACCGTCTTGCATCGATGGTAGGTGAACAGGGCCTAGTTCCAATACCGATGGGAGGAGATGCAAAATCAAAGACGGTGGAACAATTTGGTGCGACCCACCCTGTCTGTCCGAATAAGACCTGACCGCTCGCAATCTAGGGGCTATTTGCGGAGGATGAGCTCATAGTGGAGGCAACAATGGTTGTTAGTAAGCCAGCAACAACGATAACTCTCCCCTATCCTGGTACGACCCGACTGGTGACCCCAACCTTGCTCTGATCTAGTGTGAAAAATTTGAGTTTGGAAAATGTGTATATTATGGATACTGTGATTGGAGATGGGGCTTATGGAAAAGGCGGAGAGGTGGTAAATTTTAGGCAACTTGTAGGCGAAAAAATGCAAATCATGCACCTTGAGGAATTGTCTTCGCTGCAGAAAGTACCGAATGTAAAACCCTCCTTTAGAGATAAACTCATCAATAGTCATCAGACTGCTAACGGCTGAGATAAAATTGAGATCAGGGATAGAGATGTTAGTTTTGGCATGGAGAATGGAACACCGAGAATTAGTTTTTTTGGATAAGATGCATAACCTCCTAGCACAAAATATGAAACTTACAGTGATTACTTGACAGCTTGGGAAGCCAATTGGATATAAAGAACTATGGGCAAAACTTCATAGCTTGTGGAAGCCCATTGATCAATTACACCTGATTGACCTCGATAATGATTACTATATAATCAATTCCACTCGATAGAGGACAACCTGCAAGTTCTGACGGATTACCCATGGGTTATATATGGCCATTACCTCATGGTGTAGACTTGGTTCCCCAGTTTCTCTACTACTAACCCTGATGTAACTAATGTGGTGACCTAGGTGCATTTTCTTGGCCTCCCCATCTATTATTACCATAAGAGCGTGCTCAGAGCTATCTCCAGGATGATAAGAAACGCATTGACTATGACACTGAATCCACACAATTGGGCAAGTTTGCTCGATTGGCAGTTGGAATTGACCTTACCAAACCACTCATTTCTAAGTTCATGGTGGATGGGCGCCTACAGAGAATGGAATATGAGGGTTTGCCTACTATATGCTTCGATTGCGGAGTTTATGGACACCTTAAAGGCTAATGCAAGAAAAATATTGAGATAGAGATTGAGTTAGGCAATAGTGGAAGCACAGGCCTCAGGGAACAAGATAATGTGGCGGTGCCAGATGAAAACTCTAGTCCCTTGATGCAAGTCCAACGCAAGGGGAGGAAAGTTGGAAGTAAGGGTCATATCCTACTAGACAAAGGGCCAGATATCCCAAGAGAGAATAATAAGAATGAGTCAAGATTTAGTATGATTGTAGACGTAGAGGGAGCCCTAGAAGGACCAAACTAGCTGGTGGTTAAAACCCATAAACAACTGGGGGTCTCAAGTGAGAGACAACCCCTAAGGAGCAAAGGAAAAACATCGGTGGTGGAAGACAGTGATCAGAAGACGATGGATGACTTTTCCAAAATCATGGGTTCTACCATGCTAGCCAATACTAAGCCACAATTGGGCGTATGATGCTCATGACTAATATGGCCGGAGAATCTAGCGAGATAAAGGTACGCATCAGCCCCCGTGGCACAGAAATGACTAATAATGAAAAGTTTGTAATAAGTCAAGTCACTACTACACTAGAACCTTCAAAGAATACCGTTGTAATAATTAAAAAAATAGCGGACCAAGACCATGAACTCAATCAGTCCTCCCCCCATAGCTCGATGCCACCAACAATCTCCTTAAGAGATTGCATCAGGCCAACAATCAAACCTCCTGATAGACTTGGTATCAGTATAGACATAAAAATTAATGAGACTTTTAAAAAATAAGGTAAGAATAAGAAAGGGAACGAGGCAACTACGTCCACTGATTCCCCTATGATCAATCCTCTTTTATCTAAAATTCAAGAGCTTATCAATAAAGATGTAAGCCTCGTTTCGAGCACTATCAATGCTCTTCAGAAGGAGTAAGTATAGTCCCTCTCCTGAGCATCAACTCCTCTTTCCCTTACCCTTACCTTATGGATTGCTCATTTCTTATATAGAATTGTCAAGGCGCTGTAAACACTGATCTCCAGCGTGCCCTAAAGTCATTTGTCAATATCCAAAACCCTGCCTTGGTTGTGTTGTTGGAGCTTAGGACGACATGTGAAAAAGTGGATAAAGTGATTAAGAACCTGGGCTTCAACTACTCCCATATGGAGAGAGTTTATCCAAGTTACTGTGGACTACAACCATCGTCAGTTTATCCATTCCAAGATAAATAGGAATGATGATTGGGAAGATTTTTTCCTCTCTATTGTCTATGGAGCCCAAACCCGCAGAAACGAAAAGATCTTTGGGAGGAGCTCACCACTATCAGGTATTACTTGGATCGCCCTTGGCTCTTTATTGGGAATTTCAATGCCATCCTGGAGTCAGACGATCGAAGAGGGGGGAGGCTAAATGGTCTAATGGCTACGCTTTTTTTAACTAGTTATTGATGTTAATTCTTTGCAACAACTTAATTTTGTAGGGCCAAACTTTACATGGCGACGTGGGACCCTTTTTCAACAGCTTGATAGAGCTATATGTAACTAGAGATGGTTCAACCTCTTCCTGTAGGCCATTGTTCACCACCTTCCAAAAGTTCAATATGATCATACACCTATCCTGATTATCCCTTACACCCATCACTCTCACAATAAGGACCTCAAGCCCTTTTATTTTTTAGTTGTGTGGTTATCACACCCCAATTTCTCTAACTTGGTTAGGAAAAATTGGCAAAACCATCTTCTTATCCAGGAGAACATTAGTAACTTCAATGAGACTGTGTAGGACTGGAATAAAAATGTGTTTGGCCATATCACTAAAGGAAAACATATCCTCCTTGCAAGACTGGATGAAATCCAACGGGCTTTGGAGAGACACCACTCTGTTCGGCTCCAAGAGCTGGAAAATTCCTTGAAAGAGGAATTAGAGGGGACGTTACTGCAAGAAGAGATGCTTTGAAAATAAAAATCTTGATGTAATTGTATTTTTTTAGGAGACATGAACACCAAATACTTTCATGCCTAAACCATCTCTAGAAGGAAAAAAAAATAAAATTAGTATACTTAAGGATGGTGATGATAACTAGAGTACCGATGAAGGCCAGATTCGGATAATGGCCTCCACATTCTTTGAAAACCTTTATACAGCCAAAGAGGGTCCCATACCACAGTACTATATTAGTGGTTTGTTCCTGAAATTAACAGGGACTATGGTTGCTCAGTTGGACTCTAAGATTACGAATCATGAAATTTACGACGCTTTATTTAGCATACGCTCGTTGAAGGGGAGTGGATGGCCTCCATGCGGCATTCTTCTAGAACCAATTGGAGATTGTAGGCGAGTCAGTACATGCAATGATTAAGGGTATCTTCCATGGTAAATAACTGTCTACTAAGATCAACAAGACCTTTATTACTCTCATCCCTAAAGTTGTTAGACCAGAGACTATTAAAGAATTCCATCTAATCAATTTATTAACTGTATTATATAAAATTGTTACTAAACTCATTGCCAATAAACTCAAGCATCTAATGCTTTTTTTAGTTGGCTATACCCAAGCTAGCTTTGTAGCCGGTAGGAATATCACCGATAACATTATTATTGCTCAAGAAGTGGTCCATCTATGTGACATCTACGGGGGAAAGATAAATGGATGACCATTAAGGTGGACTTAAAAAAAGCTTATGATCAAATCCATTAGGAATATGTGGAGGACACTCTGCTTGATGTTGGTCTCCCTCTTAACCTTATAAGAATCATCATGCAATGTATCTCCTCTTGTTCCATGCAATTGTTGCAGAACGGCTGCTTCACCCAAGAGTTCTGGCCTATTAGAGGCATCAGACAAGGAGATCCACTTTCACCCTATATATTTGTGTTATGCGTGGAACGACTATCCCATTGCATTAACACCTGGGTAAGAAAATGTACGTGAAAGCCAATCCGCTTTTGTAAGAAGGGTCCTGCCCTCTCACACCTCTTCTTTGCGAATGACCTAGTACTCCTTGGGAAAGCTACTGAGGACCAAACTCAAGTTATAAAAGAGGTCTTAGAAGATTTTTGTGCCAACTCGGGCCACAAGGTGAGTGCGACCAAAAAACTTATTTTTTTTCTCGCAATGTTACCATGGGTGAGGCTAGCAATCTTAGCAAGATGTTTAGGTTTTAAATCTCGAATAATCTTGGTAAGCATTTGAGAGTTCCCTTGCTACATGAAAGAGTAAACAAAGATATTTATCATTACATCCTTAAGAAGATTAACCAAAAGCTATCTGGCTGGAACACTCACCTTTTTTCCTTTGCAGTGCATTTAACTTTGGCCAAGTTCGTCCTCATGACTATCCTCGCTTATGTTATGCAGACCATGGCCTTGCCTAAATCCCTATGTGATTAGATTGAAGCGGTGGTCAGGAAGTTTATTTGGGGTCAGAGGAGTGACAACTAGAAAATCAACTTTATTAGTTGGATTGACATGTGCATGCCTTACAACGCTGGGAGGAGCAGACTTTGTTCTATCCACAAGTAAAACTAAACTTTCTTGATGAAATTGGGTTTTTTTATGGTTACGAAGCCTGATTTACTATGAAACAAAGACGCTGGATTGATCTTCTCAAGGATTATGACTGCAATATCATTTACCACCCGGTAAGGGAAACGATGTAACATATGCCCTTAGTCGTAAAGACTCGGCTATGTTGGCCAAGTTAATGATCTCCAGTTGGACGAAACAATCCGAAACAATCCAAGACCTCAAGTTTAGTCATCATGGAGAAGGCACGTATCTCGTCAAGATTCGTATTTAGCTGAATATTCTTATGAGGATTTGGGAAGCCCGAATAATGGACCAAGAGATTTTGAGGAACTAGATAAGTTTGCTTTTAAAGACAACCCCGACTTCAGAATATTTGATGATGGACTGTACTGGTTTCGTGATCGCGTATGGATGTCTAGCGACCTCGAGCTTATATTAGACATCCTAAAAGAAGTCCATTCATCCAAATTGTCCATCTACCTTGGTAGTACCAAAATGTATCGTGATCTGAGGTGTCGTTTCTAGTGACCTAGAATGAAGAAAAAAAATCGTTGAGTACGTCTCTCAGTGTCTCACTTGTTAGAGAATCAAGGTAGAGCATCAGAGACTTAGTGGCCTTTTGTAAGGCCTCCCAATCCCTGAGTGAAAATAAGAGCACGAACTATGGATTTCATCACTAGTTTCTCTAGAGCCAGCTTTAATCATGATGCCATATGGCTCATCATGGACGAACTGATCAAGTTCGCCCATTTTCTTACTATTAAGCTTATTGACTCAACTAGTAAGTTGGCTCAGTTATACATCAAGGAGATTGTCTGACTCTATGGTATTCCTATTTCTGAAGTGTTAGACAGGGGTCATCGTTTCACCTATCACTTTTGGGATAACTTTCAAGAAGCCCTTGGCTCTAGCCTCAACTTCAGTACTACTTATCATCCATAAATTGATGAACAGTCTAAGTGCATAATCCAGATGCTGGAAGATATGTTACGTGTCTGTGTACTAGACTTTGGTGGTAGCTGGGATCTGTATCTTTCACTTTGCGAATTTACTTATAACAACAGTTACCACTTCGGTATTGCCATGACTCCATTTAAAGCTGTAACGGCCCCGGAAAATATTAAAAAAGAAATGAGTATTTAAATATATCGAATGCGGAAGCGAGATCAAAATTTCAGTTAACATCCCTTACACGAAAAACCAAAAAACGTACTTAAAATATAAAAGGTTAAACTAACTAAGAAAGAAAACTCGAAAATAAACTATGCGTATGACTACAGAGTCTCTAGGCATCCCCTTCGTCGTCCTCCTGCGGAACGGGCTCGGGAACCATGTCTTCCTGATCTGAAATGGTTAATTAAGGAGTGAGCTACACTAGCCCAGTAAGAACATCACGATATCTCACCGTCACGGAGATAAAGGTGGGTAGAAAACCACAAAAAGACCAATGGAGCATAATTTACAACAAACTCGTTTATTAACATGAAAACCTTTACCATCCACTTACCTTGGTGGAATTTATGAAAACAATATGAGAAAAACAATAACATCATCATAATCATTGAATAATCTAAGCTGTAAAACATAACACTTATCACGCCTCTTGTAATTCAATCATTGTACAACATATCTCTTTTCTCATTTACCAGCCTACTAGTATCCGTGGGGGTCCATAGGGGTTCCGCTACCCGTTAATCTTTAACATTCATAATCAGTTTCCAGGGCCGTCCCCATACCCCGTCCGGTATGGGCGCCAAAACCATGAACCTCAATACCCCGTCCGGTATGAGGGTGAAACGGGCCGTCCCCATACCCCGTCCGGTATGGGCGCCAAAACCATAAACCTCAATACCCCGTCCGGTATGAGGGTGAAATGGGCCGTCCCCATACCCCGTCCAGTATGGGCGCCAAAACCATAAGATCTCCATACCCCGTCCGGCATGTGAGACCACAATCCCGGTAGGGTTCCCTACGGACCCGGTCCGTCCACCATCTCCCAGGATATCTAGTCAGGCTAACCCCATCATACAATTATCAGTCTACACAATCTTTCATTTTCCTTTTCCTCAATAAGCATCATCAATTCACATACAAACAAGCAAACAGTAATTCATGCCAAACAGACAACATACAGTATCCGTTTTTCAGTCATTCAACCCATGATTAATAAAAACGTAGTAAATGCACACAAATCTGTAAAATAAACACATCAAACCTCATTTTGCATTTAAAGCTGTAAACAGGCCAAATAACAGTAAACCACCAATCACACTAGACTCGGGCTCCATTAGCTACCTTAAGCAATTTCACACATTCGTTAATTCAAGAAATACTGTTTTATCATTTTGAACTTTAATACCGTGATAGGAAATAGGGTGAGGGGTCCTTACTTGTTTTCGGGATCCGAATACGATTCACAGTGCGCCTGCAGGCTGTCCCTAATTTTCCCTGAATTTTTTCCGGGGAACTGAAACACACTAACAGTACCTGCACGTGTTCCAAAAAAAATCCAAATTAGGCCCAGGGCCTCTTTCGGCCCAAATCGCAACTCCGGCACGGCGGCTCCGCCGTGCTCCGGCGACGGCGTCGCCGCTGGCGGCGGCGAGTCGCCTCGGGTTGGCTATTTTCGGCCGTTTTCGGCCGAATTCGGCCACGCTCGCATTGGTCCTTGTCAGAAAACAACCCTAGGGCCCTCGGGGGATCAAAAAATCACAGAAAAACGTAGCTTACCGGCGGCGGCGCTCTCGGGTGCAGCGGCTCTCCGGTGAGGTTCGTGTTTTGGTGATTCGGCTCTGGTCAACCTGTAGAGAAAAGAATGGTGATCACGGTGATATAAAAATTGCATCGAACGGAGGCCGGGAAGGGCCTCGTCGGAGGCAAAAACCGAGAGGGGGCGCGGCGGTGCCGCTGGGCTTCGGCCGCGTATTCCGGCCGTTTGGCCAGGATTTCGGCTTCGATTTGGCCATAGGAGGAATCAGTGGGGAAAAATGAGTCGGGGGTATGAAATTTACCTCGATCGGCGGTCGGAAATTTCCCCGGTGCGGCGGCGAGTGGCGGTGGGTGGCGGCGGTCGGCCTCTGGTTCGTCTTCTCCGGCGAGCGGCTGGCGGCTAGGGTTTGTGGTCTGGTGTGGGGGTTCTATTTATAACCCCTTGCCTTTTGATCACAGCCGTTCATTTCGTTTTAATCTGGGCCGTTCGTTTTTGATTGAATCTGGACCGTCCGTGCGTTTGAATCTGGGCCGTCCGATCGCGCGATTGATCTGGGCCGTCGGATCGCACCCACGCGGATCGCCAACGTGGCTCCTTTCGGAGTGACGCGATCTTGCCACGTGGCAGGCCCTGGTTGGCCGGGACTGCTGACCGGGCCTGCTGACGTGGCTCCCTTTTTTTTTTTTCTTTTTTTTTTTTTTTTCCTCCTTTCCGGGTGCTACAAAAGCCCTTTGTTGTAGGCCTTATTGATCTCCAACTTGTTAGAATGAGCTTGGGAACAAGTATCTCCCTATGACAATATACATCCAGGAAACTGTCGACAAGATTACTGTCATCCAGAAGAATCTCGTCACTGCTCAACATCTACAAAAGAATTATGCTGATGTCCGAAGGAGACCTTTAAAGTTTGTTGTTGCTGAACATGTCTTCCTAAAGGTCTTTCTATATAAGAATGATGCAGTTCGGAAAGAGATGAAAGTTAAATCCTCGTTACATCAGACCTTTCGAGATCATGTAATGTGTAGGCCCCATAGCATACTGCCTTGTCCTAACCCCAGAACTTCATGACCTTCACGATGTTTTTCATATTTCCATGCTTAAAAGGTATAATCTTAACCCTTCATAGATAATTTCGTATCAACATATTCTCATCAATTCGGGCATGACCTATATGAAGTACTGAACGCAGATTATCTATCAGATGGAGAAGATTCTATGTAACAAGAAAATTTCGATGAGTAAGGTGTTATGGCAGCATCACAGGTTGGAGGAAGTGGAGTGAGAATTTAAGGAAGTGATACAAAAAACGTTTCCCAAGTTGTTATGAAAAACATTACAAATTTGGTAGACTAAATTTAATCGAGGTGGGGAGAATGATACGATACTCGTTGAGAAACACCTAAACCAGAAGGGTGCAAGAAACAAGCAAGTGTAGCTGAACTTTCAGAAAATGAGAGAAAACAATTGCGAGGTAGCGATGCTCCAAGCTACTCTGTTTTCAACCAAATATCAATAGCGAGGCTGAATCCATCAGACATAATTCCCCACCTAGGAGGAAACGACACCAGAAGGCGCAAGAAACTAGAAGAGTAACAGACCTTACTGTTAAGGACTTGGCCCAAAAATCCCAACTCAAGACGAAAGCCCAAATGTACTATGGTTTTGGGTACCCGTGGGGTACACATACATTGCAATGTACGTACAGGATACTTGGCCCACACAACGGCTGGTGTTCCCTAGTCCTATGGTAAGGTAGTCAGAGTGACCTTATACTCTGCACGAAAATCGAAGATAGACAACATTCTTGAAGCAGAGATCTAGAGGCCCACAAGTAGGAAAGGAGGCCTACACGTGCACCGGGCATGCGGCCCAGCCACACGGTCCCCAAACATGCATGGATCATGGGCATAAACGCCTGAAAGTGCACATGCATGCGGCCCACTAGGCCCGCGTGGAACCAACCTCGCGCGCGTAGGTCGACGGGCTGAATGCATGCATCCTGCGCGGACGGGCCAGTGGATGGCCCAAACGGTCCAAGCCCACCAGCCCGCATTTCTCACAGGCTCTCTCCCTCGCCACTTGCGTGGATCGACCGCCCCTCTTCTCCTTATTTTAAATTATTATTTTTATTTATATTACTTTTAAAAATGGCTTGGGACCCACTTTTTAAAACCCATGTGTTAAAATTAATTTTCACATATTTTTTTAAATAAATTTTACATGGAATAAATATGAATTTAAATTAAATATTATTTTAATTATAACTTTATCCCTTATGATTATTTAATTAATTTATTTAGGATAGGATAATTATTTTATTTTGTATTTATCCTAGATTAAAATATAATTTTATTTAGGTTAATATTTTATTATTTATCTATTTAGGTTAATATTTTATTATTTATTTTAAAATTTTTATACTCATCTAAATTGCTCAAGAAAGACTATAAATATGCATTTGCTCTTAGGATGTAAAACACACATTTGAGAATAAATTTGAAAAAATTCTTGAGAGCTTCAACTTTTCTTTCCTTTAGCATTTTTGCTAAAATTAGTTTATTCAAGTTCTTTGGGAAGTATGAGTTTTTTAAAGTCTTGTTGAGCTAAAGAGCTGAGATCAACTTATCGGTAAGTTCGTGACATTGTTTTTTCCTTGTTTTATTTCTCTAGTATTTACTTTTGCTTTCTTTCTAGGATTGTGGATTCAATTAGAGAGAGAAGTTTTATTTTAGGTAGTTATTGTTTTGATATTGTATACGTTGAGTGGGTTTCAGGAGTAGTTCAATCCTCCCTATACCATCATGCGTCAGAGAATGTAATACCCCAAGGCCTCTGTGCTTAAATGTGGTGTCCAAAACCCCATTTGGGTCTTAAGGCCATTTATGTTTGATATTTTACATGCATTTTTTTAAAATGACTGCTTTTAAAACTAATCCTTGTTTTAGAGAATTTTAAATATATGTGCATAGTATTTTTAGTATTTTCAGGAAAAAAATGAGAGAAAAACGAGGAAAAATTGAAAAAATAAAAGACAGGAGAAAATCCCTTGGGTGGGAAAAAAAATCCCCAAACGAGCGGAAAAGCTCTCGCGGCAATTAGTCTACATGCCGGTGCACTTACATGCACGTAAGTGACTACGTGGCACTGTGCACCCAGCGTGCAAGGCATGACCCCCCTGTCGCGCGGGTCTTACCTTGGCAGTCCATCCCTTGCTACCACCTGAACAGCTTCATGTGTGCCACATGGCAGGATCCGACGGCCCCTAAATTTTATAAATTGGAGCCCTCTTCCTCGTTTTTCACCCACTTCAATTTTCTCTTCTTTCCACACCCATTTCTAGAGAGAGAAAGTGAAGTTCTAAAGAGAAAAAGAAGGGAGAAGCTTATAAGAGTCACTAAAGGAATCTAGACATAAAATACCCTTTCTACCCACTTCCAGGAGCTCGGTTACTTGCCAGGTATTAGTAAAGGATCTTGTATTTTTGCTTACACCTCTAAGTGTTCTTTTTAGATTAACTAACTGAAATGATGCATGATATTGTCTGCTATTTTATTGATTGCGAAAGCATGTGATATCGAATTTGCTAGAAGTATTACTGTATTAAATGTATATTCTTGAATCGTGTTGTGATAGGCCTTATGCCGAAGTAACCATAAAGAACCCACTAGTTCGATGTATGTGGGTTACAGATTAATATAAAGTAAGAAAAAGGAAAAAAATTTAAAAATATGTTAGGCTGTTATCTCTGAAGGGCTTCTGTTTCTATTTCTGTTCCAGTCTCTATTTCTATTTTTGTCTTTGAATTTGAATCTGCTGGTGAACCACTCCCTATGAATGATGAACGTTCCCTCTAAGGAATGCGGATTCATGAAACTGTAGGTAGGGGCTACAGTGGTAACATACAACCATGGTAATAGATCCCACCCTTATAATGGTTTGACACACCGAAATGTCCTAAGGTTTAGCACACTAAAACATGCTGATCTAGAATGAAATTACATCATTCATAGTGGTAGCTAGGAATCCGAATCCATGTTGCCCTTAGTAGATATGTGTCGGAAGAGCTTAACACAAAGAAATTGTAAAAGACGTAAACATACTATTATTTCTCATATTATGTTTTTAACTGAAATCATGATTTTACCTACCTTTATGGATTTTTTCTCTATTTAGTAATGTTTAAAGGTTTTTTCTAATTTTTACCTGTGTTTGTGGATTGTTGCTCTATTCGATATGTTTAAAAGATTTTCCTAAAAAAATAAATCTTTTTTAAATGTTTAAATCTATCTCTCTATGCGATAGATCTCCAAGGTATGTTATTCATTGGGTAAGCATGTTTATTTAAGGCTAATAATTTTTTAAACCTTAGCAGTGTAGTTTTAATACTATTTTCCTTATTGAGTTACATGAAACTCACCCTTTCTAAGTTGGGACCTCCTAGATGATGATAGTGATGAGTCGCACATAATGTTGCCCCTTGAAGCTTACCTTGATCCTTTATTGGATCCCTAGAGTATTTACAAGAGCCTATTTTGTCCGCGCTATGATGAACAATACTTTTGTAATTAAGTAATTTGGCATATATTCCTATTTGATGACCCTTTGTTGGCCTTGGTTGGATAAACACTTATCCTATAATTTTGGTTGTACAGGATTTAAAGTTTTCAATGCATATATTTTTATACTGCACTCGTATATGTATTTGTTATTAGACACCCTTATACCCCATTAGGTATTTGGGATGTTACAAAACTAGCTTTGAATTTTAAAGAAAATCCAAAAATTAAAAATAATTATTAACATTATAAATCATCTTATAACTGTAATAACTAGTTAAAAAATAAAAAAGAAGGAAAAAAAGGGCAAACTAAAGGCGTACACACCTCTGGAATTTAAATAAGATGAAGAAGAAGCCTAGACTTATATGTCAGAGAAGAAGGAAGAAGAGGCCTGTATGGCTCTTTATTCTTCTTCCACCTATAAAAGAGAATAAGAAAGAATCGAGAAGAGAAAGAGAAAGAGAGAGAGAGAGAGAGAGAGAGAGAGAGAGAGAACTCTTTATATGCAAGGAGAAAGGAGAGAGAAAGAGGGGTCAAAAACCGACCTGTGCGAAAAAGAAAGAAAAGACAGTAGTGGCGACCATGCGACATCCAGATCCATTTTAGATTTGCATGAAAAAAGAAATAAAAGAGAGGAAATTGGTGTTGCATGCATCGGTGAGAGCTAGAGAAGAATATTGTAGCAAGGTGGCCAATCGTGAGATTCTACAGACTTGTACTCCTTTTGGTGCGATTTCACCATAACTGTGAGGGATCTAAGTGCATGGTGCCTTCCATAGTGAGTTCTAGTCAAATTGTAGTGGTGAACGACAGTTTCGATGGCGACGCGTGGTGGTCCAATGACGACGCATGTCTAGGCACGTAGAGGTGTGTGGTAGTACGTGTTAGGCGCGTGATAGCCAACGCGTGACTGGGCATAGTGATCTTGGTGATGCGCGTATGGTGATGTATGGTGACTCTAATGACTGAAATCTCTTGTAATTTATCCACCTCCGTGTTATATTTAATTTCGAAAGTGTTCGTCATTTAACACACGTGTCTTTTGTTTATAAATGAAAGAATTTTTGAATGATAACCAGAGTAGGGACGACCGTAAATCTAAACTAATAAGGATTCCAACACCTTTTCTGATCAAATTGTAGGTAAGGGATTGAGTTACTCTCATTGAAAGACCCTCATGTTTTTATCACAAAATTTTATTTTATTTGAAAACAAATTGTGTAGGTAAGGGATTGAGTTTCTCTAATATATTTTTCGTAAACTCATCATGTGTATGAATGTTATCGTATATGCGTGTTAAATTTATGAATATTACTAAATTGTATGTATGCTTACTATACATGTTTAAGTACGATATAAATAATTTAATGTTTATGATATAAAATGAGAATATCTATGTGCTTAAATTATACATGTGTAAATCTGTACGAAAATATATAAGGTGTGTGGTTTGCATAAATGATTATATATGCAATATTGTGTAGGTGTATATTATAAGTATTTATGTTGTTTTCTCAATATGTTAAATGTGTAAAGACCCAAAACTTAATGGAAATGAAGATATTAAATTAGTACAATAATAACGGAAGTAATTATTAGTTTAGAGCTTATATTTATTGCACAGTAAATCAGGATACTCAATAGGGTTACAAGAATGTCCTTTTTAAGGAAGTTAAAATAATAGAAACAGAAAAGGAACTAAAATCCTATAGGATTAACCTCCATTGGGCAACTCTGATGGGATGCGGGAGGCAACTTTTAGTCGCAACCTTCTTGCAGTTCAGGATCTGAATCTTTGTCTTCCTGATCTGAAATGGTTAAATAAGGGAGATAAACTACACTAGCTCAATAAAAATGTCAACACTTAACACCGATAAAGAAAATCTAAGGTTGGTAAAAATCGTAAAACAACCAATTGAGCCATTGTCCTTTTTAAATAAATTCATTTAATATAAAAAAAAAATTAGTTTCTACTCACATTTTTGAGTTTCTAAAACCGACTTATGAAGGCAATAATCAGAATATCAATTTATTACTCATTTAAAGAAACAGTAATAGTAATACCTTTTTACCTACTTACCAGTACCTCTCGGGTTCCATAGGGATTCCTCCTATGCATGGACCCAATATCCAATTTATCAATTAACTGACCGTCCCTGTACCCCGTTCGGTAATGAGCGCCAAACGTACCATCACCTCAATAGCTTGTCCGGTATAAGGGTGAACTATACCTCCCAATCCCTTCCGGTATGGGACTTCTCAGCCCCGTTTGACTGAGGTAATGTCCACGGTAGGGTTTACCTTATGTATTGGGTCCGTACACTCTTTTTATGATACTCGATAAGCCTTTTATGCACATATTTATGTTATTAACTAGTCGCCAATTACACGCAATCATTTCATATTTATAGATCAATAGTATGACATGTAAGCAGACAATACAAACAATTAAAAAAACGAGATTAAGGTCTTTACTTCAAATTAGTCAACAGATGAGAATAATAGCTAAGTAATCAATAAGCGAGAAAATAATTAAAATCAATAAATAATAGCAATTTAGGCAGTATAGGAATAAACATGCAACACAGCTAGAGCAATTACACATTAACCAGTTACCGGCTCCACTATTGCCCTATATTTAATTAATTAGAGATTTCTAATTTTTACAAAAACACACCGTTATTAATTATTAAACTTTAATTTACCGTAACGGGAGAAAAATGTGAAGAATTTTTACTCCAAATCAGTGTTCGAAATATTGTCTATTTCGCTACGCTTCCTGGTAGTTCTGGGGTTTCTTGAATTTTTGCTACGAAAATAAAAAACATACGTCACGTATTCTAAAATACCCCAAAAAGACAAAAAATAAGTATTTTTAATTTTTTTTGGCCGGTTTAAGGTTTCAGCATCATCGCCGTGCTCCGGGGCCGGCTCCGTCACCCATAGCAGCATCTCCTCTCGACCTAGCTGTTTCTAGCTATTTTAGCCGATTTTAGCTGGTTTTGCACGAAAACCTTCAAAAAATGGGGTTAGGTAGGGCTGTTGGTCGAAAAAGGAAAAACCCGAGGCATTACCGGCAGAAGAATTTTTCGGTACGACGGCTCTGCCGTTTTTCTTTTCAATTAGATCATCTTTTATTTCTACTTTATCCCTGATTTTTGAAAATATTTTCAAATGCATTCAAAATACAATTTTCTTTAAAAATTCAACAAAAATTAAAAAAAATTTATTTCATTATTATGATTAAATTATCCCGAGCCTAAAGTTTGGGCTCGGGTGTTACAAAATGTGTGCTTGATTACATATATGTATGTTGTGGTGTGTGAATATATACATGTATCAACTATATGTAAAGTTTGTATACAATCAAATTATTTAAATAAATATATATAACAATACATATGTATGGGAGTTGGTATGTAAATGTGATGATGATTATGTGCGGTGAACCTTGTTATAAATACAAAAAATGTTTATGGTGCTTACCTAGGTTTAGGGATAAGGACGACCGATGTTTATGATGCCCATATAAGTTAAGGTATATGGATGACCGATATTTATGGTGCTTACTTAGGTTGAGGGGTGAGGACAACCGATATTTATGGCGCTCATATAGGTTTAGGTATGAGGACGGTCGATGGTTTATTATGAAAATATTTCGAGTATCCACATGTAGAGCGAATCTCTATGGACCATTACTGATATTGGTAAAAAAAAAACATCACGCGATAAAATTTAAATGTAAGTAAAACTCTATTTCTAAAATGGAATGACAGGTGATAAATGATTGAATTTGATTGATATGTATGACATTTGAATATGAATCTATTTTGACGATAATTGTTATGAATATGGAAATGATTTATTAATAAGTATAGAACTGCATAAAGGAAAAGAAGATAATTTGTTGAAGTGATAAATATGTATGGTTATTAAAAAGTATAAATACAAATGTTGATACATTAGTGAACTGAATTGTGGTAAAATTATTTATTTATATGAATGTGATGTTAGAATAATTGTAATATTAGAGAAATCATTAGTGAATAAGAAAATTATTGAGATGTGTGGAATCATTATTGCTATATTATTTTCTATGCTTGATAATTTGTTTTAGGTAAAAATCTCCATCAGTTTTATAAATCTTAAGTGGTTGAGTGAGTGCATATTTTTGTTATGAGAACTGTTTTTTTTCTTATTGAGCACGTGAAACTCACTGTAGTTCACACTCCAGTGTAAATCAGTTGAGATCAGGAGTATGTTCAAAGTCGAAAGAAAACTCTAAATGAACCTTTAACAATTTTGAGAGTATTATTTTGTAAAATAGATTTAATTATATTATAGCAATGTAATATGAAGAGTTTTTGTGAGGTTCATGATTTGTACATTTGTACAGGGGATGTATAATTAAATTTTAACATATTGTTGTGCAATTTAGCAGGTTTATATGTGTAGGAGTGTTCGTATCTCAATAGAGAAGACAAGCCGTTATAATAACTGCTTATTAAATTTATGCTAGAAAATAAATATAAATAGATAAGTATAAAGAGTAAAAATTTAGTTTAATCTTTTATCTTTAAAATTTATATAATAATAAGATTAAAACTGTACCTTTTGAGAAAATAAAATTAAAAAATTATAAAAATATTATTT